>NC_066313.1:71983137-72323637 GCF_022539315.1 Serinus canaria | reverse complement strand
ATTTTAAACTTTTTTTAAAAGAGGGAGGAAGCAAAAGAATAAAGGGGAGAAAGAAGGAAACAGGAATAGAGAATATTGAAATTGAAAATATTGGATTTAAGATGTATGAAGTTGAGAACTCATTTGAAAATAAAAAAAACCTTAAGACATTAGTTGAGGACAAGAAAATTAGACAAGGGGATCACAAAGAAAGAGGAAGAAAAACTGATTAGACTGGAGGAAAAAAAAATAACATCATGAAAAGTCTTTCTGTGTAAAAAAATTTGTACAGTGCCAAAGTTTGGAAAGATGAGTTCCAGTCATCAGAATGTTGGAGTATAGCTGGATGATGATAAAGTGAGGATTAATACCACCAGACAGGAATATACACCAAGAAAGATTTCATTTTTTAAATCTCAGCAACAATCTAAGATGAAAGGAGAAAATATATTTGTATAAACTATAACAGGATATTAGAGTGCTCTCTTTAGAAAAAGAAAATTACTTAAATAAAAGGAAAGATAAACTGAATAATGAAAAAAATAAATGAATGCAAATGAAGGTGCTATCAACCATTAGTAAAACACAAACATGAGAAACAGGAATAAGGACTAATCAACTTTAAATAGAACTTACTAAGTTTATGAAAGGAATAATATAGCACAGTTGCTGCTGACAAAAAAGGTTGATCAAAGTCACCTGCTCCAGCCCTAGGCTTCTCATGCTGGCTTCCCAAAGTGGCTCCAGAGCCAAAGCGGTTTTTTACATTTTTTCTCCAAAAAGGCAGAAGGGCTACCTTGACCTGGCTGAGGAGTTAGGATCTCACTCACAGCAAGTAGAGACCAAAGTGGTGACACCATGATGCTGAATCTGTCTAGGGTGTTCACATGCCTGCCAGGGAAATCACTTTGCATCATCTTAGAGATCTTAAAGATCTAAACTTTAAACATAAATTTCCCTTTGAACCTCTTTTAAAATTCCATTGCAATAAAAATGCAAAAGTATATTTGCCTGGAGTAATTTAGATGATGATACATCTCAATACCACCAGGAAAATTCTTATTGCCTCGGTGTTATGAACGTATAATTGCAAAGCAAAAGTTCCACTGTAACTGCTATCAAAACAAAAGTCACCCAAAGATTTAACAATTGAAAAACTGAAGCAAAATATGAGCAGCCTATGTCTTTTGGATTGTGAGCAAGACACTGGAAACAGCTTAGCAGCAACTTAAGGTATTTTGGTGTGCATATTTTGACTGTTTCAGACTTCTTGTAGCACCTGGATTTCTTCTGTGCTGAAGACCACAACCTAGATATGCAAATAACCACTAAACAGCTAGAGGAAGGGGTAACTGTTTGGTCCCCAAAAGACAGGTTAGGACAATTGGTCATCCAGAGGGTGACCAATTTTTGTAACATTTTTAATATTGTAATATTGTTTGGAGTCAGGAGCTATTACAAAAGCAGATGTGGCAAAAGAAGGGAAAGTCTACCTGGTTTTTACTAAAAAGGAGCCATCTCAGCTGGATATAGAGGTCACTGCAGCATAAAGTCTATGGGAAGTTACAAATAACCTGGCTAGTCTATTAAGTATGGTGAAGAAGGGATTTAGGGAGAAAAAAAAACTCCAGGAAACTGAAGTTGAAACTCAATATCAGATAATGAATAGAACAAGAAATGTAAGGGTCAGCTGTATATATCTACTGCACAGTTTGCACTGAGCACCCATGTGTGAGTGACTGAAATGCTGAAGATTAATGACTCAACAATCAGCCATTTGCAAGAGCAGCAGGTGCTTTGCAGAGGGCAAGTTTGCACCTCTCAGCCAAAGGGAAGAAGAGTTTCTGGGCTGGTGGTAGCAAAACTTCAGGTGTGCACAAGAACAGGTGCAGAGGGGCTGCCCTCCTGCCACCACAGGATGACCATGGCAAACCAACTTTCATTTTGCAGCAACCTGGGGTTCCAGCCAGGTAAGCAAAAAGGATGATATGAGGAAGACCCTTTGGAGCTGGAGTAGTGCTGTATATATATATATATATATATATATATATATATATATACACAGCCATCCCTCAGGGTTGTTTCACTCTAATCCATCCCAAGGGATCTACCAACAAGAACCTCAGTTACCTTCCCTTTTGGGGGTGGGTTGTGACACCATGGCACACTACATCCAGTAAAGCTGCATTCCAAGGGTGAAAACAAAGAAGTCGAGGCTCAAGCATGAGAGTTAGATTGGAATTTAATATTTGGATGGAGAGTGGAGTATCAAAGTTGCAGGGTGCCCCCATCATGGAAATGATTGGCATCTGACTCTGTTGCTTCAGAAGGCTGAACAACTGCTTTATTAAACTATACCATATTACATTACAACTATATTAAAGAGAGATACTATACTATATCTAGCTCAAGAACTCGTGACTCTCTGCAGACCAACAGACCACACAGTTTGAACCTGATGGGTTAATTAACATAAACAATCTCTACCAGAATCCAATTACCAAATTTCTTCCGGTAAACAATCTTCCCAACACATTCCACATGTGCAAAACACCAGGAGCAGCAAACAGACATAAAAATTGTTTTCTCTCTGTATTTCTCTAGGAAAAACAATAAGAGAGAAAGAAAATTATGTCTCTCTCTGTTCAGAGAATGTGAATGCCACAGCAGAGGATTTTGTAATTGGACAAGAGAACTCATACACCAGACACATACAGACCATGTGCATTCCTTTAAAATTTTTTTTAAATTCCAGAAATATGTTGGCAGGTGTAGCACAGCTCAATAGTTTCAGAAAACTTTTTCCTTTCTTATTGTTTTTATTTTTCATTTGTTGAGTGCAGTAATATTGTCTGGGAAGCAAATCAGTAAATGGATAAATGACCACCTAACAATACTTGACTGACTGTACAAGCCACAAACACTAGTAAGTTCTCAAGTGCAGTTTGGTATTTGTCTGAATTGCAAATGTTTACAAGGTAAGTAAGACAAAAGGGCACATTGTAGATCCTCTTGCTTCCTTGCCTGATCATTCCCAAAGAATGTCCAGGAACATGCCATAGGATAGCAATCATGGCATTTTCCAGCAAAGTGCAGATGTGGACAGTTAGTTTGCTTTTATAGATATAGCTCAGAAGCTGAAGAGTTGTGTTGAAAACCTCAGAAAAGGAGCTCATTATGTTAAATGTGCAACATCAGTTTGTTATCATGCAATTGTATTCCCTGTATTACTGAGAAAAAGACAAAAAAGATTCTGAGTTCCCTAATACTGACACCACAGATGCTGTTACCACGTGATGTTGCCACATCTCAGTTTAGAACCTCATTCAGAATGCAACTGTTTAGGTGTATTCAATTTAGGATACACTGCAATCATTTGCTTTAATGAAAAAATGAGCAAACCAAACCCTAAACTCTCCAGCAAAGACAATGTTAGTTTGGGAGATGGAAACTTGAAGGAAAGATAATTACTTTGAAATAGTGAGTGTCCAACACACAGAGAGCCTGAATATTTCAATTCATTCTGTGGTATATGTGATCTATCTGTATTATATTAAATTGACATTTGTGTGTTGGGAACATTTCCTGACACCAAGATAAACAGGTGTGAAGCAGCCCTTGCCTAGGCTAGTGAGATGTCCCAGCCTTCAAAACAGGGTGATTGCAGCATATTGCTAATTGGGAACAGTGCCTAGAACTTTCAAACTCCCAAATTATGCCTGGGAATTGCTTGGGGGAGTGCCAGTTGATATAAATCAAAACTCTTCCAGGGACTGTTCTAATAACCTAACAGGACAGATGATGTTTTTCCAATGCCCTGATACATTCCTGAGCATTAGTTACGTTATACACACATATAAAAAAATAAATATGGACATATACACATATAAAAACATATTCAAATGGTTGCTCATGTAACCAGAAGTTCTGACTGGCTAGGCACTCCTTATTTCACAGAAACCCTAGTGAAAAACTTCAAGAAACTCTTTTGCTTAACCCACCTTCTCCTGTCAGACCCCACTGGAAACTGTCTACAGGAAAAGAGGACTTTTGGGAATGGATACAAGCTCAGGCCATTCTAACAGGGAACTTCTATTTATAGAAGTGTCATTTCTGGATGGTACAGCACATAACAATAATTTAAACTTCTTTGTTTCTGAATTTTAAATAACAAATGAGAAATCACTGTGAATAAATAAAAAATAAAATTATCAGCAGTCGAAGGGCATATTGGCTTCTATAAGAATATTTAGACATAAATTATCCAGACTCTGGTCTGAGTATATAAATTTATTTTAGATCTATAAATTCACTACATTCTTGCAACTCACATTTCAGACTGTTCTTCTCCTCAATTTAAGCAGCACTGCAATGATGAGCAATGGGTGTAAAAGAATTCCTGTGTATGTAAAAGAAATGGCTGCCGAGGCAGCTTCACACATGTGAACTCCTTCCCTTTGAAATTATCCATTTATTTCTGGATCTAACACACTCCATAATATTTCATAAAAGCTGCACACTCCATCAAGTCTGCACTGGGTGGAATTTCTATGGGGAAAAAAAGGGATGCCGTGGGAAATTTTTTAAGTTGCTGCACTGCTAATGAGTACCACCTGGCTGGAAGGAAGCAAAAAGCTGCTGGCTTGATCAAGTTTGGTTTGTACCTGCTTTTTCTTGTAAAGAGAGATACACAAACCCTGGACTGGCAATTTTTGGGAGAGGACCTTCTAAAATAAAAGTTAACAAGCTTTTAAAAACACAGAAAAGTGAAAGTGAACTTACTAGCAGTATCCTTAATAAGAGTCCTTTCCCTGAGTTACCGCTGTATATGCCATAAGAAAGGCAGCTATTACCAATATCATTATCTCTTCCAACATACAGATGAAGACACTAGGGCTGCATACATCATTCTCTCAGCTTTGCAAGAATGGACAGAGCCCTCCTCAAAACAGTGGCTGTGCTCCCCCTGAATGACAAAGTACTCTGAATCAAGTCATGTTTAATAGCAGTATGTGGGGGGGTAACCTCCATGTGATGCTTTTTAACAAATAACTATCTAATAAAATGCTACCACTCAGTGTAACCACTGACATGTCTACAGCTTCTCTGCACTCAGGTGACTGAAATCCTGACAGGAATTTGTCTGTAGTGGAGGGGTTTTTTTCAGCCAGAAGCCTGACTATTCACCCAGGTTCCTGTCAGTCCAACGTGTCCTGGACTCCACACCATCTAGTTTTAAATCAGTTCAGTATGTGTGCAAACAGATCTACTGGACAGTGAGCTGCAGTCATGTCCCAGAATCACAGAGAGGTTGGATTTAGAAGGGAAGGCTGGAGATCACCTAGTTCAATCCCCCTGCTAGAGCAGGGTCACCTAGAGCAGGTTGCACAGGGCAACATCCTGACAGATTCTGATTATCTCCAGGGAAGGGAACTCCAGAACCTCAATGGGCAGCTGGTTCCAGTGTTCTGTCACCCTCAAAGTAAAGAAATTGTTTGTCTTGTTCAGATGAAACTGTGTTCATCTGAAGCAAGTTTATGCTTGCTGCCCCCTGTTGCTGGGCACCACTGAAAAGAGTCTGGCCCTACACTCTTGCCCAAATGTAACATATTTAAGATTCCCTCTCAGATGCCTTTTCTTCAGTTAAAACAGTCCTTGTATGTAATACAGGTCTAGACCTCTATAACAATATTGGTATTTTTAATCCATCCATTTCAAGAAGGCATTAAATATGTATCTGATTCCATGCAACATACAGGGACCATTGCCATTATTAGATGGCAATAGTCCTTCCCTTTTTTCCTTCCTTTCACCTTTGGTCCCAACCTGCTGAAGAAGACTGCTACATCCAGAAGGCTTTAGGGTGGGTTTTTTTCTTGGCTAACTCCATGCCTGCAATAGGTTGAGTCCCTGCTCTACCAGAAGCCCCTGTAACCCATCAGACAGTGAAAATATATCTAAAAAATAAGGGTGTTGCTACCTTTGCTGCATTCCGGAGTTTTACTCCCCATAATCTGGTGTATCTGGGCTGGCAGTACGACGTACTGCTATTGCATCACAAGACTACAGTGGCAGAAATCTTGGCAGCCAGACAAAAGGTAATGACAATTTCAAAGGTACAAGGTTCTTCTTGGAGCTGCAGAAAGTGACAGAGCTGTCAGAGGAATCATAACAGAAGCACCTAAGTAAAAAGAAAAACACCACCACTAACAGCAACAAAACAGAAGGCCTTTTTTTCTGGAGATAACTGAAAGTGGAGGTTAAAAATACTATATATGCAATTTAAAATAAAAAGTCTTTCCCAATACTCAGGAGGTTATTTCTATTAAAGGAGCTAGCAGAGAAGGGAAAGTGATTTTTTTTTTTTTTTCCTAAGGACAGAAGAAATACCACTAACATTAAACATTTAATAATCTGTCAAGAGCAAAGAGTAAACATACAAACACGGATGGCATTCTGTGTTCCTGCAGTGTAAATGCTTCTTGAACTGCAAGTATTTAGCTGCTCCATAGTCTGGTCTTTAAAAAGAGAGTTATATTTTCAGCCTGCAGACCCAAAGGGAATTAGATGCCATGCTTGGATATGTACTGTGTTTTACATTAAAAATTTCCTTGTGCTGCTCAGAAAAAAATAGGCTAAAATGATACGAATTTCTATGTACATGTGGATTGCTTTGTCATGATAGTTTTTAAATTATTGAGAGTTTAAAATTTTTAGTATATTTACCTAACAATCAAGACAAATATGCTTAAGAAACAGAAGCTGTATTTTATATGTTAAGTTTTGTATAGAAAAAGCTATACTCAAACATAAGTCAAGCTTTCTGATATTAAAATCATGCACCAAAAAAGAAAGTGACAAACCACAAAGAATATAAAATCCAATACTTTCCATTCTACATATGTACGTACATTTCATACAATATTTACAAAGTTGCAGATACAGGAAAGAATCCATCCAAGAATTCCTGCATGGCATTTGTTCTAAAATGTTGCTTCAAGCAAGAATCTTTTAGTAACTTCACCTGTAGTGGCACAGGCAAAGCAAGGGTTAGAGGAGAAGCAGCCAAAGGATCACTCCAAAGCCCTTTAGGAAATCTCCTCTTCTGATATGTGGCTTAAACAAGAAGCAGAAACCTTCCTGCAGCAATCTCTGCAGCACCTACCAGTGCAGCAAGAGCTCCCCCCTTTGTTTTCACAAATTTTAACCACTTTGGTCTCTTCTGATACTTGAAGAAGAAGACGGGAGGAAAAAAAATAAAAGGCAAAAAGTAGCTATGAGGCTCTATGAGTGAGGAAAAAAACCCAAGCAAATTAAAAAAGACAAAAAGGCAAAAGAACCCCACCCCAGAATACAAACCCAAAATCCAAGTTCTTAACTTCAACAGAAAATACATAACCTGAGTACGCTGGGATCCTTACAAAGTCATCCACTTCGAGCCAAACTGGACTTGCTTAGAGAGCAGGCTATTGTGCAGCAGTCAGACTGGGGAGAAGGGCCTTCTCAAGGCACATTTTTCAGAAAGCATGTCTGATGAGTCAGAATCATTTATTCACCCCCAGAACAAACCCCAGAATCTTCTGAAAACAAACACCTGGAATCTCTTTAAAGACAGGAATTTCTCCAAGCTTTTACCACTTCAGCCAATAATCTGGACACTGAGCTAAGGCCTCTCAGGTTGACTGGCCTCTTTATTGAAAATTTATTGAAGTTACTTATTTTATTGAAAGTTTATTGAAAGTTGTTTAAAGATCTTCAGTATACCCTATGAAGACCAGCACTGCACATACACTGAAAAGCAGTAAAATAAAAAGAAAGGCAAACAAACCTGGAAGACCATTTGAGACATTATCTATGAAGAGTTACTAAAACCTCTTAAAAACATTACTGAATGTTTAAATAAGAACAGTAACTGCAATTTCAGTAACTATAGCAATTAAGGCACAGACTCTTAACTTTCTTTCTCTGGACACAGACTGATGGTAATAAGGAACATTTCTTATAGTACTCCATTACTGGTTGCTTTTGGTAATGTGCCTTAATTTTAAACTCTAGTAACTGCATGAACCAGGAGGAAAGTTGAAATGTATCTTATTTTTCCAGAGAATGTTTTATCTCAGTTTTGAAACAAGTAGGAGGCCTTCCTATTAGCATATTATTCTTAAGGGGAAAAAGAATCTGAATTAAATTAAAATGCATTTGCACACACTGCAGATTAACTAATGCTTTGTCTCAATTATATTTTTGCTGCTTCAGTGGACCTGGTAGGGTGCTTCAGAGTTTCTGACTCATTTAGCTGTAGCTCCACGGTGTGGCCAACGTGAGAATATATTGAAAGAGAGAGAACTATCTATGAGAATATATTGAAGGAGAGAGAGAATTTTCCAGTTGCTATGTGCCTTCATTCTCAGTTAGGTATCAACAGCTTTGTCCACAGCCTCCTCTCCCAGTAGGAAAGACTACAGGATACTAATGGGTTTGATTTAATTTCTTTCCCACCATTCATTTCAGGAAGCTTAACACCTTTGTTATATCCTGTAAAATGATGGCTTCCATATAAAACATCATAATGAAAAAAAAGTGAATACTATTTATATACTATTGACAGAGACAAAAGATACCTCTGCCTAATAGAATAGCTTTTCATTTTTAAAGCAAATTCATGCTCTGATAAAACACAAACACACTTTAGCCATTATTTCTTTTTCTGCTGGAACAATCTACTAAGTGACATAAATACATTACATTGAATTACATGGTATTGATTATTAAATTCACTTACAATTATTTTCTTATGCTGAATTATTTCTTTGAGACTCTTGAAGGTAAAACCATTCAGGTTATTTCTTGCAGTGTCTATGTGCGTGCACAAGCTTGTTTAATTTAAAGCTGGACCACAGATCCAGATCTAACATTCCTTAGGGTGACTGGAGACAATACAGATCTGTTGTTCATTCAATACAAGTACTTATTGAAATGAACTATTAGAATGCATTAAAAGTTCATTCAGTGCATTAACTGCAAAAGTGATGACTATTCTGAGGGTTTAAGAACACAATCAATTCTGTGCTACCACTGCCAAACTGATTCATTCTAACAAGGAAGATTTTAAACTGGGAAATTACAATACAGTTAAGGTTGCCAGTTTGCATTATTCTATTCCTAGCTAAACCTTTCAGGCATTCATAAATTGACCATAAAGATTTGCTCTGCCCTGGGGCTACTGTGATACATATATTAGGCTGACAATCTGTTCCTTATTCAGCTTGCTATGTCTAGATAAGAAATATCACACGTTATCCTGAGTCTGCTTGCAAAGTCTGACAAGGGTGTATGAAGTTAAGAATCCAATGACACATTTTATCCTGTCTTTTCTCATATCAATTGACAATGCTCTGCAGAATTTTGCTCACCCAGTTTTGATTATCCTCATGATAACTAACACAGTAATGACAATTTATTAGAATACTTTAAAAGCATGATTTAATTTATATTCATTATACCCCCATAAGGCAGCTAGGTAAGTGATGTTACCCTTATGTGGGGAATCAGAAAAAGGAAAGTGACTTGCAAAAGGCTGTACAATGATTTCATGCATAGCCATAAGACCAAGACTTTTCTAACCATATATTCTCTCTTCTGGATTCCAGCTCCTGCCACATTTATTGGACAGCCTGGTCCACTGGGGGGTGTCCCTGCCCACGGTAGTGAGGTTTGGACCTAGACTATCTTTAGTCTCCCTTCCCATCTACACCATTCTATGATTCTGTGATTTTATAATAAAAGTTTTTGATACTAAGGATACTATTTTTTACAACATATAAGTTTAAGTGCGCTGGTGTGAATATACCTTTTTATTCATATTTAGTTCTGTGATTAAAATTAAAGACTGGTCCTGACTTAGAGTTTCAGATATCTATTTTAAAGACATGCTGGCAATATCAAATACACACTCCTTCCAGTCATCAAGCATCTGAAGTAATTGTATATGAGAGAGATAGTGAGAAATAACACTGTTTTTTTTTAAGTAAGTCTGATAGTTCTGGGAAAGCTTTGGGTATTTTGGGTTTAGCTGTTATTACCAAACCCAAAAGCTGTTAGCAGGAGCATTGTAACAAATTGTCATCTCTCCTTCTGCTCTTTCTATGATTACATTGAACTGAATACCCAGAAAAACATCCAAGATCTTAAAGATATTAACTCATTACACATGTCCAAACTTTATATTTTCATTTTTAAAAATACCTGTGAAAATTTCAATCTTCACAAGCTTGTGCTGCATGAAAACAGACATTTCACTTCACTTCATCTGATGCTACAAAGGCTTCTTGGAGTTAAGCCTTCTTAAGAAGTGTTTATCCTCTGCACTGCAGCATGGTCCTTGCTATCTGTGGTCTGACTCCCTCACTACCCTGATTTAAAGGGTGTAGTGGTCTCTCACACCTGCCTCATTTCAATGCATTTGCTTAAACACTTTAATCATAAAACAGTTTTTAAGAAAATGTTAAAAGAAAGAAATAACTCTATTTCTTGAAGGACAAGAATGTCAGAGAAGGAGACATAGTTTTTAAAATAAATGTATTAGACATTTCTTTAGAAGAAGAAAGTCCTGAAAATTTTACACCAGTTTTTGTTTGGATTTTTTTTTTTGCAATGCTTGCCAGTATGATATGTAGCCAAACAAACAGCTTTGCTGAGTTTCAAATTATTATTATTATCTGTGTATCTGAGGATTTATTTATCTACAATCAACTGCTGAAGTAATTGAAAAGAGTGTCTTTAAGTTCCACTGATAATTGCAGCCATATCCTTCTTAAAATGCTCTCTGCTTGCATGTTTTTGAGAGCATCTTTTAGTGGCAAAGAGCATATAATTTCCTTTTATCTTCCACTGTCACTTCTTGCCTTCAAAGGCTGTGAATATACCAATATTATAGTCTGAATAATGAAACATTTGTTTTCATCTGAAAGCATAAAATCTTATCAGTTCAGCCTCTGTCTCTATGCTTCAGAGACAAAAGAAAAAAATCCAAGTAACTTTAACTGTATTATAGTAACATACTCTATAGCATGTAAATATATTCTTACAGGATAAAAATGGCTTCAGAGAAAGGAATCACCTTCAAAGCATTTGGAAACTGTGCCCAGGAATCATACCAATTAAAATAAAGAGAAAAGAGAAAAGAAGGGAAAAAAATAAATCCACATGGCTGAGTATTCTCATTAAAATTAAAGTCTGTCTATGAGTATTTATCTTCATTCTTCTGCCTGGAAGGAAGGCTGAAGAAAGACTGAGCAAAACCAACTATTTCTGTCAATGAGCCTTAGTAATCAACTCTGTCACCAGAAGTCCTCTTACTGCCAGCTGTCATTCAGATGACAGGTTATTTCAATATATCAGCAGAGGGCCAGCTGGCAGGGGGATAGAAATGACAGCCTTGTTTGAGTAGTGAAAAATATTTTCAGCAGAATTAGCAAGGCTGAGATGCCTGTATGTGCCTGAGGATACAACTAAGGCCAAAGGAGGGATGCATTTGAGCAAATAGGCAGATTTATTCTCTGCCTTCCAGTGAATGTAGGAAAGTGGTTTTTTTCCAAATAGCATAAAGTATTTCACTCAGAGGTAAATGAATGTTTGATCTGTTTGACAGGTTACCTTTTCTCCTTTACGTATATTTCCTGGTGTTATTCCCCTGTCTCGTACATTTAAATCTTAGAAGTTTCAGCTCAACTCTGTTTTACTGCATCACATACAGTGGTTTCTTTGGACTTCCTGTCAACTTTGTGATATTCCTTTTCCTCCCTTCTTTTAAACATCTTTAGGGTCTTACTAAAGACCCTACATCACTTCTTCATTCAACTTCAGCTTCTTCTCAGTCTCTGTAATTTGTTCCCTGCTGTGCATTCATTCAACTTCCAACCCTCTCAGAGGTTTAACTCCAGTTGACTTTAAAATTATCTACTCAGGGACAGGGATAAAACTTGTATTTCCAAAACCTCACCACCAAAATTGGAAGGTCCTGTCAGTAGTGCTGCAGTGCAATTATAAGAAACTTGTACTGACTTTACTGGGAGCTGAAGGTATCAGAAGTTGTTGACATTTGATCTCTGATTATGAGTACAGACAGATAAAAACTTGACTTTTTTTCTGCTACCCATTAAGTTCATTTCTATTATTTATCTTCAGGTTTCAAAGTCTCCTTTCAGTGCTTCATTTCAATTCTGTCTTTCTCCATCAAATTGTTCAAAAACTACTGAGTACTCCATTTTCATAGGCAGAATCTGGATTTAAAGTGATGGATTCTAAATTAATTTGATTTGGAATTAGCTGGTATTCTATATAATATTTTCTGGTTTTAATTGCAATATATTAAGTAACTATTTTCACCCTTAAAAATACTTTTGTTAGGGAGGGAGGGAGCTTAAATAAGGGCAATTCATACAGTTCTTTCTAATGCTGAGAATGACATTATCTACAGAAGAAAGTATGCCTAAATTAATGTTTCTTAGCACACAGATGCATGATTCCATCTGTTTCCTATTAAGTAGATATTATCCCATCAACACAGGTTGGACCATGAAAAAATAATATTAATTTTTGAGCAGAACTCATTTGAGTATCAATAACCATTTTGGCCCCCCAACAAGATTTTAATATGCCATTTATAAATTTTTAGGCTGCCCTAAGGCACATTTTGCTACTCCATTTATCTGTGCCTTGTGTAGGTACAGAAAATACCAGAACAGCTGCCCACAACATTCCAAAGCAGTTTAACATTTTACTAAAAATACCACAAAGTGTTCTAATGGTATGTTCTAATCTATGTCTTATGGAATGTTTTAACCTATTTTGGTACAGATTTTTAATTTTAAGATGAGATTTCAATAACAACAGGACATTTAAAACACAGCACCACCTTTCCACTTACAGACTGTTTTACAGACATGGGCTTTAACATGCTTTTTTTTCTTTTTGCATAGGTTTGTTTTCCTTTCTATCAGGATAGTGAAATGACTGCAAGAAACAGGAAATTGCTCAGTTTTCAGGAATTCCTATAATGAAATTTCCACAAATCTCACTGATGATACCAACCTTCCTTTACTGGGATGCTGACACTGAACACTCACTGAAGAGATTTACTTGCCATACCTCTAATGCCATGCTGCCAGATTTTAGAGGATAATAGCACAATGCAACTTTTCTAAGTAAACTAGTGAGCTCCTTCCCTGGGTAAAGGGAGGGCCTAGAAATCCCAGTGGTCACTGAAAGGCCAACAGTGTCACATCTCTATCCACAAAATATTCTTTGAGAATGACCTGACTCTACATTCTTTAGCAACCTCAAGCCAGCTTGCATCCCTAAGAGTGATGCTGCTATTTTAAAAAGTGCAACTAAGCAAACTCTAGACACAACACTTCCCTGTTCCTCATGACAGAAGAAGAGATGAAAGTGCTACTTATTCTGTGGCCTAGCAGCATTCAATATTGTTTAGTATTTGGATATCAGAGGGACAGGTGCTGTATCAATATACAGAACTGCTTGAAGACATTTAAAAAAGAAAAACTGATCAATGTTAAGCCAGTCTTTAAAATGCATGACTGCACTATGTTACTAATAAAGGTGCCTTGGAGATAATGCTAGTGAAAGCAGACATGGGTTCTGAGTACCCTCTCCTAATTCTCTTGTGAATTGAGTGCATTATAAGCAGAAAGGGAAAAGGGTGATTCTTCTGAGACTGCACACTGGAGAATTCCATAGTGTAGCTTACAGCACATTCATTAGCATTCTCTTTCAGATACAAAAGAAACATTACAGGATACAGTAGGAAAATGATCCTAAATGAGCCACAAATCATGAAATTAATTTTTTAACCTCTGGAATTAATAAATCCCTTTTTCCCTCCTATGATACTTTCCCTGACATCATCAAAGACTGCTTCAAATCAGAACAAACCCAGCTTAAGATGTAATCTATTATTCAGGGCTAGAGTCAGACCCAGTTTCATTGGGACAGCTGCACATCATGTGTTCAGCATCCCCATTTCCTGCATCTCCCACACCTGTAGTATCTTACAAAAATTAATATTCACATGGTGGTACCATTAAGGTTACAAGGAAAAAATAATACATGGGAAAAAAAAAAACAAGAAAAAATTATGACTCTTATAATAAAGCTCAAGAATTTATGCTTAGGAAAATACTCCCAGAAAAGACAGACTTACAAGAATTGAATATGTTGTGGAAAGAATTAGGTGTTCTACACCTTTTGGAAAAAAACTGTCTCTGCAAATCCACAGAACAATTACATTATCCTAAGATATGTTAAATTACGGTATGGAATGTGTTTTTACTATGTTTAGGTAAAATAGTTAGAACCAATAACTATGTTCCTAAAATCTGACAATATATATTTTTAAAAGCTGATTGGTCATTTTCAATGATTCATGAAGGTCTAGGGCATAAGCTGATGCTACCAAACAGAGCAGATGGGCACTTTAAATTTGAGCTGAATGTCAAAAGGCTACTTCTGAAACATGCAAACTGATAAGAAAATTAATAGACATAAGTCAGTAAGGAAAGAAACTCCCTCATTTTTCAAGGTAATGCACAATTCTGCTTACACTTACCTGTAAGTGTAATTTTAATTACCTGGCTAATTAAAAGGATTTCATGTATCAAATGAGTGCTTAAATATATACCAGGCCCATTTCTTCCTATTTTTTTAGGAATCTTTGAACAGGAAGAAAGGAAACAGTCATTATAAAATATTATCTCATACAAATATTTTAGGAAAAGGGTAAATATTTGGTTGGCTGCATATTGTAGTTATCACTGACTGTTTAGTTATGAAAATTGCTCAACAGCCTCTGCATTTCCTGCAGTTCCTTTTTCTCTGATACTCCCTGGGAAACAGCGATAGAAAGCTTATGTATATTTAACTCCATGAGATGTTGACAAGTTGAATTAATTACTCAGAATTTTCTGTAGTTTTAAAAATATTGATGTGAGCCCTAGTTTCAGATGCAGCAGGCTAGTTACAACCATGAAAGGATGCCACATTTAAGAAAATTAAACTTGTTTAAAATTTGTTGCTACTATGCAATGCTGTCCAACACAGATGCTGATTTCTGGCCTTATTCAAATGCATTTCCTTTCCTTTTCTTCCCCCATTCTATACAGTTAGTCCATTTGTCCTTTTAATAATTTTTCTGATGGTATCTCTCATCTTTTGTCCCCCTAACTGAGCAGTAGTGGAAAACCTTCACATGCACAGTTTTTCCTGCCTGCTACAACATGATAATAGTCTCTAAATCCCACTCTATTTTTGCCATACAATCTCTGCTCTGCTCAAACTCAAAGAGTGCCCTTTCCTCAGCATAATTCCACCCAATGCCAGGAGCTAAGCTTGACCACAGCTGATTCACAACCACATCATCAGACACTCCCCGGGCTGCCTTAACTGGCTTGGGCTTTAATCAGGGCATGGCATCCTGCTGATCCTGTTGGACACTGATGTGTCTACTCCAAGGAATCTGGGAGCCAGTCAGTGGTGGTGGACAATAGATAGATAGATAGATAGATAGATAGATAGATAGATAGATAGATAGATTAGATATAATTAGATATAATAATTATTATATTATTATTATATTAGATATAATAACCATTCTGGTTCTGCTTGGTCCATCTGATTTGTACTATTGTTTTCTGAAAAAACAGGGAAGTAGGGTCTGGTAAGTAATTCAGCACAGTTATGGAGAGTTATTTAAAGGTTCTTCATGTGAACATCTTTTAGATAAACTTATCCATGTCCAGCTGTACTCCCTCCAAAAATCTTCAGTGAGGTGAGCCCGAATTATGATAGGTTGATACCAAGGTAGCTCTTGTGACTGCTGCAAAGCATCAGTAGGTGCACTGGGGTTTTATGACCTTGCCAGGGAAGAAGAAAACAGCTGATATGGGAATCTGGGAGGCATTTTTATTAACCTTTTTGCTCAATTGATGGGTTTAAACAACAGTTCATAGAAAAATTTATGGGACCCAGTATAGGTCACCACTCTGCATGTTTCACAGTTACAAGCTTAATCATAAATAATACGTAAATAATTTACATACTGGTATAAATGCACAAGTAGTGACTTTTATGCACATATAATTAAATTTATACCCTTTGTTATTTCAGTTCTACATAGGCAACTGTTTCACAAGATTTATAGACATTCCTAGTATTCATATACTTGAATATAATTGAATAAAAGAACATTGCAGAGATCGATAATTTGCAGGTATTTTATTTTTTTTCTTTTCTGCACTTTATTATTTGATTCTATAATTATTATTTTAGGGAAATGGTCAGGAAATATTAGTATGTATTGAAATTTATTTTTATCTAGGTAAGGGAATAGATTCAATTGGCAAGATAAATGGAAGGAAGATAAGGAAAATGAGTTTAAGAACTAAATCTTATTACTCAATATTTGCTTGCCTGGCTTTTGTAATTAGTGATTGATAATACCTTCTAGAATGAAGAAAAATCCACAGCTTAAAATTTAAATTATAATAGCAAAATACAAAGAGTAGTGTAGTGCTCTATACCCCAAAAAAGATCATAAGTTAAAAAAAATATGGATTAAACAAAAGATTATGAAAATTTTAGAAGCTGAAGATTTCAGACAAATAAATGTTTTAATAGGAATATTTTGAGCACATTTTAATATCTCAGACTGGTTTTTTGTGTAAAAGCTTTTGCCCACAGTTTGATAAAACACCATCTTCAATATTAATATGTGACTTGGGCATAATTTTCCATTGTTAGCAATTTTTAGTAATACTTTACTACTCCGTAAAATTCACTCCTTGCAACTGCATAGAAAATACTTAGAACCCCTTCTAAATTTTATTTGAATCTTCACAGAAGTTACTGCACTTAGTATTTCTTTCTGTCATGGTTTGAGAGGAAATGAAGTTTTTGTGATGGTGTGGGCAAGCCAATCGGTGTTCAGATTTTAATATTGGCACCTGGTTTGTCCACTGAGGGTATGGATACGCCTCTGAGAACACAGGGGGTTAAAAGCTGTGAACTCCCAGGGGAATTTCTCTTTTTTGAGTTCCGGTTTGGGACTGAGCAGACCCTCAACCCTCCCTGCCTGGCCCAGCTGGGCAGGGTGGGGAGGGGAGCCATGTGGCCCGAGGGAGGTAGGCCAGGCCTGGGCCCAAGGGTGGAGGAGAACATTGCAAGGGCTTCGGGCAGCCATCCCCTGTTCCTCCCCCCGGAGAGAGGGAGAGAGAGACAGAGCCGTGCCTGTGATAGTGGCCCGGCGTGAAGGAGAAGGGGGGGGTGCCCAGCAGGGCAGCCAAGCGTGGGAGTTGATGGAGCAAACCGGCAGAGCCTGGGACTTTTAACCCTTCTGGGGAGGATGGAAACCTTGCAAATGCTGATTCCTCCTGAAGTTGATGAGATTGAGAGGATGTTGAGAAGAATCCTAGGTGGGAGGAGATGATGGAGTGGCCTTTGGCTGGACTTTTCTTGTATAGCCACAGCAGAACCCCCTTGTGTTTCTGTGACACAGAGACTGCGTTCCAGGGGGAGGCAATGGCTCAGAGCCAGGAGAGTGCGGTGATGTGGAGGTGTGTGAACAGAGACGACGGGTGAGGAGGGTGGTGGTGGTGCCCTCCGTCTTCGATGAAGAGGAAGAGGAAGATGATCTCTGTTCAAGAGACCCCTCAGCCCCAGGGGGTGAAATTTGGGGGGGACAGGTGTCCCAAAAGGAGAGGAACTGTGCTCTTTTTTGGAACTGGACAAAGTATCCTTAAAGGGAAAAACCCTAGAAGCAGCTCTGGTCCATGTGCAGTGGTGAGAGCACTGGACATGGAAGGAAGAGTCACGATGGCAAAATGTTCTCCGGGCGGTGCCACACGTGACATGGAAACACGAGAAGTTTCGACTGTTTCCTGGGGAAGTCTGTGGTGCAAGAGGGACTTCTCTCTTCTCGAGGAACTGAGAATGGGTTATCTAAAGGGTGGTAATGGAATTGGAAATTTGGTGGGGGGAGGAGGAAAAAATTTGGAAGGTTTTCATCTTGTGTTCTTTGTGTTCTGTGTGTTTTTCTTTGTAGTTTTAGGTTAATAAAGTTTTTTTTCTTTTCAACCTCAAGTTGGAGCCTGCTTTGCTCTGTCTCTGATCACATTTTACAGTGGAGGCCAGGGAAAGAGGTATTCTCGTGGGGGCACTGGCATTGCGCCTGGCTCAAACGATGACACTTTCCCAAGAAGACTGACATGCAAATTCCATAATTTTTATGTTTATTTTATCTGCCTTCAAAAATCTTTAATCTTTATTATTTCTAAAGACAGTAATTTAAAAATTCAAACTAATCATATGTATGTCACCTACTTACTAGTAAAGATGCTGAGAAAAACTCAGAAAAACAAGTTACTTGTTTTCTGTGACAGCAAGAGCAAAAAGGACAAGATTTTGACAGAAAGAAAGAGACGTTGAGCTTCCTAAGGAAAAAAATTCTAAATTGTAGATTTATCACTTTAATCACTTCCAAGTCTCCTTCACAGCTTACAAAATGTGGAGGTTACGCTTTTAAAAAAATTAATCTTGATTTTAATTATGACAAGTCTATCAATACAATAAAAAAGAAATTATTTGTCTTGTGAACCAAACGTGCATTGTAACTGAACAGCTTTTGATAATTTAATAGTATTGGAGTTCTGAAATGCATATTTAATCTAAAAGAAAAAGAAGAATCTTTAAAGTGCCCTAAAACTGCTTTGACAGATAGCCAAATAGGTATATTTTAGATAAACTCAGCCAGCTCATGCCACAAAAATATGATCTGGTAATGGAAATGTAAACATTACTTTACTGTACCCAGTTTGCCTTCATCATGTGTCTGATATTTGTACCAGAGATTGTCAGGGATGGTTAGTAGAAGGAGTCAGAAATTAAGTGACAGAGCTCTGTATCATTACACTTTGTACTATTTACATTTTTCCCAATATTGTGTTTATGTACTTAACAGAAATTCTTTTCCCTCTCAAGTGTACTTGATCACATAATCACAGTGAGCTACCAAACATTGCAGCCATGAAAACAGGATCTTCAAATGCAACAGCAGAACACTGCTATGTGTGAATTAATATTCAGCTACACTGCTGCCAGGGGATGGCACCTCCACACAGTGCAGGGTGGACATGCCAGCTCAGCTAGGAACCTTCTGCAATGCTCTCCTTTAAGCAGGTAAGATATGTCCTGGAAGAGTTTCTTTAGTTTATCAGAACCACACACAGGCTAAGGGAAGATGGTTACTTCCATACGGACACACTCTTCAAAATCTGGAATGGACATGAGGTACTTAACTGCAATTTAAAAGTCAGCTAGATGGTGGCATAAGAACAGGACACAGAGGTGTGACACCTTAAAGACCTCAAAGTACCTTTAAAAATATTTCCTATTATTCTAAAGAGCCTTGCTTAATGGGGGAGAAAGGAACAGACAGTAGGCTCTGGCCAGTTCACAGATCTGCTTGGACAATTGTCATGGGAGATGGTTCTGGGAAAAAAAAAACAGGTCCAAAAAAGATCGTTCATCTTATCCAAGCTCAAGAACAGTCCACTTTCTTGTGCAGGAAATCAAGCAAAGGAGACAGGAGGCCTACATGGATGAACGAGGAGCATCTGAGCATGCCCTCACACTCAAGAGGAAGTCTGTAGGAGGTGGAAGTAGAGTCAAGGCACCAAGGACAAATACAGAGATTGGTACAAGGATGGAGGCGACTCAAAACCCACCTGGAGTTAAATCTGGAGAGAGTCACAAAGGATAAGAAGGGAAAATTTTACAGGAGAATCATAAGCAAAATAAAGCCTAAGGAAAATGCGGGACAGAATTTAGCCCTGAGAAACCTTGCTCTGAGCAGAGAGCTAGACTGAATGCTCTCCAGAGGCCCCTGTGTGACAACCCCAGCATACTCATCTGCTATACAGTTGTAAAATTCCTGAGCCACATCTGACTTCAAAGGATTCTGTGTCCTGCTCATCAGGTTTCATTGACAGTGGAGGATTCCTGCTCACTTTTTCTTTTCCAAAGGAAATGTTAAACATTAACTACAATTTTTACCCTAAATCAGACAAAGACTTTTCTGTCCTGTACAAAAATACAAAATACAGCAATTTGCACCTTTACTACTGTGCACATAGAGAACTTAGAGAACTTCTGCCTTTGCAGAGAGAGGATGCCCTTACCTATTAATACCATTATGGAGACACTTAATTTAATGTGGAGTAAATGGAGTGTTGCCAGAATAAATTAGATGGACCTGAGCTATGCGACGCCTCCACAAATCACCAATTATTTTCTCAGACATAACTATCATCATTTATCTCTGACCAGTGTTACTTCTTTCTAAATCTTTGCCATGGTAATCCTGCTCCGTTTTCTGTTTTTATAGCAACACTGGTCAGTATTATGGTGACAATATCATTACAAAATGACACAAAAGAACTAACAACTAAACAGACCCCAAACTCTGTGAGTGTGCCACAGCCCAACATTGCTTTATGAACACTGTGTCACACAGCTCTCAGCAGGAACTTGCTTTTCCCATGCCCTGCTTACCCTGGCTGGCCACACCATTCTGGCTGATCCTTCCTTTGTCCTCATAGAATTGAAAATACACAACAGTTTGGCATCCTGTGATGGATGCTTTCCTCTTTTCCAACAGCACATCTCTCTTGGAATACATTCTGACTGGGATGCAGCACAGCTTCTTCACCTTTCCTTGGAGAGCTGCTACCTAGTCAGTTCACCCAGTAAGCACACAACATTTATTTCTGTCTACCTACAATTACTAATTGGAGCTTTCCCCATAATTTTTTTTTATTCAGATATTTTCTATGCTATGTCAAGGTAATTTTAAAATATTAGTGTTTTTCTCCACTGCATGAGCCATTAGGGATCCTACACAAACACCCAAAACCCAGAAACCTCCAATGCTGCATCATTCATTCTACTTCAGGGTGCTACTGGTCTTCCACAGCTTAACCTGCTCTTTCTGTCAGCAGGTAATAGCTGAATTACAGATTCAAATGAGAATAAAAACTTGTATAAAACCTATGCTAATTTTATATTAATAGTAGAGAAAACTATTACAGAAAGTTATTATTTTATAGAAAAGATTTTCCATTCTGAGAGAAACCCCAGCTATACAGCCTGATTGAGTGCCTGACCTTTTTTCTTTCCCTTGAATAGGCCTTTTTACTGCTTGTTTCTAGATAGCTACACTGAAGAAGGGAAGCAAAACCTGCAGTTAATCACCTTCTTCTCTAGAGATCAGAAATGGGTCAAATGTAACTGTCCAGTATCTGAACAAAAAGTGTTAAATAAAAAGAATTAATGTCTTTATGTTTCTGCATGCTGATGTGAAAACATATTTGAAAATTCTTTTAAAAATCAGCCATATCTATGAATATAGCAGCATAGTTGTTTCTGTTTATCATAAGAGCCTTCATACAAAAATAAAACTTGTCATCCCTTGGTGAAAAGCACATGTGAAATATTTGAGTGACTATGCCACTTTTAAAGTCTCAGTCAGTCTTTGCAACAGCTTCAACATAAATACATTCTTATCTAAACACAAACACGAGAAGAAATACTACAGTTATTGATTGCAAAAGTAATGCTGTCTGGTTACTATTTATTTAACAAATAACTCTGCCAAACAGAGAACATATTCCTCAAAAACTTCATTATCTAACACTCCAGCTTTGCAAGTACTTTGTGTGTGTGTGTGGTTACACACATAAGTAGTTCCTTTGATTTCAGCAATACTTCTCTGACTGCATTTACCTTCCAAATGCCTTTTTCTTGTCTGAGTTAAGCAGATGACAAAGTCAAGGCAAAGGAAGCTTGCAAGAAAGATGAATCTGAGGGATTTGGGCATGGCTTCCTATGTTATCATGGGAGAAAGGTGGCTGCTTCTCCAAAAGAGCTGCTTAGAGAAGAAGCTTAACTCAGGGCTTCCCAATCACCTTCTTGCAGTCTGTCCAGCTCTGGCTGCTGTTTAGGAGATTAGCCTATGAAAAAGCCCAAAGTCAGATGCCTAAAGCCCAGGTTAAAACCATGCTCCATTATTCCCAGTGTTTGCAGACCAGGAACTGAAGCACATAATCCACCATGCTGTGGCAGCAATAAAATGCATTTTCTTAGGCTCTAAATCCACTTCTCTGACTAGACTAGAAATGTAAAGCAGCAAACACGAAAGCTTCATTCCCAAGATATTTTAGACAGAAAAAGGTTCAGTTTTCTTTTTCTCCCTGGGCCAGGCATACAGAGATTCCAATTTGAGAAACATTTTCTTTCAGTAAGAAATATATTTCATAATCTATATTTATGGTGATAGTGGTAGTGTTGCAGTCAAGCCCCCAAAACAGCTAAGAAGTACTGAAATTCAAACTATGATATAAAAAATTACAATATTAGGTAATTTTAATTACTACATGTAGATCTGAAGAATTTGCTACTTGGTCTTTAATATGCTAAATTGACACACACAGGGACATATGTATAAGTGTTTGTTGGTAAGTATCATGCTAGGTTTCATTTACACACTATGTTACATACTGGTTACACAATCTTTTTAGTCTGCTTGGAGAATACATTTATGCTTTTAGTTTACAAAATTTTCCATTTCCTATCCCACATGTGTCAGCACACACACACAAAGAATATAGGTGCATAAGTCAGGGATCATTACATTTCTAAAAGAATCTATACTTGTCATTATGCAAAAAAAAGTAGTTACCAATTTTATCATTACTTCTCATGGCTTAAACAATTGTTGTAAACAATTATGTATTTACAATTTTTAACCATTGCATCATTTTAGCAAATTGCTCATCTGTTTTGCTGAGGAAAATGGTATAAAATAAAAACTTCCCTAACATACAAAACATGCTCACCCTCAAAATTTCCAAATTTCCAAGACAATTAAAAAAACCTTTTTGAAAACTGTTCATGTCTTTGAAGACTGAATAAAATTTCCAAATTTCCAAGACAATTAAAAACACCTTTTTGAAAACTGTTCATGTCTTTGAAGACTGATGAAGACTTTTAAGTCTTTTCTCCTATTTTCAAAATATTTTCAAATACATCTTCCCTTATAAGCATAGGCAGGCTTTATGGTTTTTAAAATTTACATTTATTTTTACCAGGATTCTTGTACTGCACAGGTAAAATAACAGGTAAATATTAAGGAGAAACCACTTCATCTGGATTCATCCCATTTAAAGTGTTACCTTATAAACAACGGGCTTCGGTAATCAGTTTTTAATCCATAGAAACAAACAAGAATGATGAGTTCTATTTTTAATTCCTTCACTAAGCAGTATATATACTTCAAATCTGAACCCATCTGTCACTTTACCCAGTCATCCATCACTTGATGATGAAACTGAAGTGTCCCTGACTGTGTACAATTTATTCAGTGTTCCAAGATTTCAGGCAATAGGATAAAACCATCCTGCAGTGTGAAGTTTTTTCCAGCTCTGAAGTAAGCACTAGGGAGTTTAATCCACTGTCAGAGACATTTGCCCTTTCAAAGAGCAATGCAATCTCTAAGACTGCAGAAATGCAAACCAGCTGTTTCAAAACAAGATGAAGTAAGTCTATTAGTTCACTGAATGACTGCTGCACTCAAGAGTTTGCAGTAGTGGAAGAAAATAAAATCTAACCTACCAAGAGCATTTGGCCACCCTTCTGTGAATCCTCTGCCTTTCTTCCTTTTCTCTGTCTATCAGAGTACAGTGTCACACTGCTCATTTGATTTGTCCCCTTTAGTTTATTTATTAGTGTTGGACCAGACAACCTTTTGATACTGCTTAATGGAATGAGAGGGCTAGCAAATACACTGTCCTCAGACCTTCCCTTTCAAGTTCCTGTTTCTTCCAAGAGTCAAAAATTTCTGTGTAATTCTGCTGAGATGATCTCTTTGTTCTAGACAACCACATCGGCAGGATTTTGAAGTACATCTGCTCCTTAAGTATAATAGAAAAATAATGTCGAAAGCCTATAAATCAGTAAGCACCTGTAAGATCTTGAAAATGATATGATTTCATGCCAATAACAACTTTGGCTGTAAAAACTGTAAATTTTTAACCAGTAAAGCTATAAAAATTGCTGTTATAGCTCCAGGTATTTAAGAAGAAATGCCTAATGAGCTAAGGTTTTTCCCTTTATGTTAAAAGGATCCATTCTGCTGCAGGCATCTTTACACCCATAATACTGAATCCACACTGAGTGAATAACTGTACCCTGGGAGCAGAACAAGGAAACCTTAATAACAGGCTCAGCAAGAGATCTCAGTCATTCTGATACCCTTTTGTGCAAGACAGGCTGAGAATGCAGAAGGAGCAAAAGCTACGAGTAATTTGTAGCATTTCACAGTTACATTAACACCTCTAATTGTAACTGACAGGGCAATTAAGGCTGAAAAACATCCCAATACACTGCTTCCTACATGATGATTGTCCCACTGAAACAACAGAGCGTGTACTCTGTTTGGAAGAAAAGTGTTTCACTTTATTTTCCTCCATTGAAGTAGATGCCCCAGTTCATCATGCCTCATTAGAGATTTGTGTTGCTATAAACATGATTATTTCAAACAATCACAAGCCTTTATATCAAGCACATAATTTAACAATTCCCTTCTCAATACAAGTGTCAACAAGGTTCTTTTTAAAAAAAGAATGTTAATTGTTACATAATCCATTATAATAATGAGTCTTAGAATAATGAACAAGCAATAGAGGCTGAATACAAATATATCACACGTTGACCCTCCTTTTTTTTTTAATGTAGTCCAAACTATTCCACTCATGTGCCCGGGTTTAGCAGGTTTTGTACATTTCTTTTCCTACCAGTCTCCCTTCCTCCCACACACATGCACAGCTCTGTGATGAGCCATAACAAGCCAAGTTGTGTACAATATTAGCAAGTAGCTAAATTATGTAACCACTAATTTACAGTTGTTGTTTGTTTGGTTTGTTTTTTCTGTCAGAACTTGATGCTTAGGGCCCAATATCTACACTACAGATATGTGTGGAGGAGAGAATACTTGATTAGATCTATTTTAATCCCAAGAGACTGAATGTCCATTAGTAGTCAGGCTGTGTTAGATGTGATCTTCAGGCACGCCTTCTTGTTTAGCTTCATCCAAAAGGAATCCTGTTTATTTGGCCCAAGACTGTTTCACAACATTAACTGAAGAAACTAGAGATGACTGAGAGGTTTATGTCAAAAGCACACTCTTGATCCAAATTAAAATGCTGCTGTAGATGCCTCTGTGCCTGATTCTTCAAAAGGCAGTAAAAAGTCCACAATTTAGGAGAAATTAATCCCTCTCCAGTTTCTGCACATATATTCAGGATTTAAAATGGGTGGGATTTTTTTTTAGTCTGACAACTCTCCCCAATCTTAGCTGTTGACTGTTTATTTTTCTATTAATCATTAGTTATATACATCTGTATATCAAACATTAATAATATCTGGCCACAATTTGCACACCTTTGATTGTATAGGATACAATCTTAAAGAATATATAAGAATAAAAATAGTCTGAAGGCTGAATAATGATGTAACTAGTTCCAGAAATTAACTAAAAAAGAATAATAAAATGATTGCTCTTAGAAAAATACTCAGATCTATATCCAAAGTGTGACAGAGGTCATTTTAAGGGTGAGCAGTGGATTTCAGAGTGTGTTTTTGTTACCTTGCCCAACCTAAACTCAAAACAGAGCACTGAAGAGAAGAAAAACAGGACATAACACAAACCAAAACTGAAATTGGAAATGTCACAGTTTTATACGGGCCTTTATGGACCAGAAAAGAAAAGTGAATCCATTGAGATGACACCAAGATATTAAGAGAGCTGGAGAACTTGACATATAAAGAGAGGATGAATGAACTGTGTTTATTCAGCCTGGGAAAGACCAGGTTGAGAGGGGATCTCCCTACACAGTTCATAAAAATACCTAAATAGGTACAGAGAAGGAGGGTATAATCTTTCCACAAGGATGCACAGTGATGGAACAAGAGCTAACATGCACGAGTTGCTTACGGGAAACGCTGTCTAGACACATGGAAAGAAAAAGCAGCTGAGCATCAGAACAGGCTGCTATAAAAATAAGTGAAATATCAGCCATTGAAAATGCCACTTACCTTGCCAGTGTCCTGAATATACTAATCCATGGCCTTGACTTGTTAGAGAACTTGTACCAGCAATTCCAGAGGTCCTTTCCTAATGCAAGCTTTGCTGTGCTTCTGAGACCAGACTAACAAAAGAAATTCTACACACAAGGTGAAAAAATATTATCTTTCTTCTTGCCATTGGAATCCTGAACTTCAGGAGTTTATGCATATTTTTACTTTGAAAATTATAAATAATAGCATGGTTTTTGGTTTTCTTTATTCATACTGCAGGCAATGAGGAAAATACTGAGACATAGGTTTTATATCCTTCCAGGTTTCTGCCTTATCTGCTACAACCTGGTTTCATGAGTGCAAGACTGATAAAAGGAGAATGCTAATGTTAAGAGGGCTTTATAGAAACAGAATATCTCACAAGAAGTTTAAACACCCTCCATGAGCACTTGTGGGCAAAATTAGCCCTGCCCTCCTCTCCTTCCCACTCTTGAAAAAGTCTTTGGGGGAAGAAACTGAAAATTTGAGATACCAGGTAGCAGACTAGATAAGGAGGGTTCTTTTCAGCTGAAAATAAGAGGGTCAGTTGAAGACATTGAGTTTCTTTTAATCTTTCTAAAGAAAGGAAGCACTATTTGAGATTGTTTGCTTGGTAACTTGGCTTTTGTCACAGCAGTGGCTTACTACAGACTTCCAAAGACAAAGGATTTACCAGATATCTTTCCCCATTTGTAACTGGTCTCCTCTGGACACTGCTGGGGTTGTGGACCAGGGCAAAGTGATGACTTTTCAGGGAAGCTCTGGTCATAGAAGCTACTTGTCACTGTCTTCCATCCATCCATATATCTCTCTTTTCTTCAGAGTCCATCAGTGCCCTTCCTTTTTTTTTCTGCATTCTAATTCAACCTTCTCTCCTCCTTTTGCTAAACACTCAGAGTATTTCCTTATGATACACTACTTAAATACCAGGGGCTGCCAAAACTTGCCTACATTAGCTTTGTACAGCAATTGCAAACACTTAGATGAAATAAGTAGAGAATGAGTCAGAAAATTTCAGTAATATGAAGTGAAAAACAGGTTTGGAGTTTGGGTGGTTTGTTTTTCTTTCCTCAAAGTTGTGAGCTGCTTGTTTAAACATAGCTACGGCTAAAAGATGTTTGTATTAAAAGAGATTTTAACAGCACATGGCATAACTTAAATGAAGTCAAAAATAAGATCTTTTTTTTCCTAAAATACATGGCACTGTTGCAAATCACAGCTCTGATCCAGTGCCACGCTGATCAGTTTTTACATTAATGTAAATGGAACTGCATTGTTGTTCCATGTTCTATGGCATTAGCACACCTGCCAAACTCAGCAAATATGTACAGAGCAGGAGCAAACACCAGAGCAAGGGAAAACAACAAAAGCAACCAATGTTTCCCCAAAAGACCACCCCCAAATATTTGCTTGCAGAATAAAGGGCTGCTGTGCAGGAGGCAAGAAGTGGTCACAGCAGCAGAGTTCAAGAAGTGTTTGGACAACACTCTCAGGCACATGGTGTGATTCTGGGAGTGTCCTGCACAGGACCAGGATTGGACTCGATGATCCTCGTGGGTCCCTTCCAGCTCAGGACAATCTATGATAAAGCTTCTCACTTTTGGGATTGTGACAGGAGAAGTTACACTCTTCTCCACTGGGTGGCAACCTAGGATACAGCAACAGGCAGACCAGCTCTCCCGGCAGGAGCACCAGAACAAGGGAGTTTTCTCCTGTTGCTGCTTCACTTTGCAGGGCTGTGACATGAGAGGGAGGGTGGGGGGGAAGGCAGCTTTGAACAGGGGTAATTGATTACGAGCTAAACAGACCTGGTGAAGTTCAACAAGTATTAATATTGCCCCCCTCCAATGTTTTGTTTCTTTTTGATCGTAATAGTGTAATGAAATGTAAACTGAAGTTCCCATTAGACGTGCTGGAAACTAATGCTGACTCCTCATAAGTGGCTTTGCACATGCATCATGGCTACAGTTCTGCAATTTTTTTATAATGAATTATTTTTAAAGTCATTTGAAGTAGTAGCAAGATAATGTAAGACACAAATAAGATTAAAAGAGATTAAAAAAATTTAAAAAGTTAAAAAAAAGATTTAAAAAACCCTACAAAGACTATGCCTCTGATTTCTTTAAAAACCAGAATGTATTTTTTCTGACAAAATTCCCTAGAACATAATTACAGTATGCATATGTATCTGTACCTCTTACTTGCCAGAAGACAGGTGAACATGATAGAGATTTACCCTCACATGCACACAAGTTTAAATCCATAAGCTCAGAATTATTTCAAACACATATATAAATGAGAAAAAATAACTTAATACACTGCCTACTTACCAGAAGATGTTTTTCTAGGACACGAGCTGTTCTGTACCTAGAGAAAGATTTTATTCTCTTTCTATGAAATGATGATCTATTTTATTCAAGGTCTATTTAATACTTTTGGAAAAAAGGTGGGGAAAAGGCAGTGTAAATCTCAAAACAGTTAAAACGTTTTGGGGATTGATGCAATTACTAGAGAAAACTGCTCTATGATCTTTTTACATATGGCTTCTCTTCATGTATTCCAGTACAATTTTTGTACACAGCTGAGACAGGAGTTTTTCTTGTCGTGAGCATCTGCCTGGCCCATGGGGAGTGCTGCACCTACCACCGTGAGCCGTTCCAATGGCACTGCTGAAGCATCTGCCACACAGGCGCTCTCTACACAGGAATTCAGAGCCTAGAGAAACCTGAAAGGTAGCTGGGAACAGCAAATCAATGAGCTCTAGCTGGAGTCCAGGAAACCTGAAGGGTTTTTTTACCTTCTGATAACATCTAAGGGTGGTGCACAGTGGTGCTCTTGTACCTACAGCTCCCTGCGGCACAGGGTAGAAGTGATCATTTCTGTACTTTCCTTTTGGTAGCCCTGAATTATGCTCTGAATTGTGGTGGTATTAACTGGAGCAGAGCTATTTCTCTTCACAGTGGCTGGAATGAGGCCATGTTTTGGATTTGTGCTACAGAGGATTGATAATATAGAGATGTGTTTGTTACTGCTGAGCAGGGCTCACACAGAGTCACGGCCTTTTCTGCTTTTCTTACTGCTATGATGGAAAGAAGCTGGAGATGCATGGGAAGTTGGGAGGAGATACAGCCAGGACAGGGGACCCAAACTATCCAAAGGGATATTCCAGACCATAGGACATCATGCTCAGAATATAGAGTAGGGGGGAAGAAGGAGGGTGGGAGGGTGTTTGGAGAGAAGAAGTTTTGTCTTCCCAAGTCACTATTACATGTGATGGGGCCCTGCTCTCCTGGAGATGGCTGAACACCTGCCTGCCCATGGAAAACACTGAATTAATTCCTTGTTTTGCTTTGCTTGTGTTTATGACTTTTGCTTTCTCTACTAAACAGTCTTTATCTCTGCCCCTGAATTTTCTAGCTTTTACCCTTCTGATTCTGTCCCCAGTCCTGCTGTTGGGGTGATGAGCAAGTGGCTGTGTGAAACTCACTGGCTGGCTGGGGCTAAACCATGACAATCTTCCCTCAGGGCACAGTGTTTTACCATCAGACTTCCATCTTCTTGAGGACAAGTTTAAGATGATCTAAGCTGCACAACCACTCTGTGCTGCACACTCCCAAGTGATTACAGGGGTACGAAGCAGCCAGTCCACTAGCACTAAGTAGGACTTGTCTCACTCCACTGACTGCACTGACTCAAGAAGTCCAAATCAGATGCCTGTGTTTGCAGAGCTATGGATGTCAGTTGAATCTCACCACAAAAAAAAAATGAAGCTGTACACTCAAATTGTTGTACACTCAAATATGGCATTGTCAACATATGAATACAAAAGAATTAACTATATTGACTGAAACATAAGCTGAAATAATTTTCATTTTAAATTCTTCACAGGTGTCAAGGTAAATAAACAACTTCTGGCTGTTTGATTCAACTCTTTTTCACTATAAATATATTCCTTTACTAAGCAATTAAAATTACAGAGAGGGAGCACAGCCTAGCTATAAGCTCTTGAACTGACTGGTAAAAAATTCCGTTTGAAAAACCAATTCCCTCTATATTAAAATATTTATTTGAAATTAAATTATTACTGTGAATCTCTGAGAATACAGTCTGAGCTGTCACAAGCCTGAATGGAAGTCTTTCTAATCTGAGATTTTGTTGGGTTTGATCATAATAAAAACCTTCCTGTACTAGAAATATATGTTGTCCTGGGCTAGTAACATTTATCTAGACATTCTTGTTCAAAAAACCCCTACAATGGTTTATGCCACCTCTCTCCAACATCTAGCTCCTGTCCAGCACCCCAGGACCATTCAGTGCTGTTCTTCAACCATTCAGAAATTGCAATGTGTTAACTGACAATGTTTAATACTATTCACTGCAAGATGAAACATCCTTATATCAAAAACATTGTTAGGATTTTTTAATTAGTTTATCTTCTGTTCAAGGATTTCAGGAGGAACTGCTTGTATACTTTCCTTCCTTAAGGAGAAAAGAGGAAGTTGTTTTAGTGTTTGTACTGACTAATATTAGCTGTCTACCCTGTTATCTTTGTAGATTCCAGAAACACTTAAATAAACAATGAAAAAAATGCATTTTTATTAGATGGAACATAGGCTAGGCTTGTTACTTCATCTGTAACTGTTGTAGTAATGTGTGATTCAGATATTTTAAAGAGAGAGTGAGGCATATTAAAATAACGATTTCTGGGAAGCTATTTTATACAGGAACATAAGCATCTCTCAAAAAATGTCTTTGCCATATTTGCAGAAATGACATGAACATACAGGTTTTTATAGCACTTTATAAGAACTGCTTTAAGAACTGTTAATAACAGTTTATAATTATTGTTTATAAGAAGTGAACCTTGCCCAGAGAGATTGCAGAATCTCCCTCACTGGAGATATTCAACTGTCTGGACACAATCCTGTGCCATGTGCTCTGGGAGGATCCTACTTGAGCAGGGAGGCTGGACCAGATGTACCCCTGTGGTCCCATCCAACCTGACTCATTCTGGAACTCTGGGATTCTGTGGCTGAAGACTTAAAACCTGGAGTTCTAGACAGCATAACATCACCCACAGTGAAAACAGGCTAAGGAAACATGGAAAATCGCTCTTCTTTTCATAAACACTCTAATCCTCTCCAAATCTGTTCCCAACTTCGTCTTACATTTAAACTAAAACTTTGAGAAACTATGTGAAATGCAATGTTTGGTACCTTATTCAAGAATATGTCCCATCCTTGACCTACAGCACTGAGAAAAAATTAAACTGATGCTTTTTCTTGTGTAATTATTTTTTAAAGCTTAGCTCAGTGAGCTTATTACATAACTTTGACCAGAAGATCAGTACTAGCAAAAATAGATCAACAGTATTATATGACATGCAGTTAATGGATAAAGATGGGTACCTAGTTTTCAAGTGAAATATTGCAAACACTTAGACATACCTGCTTTGAATTAGTCTACCACCTGTAATATTTAGTCTTTAGGTTATTTTGGTTTTTTGTCTCAGCATAGATACTCTGTATTTGCTTAAGTTACTAGATATTTTAACCTTTTACAACATAAATTCTATCAGTACTTTTAGACTGATGCCCTTCACAAAGGGGAGGAAAAGTCCTTCTAGGAAGTTCTATCAAACTATTTGGAAAAGTAAACTAATTGCATCCTACAAGGTTCCATTTATCTCTTCACTGCAAAGAGGCCAAGAAGCCCATTCAGACATGCATTTCTTCACACAGATACCTGGAATATGTAAGATCAAGAATAACACGGCCAGCTCTTATTAACATAAGACATAAATATGTTTAATATGAGAGAGATTCACTCCTCAGACTAAGGAAGAGAAGCTACATCTTATTAAACAGCAGTACACTAGAATGCAAACCCTCCATCCAAGGGATTTTCACAAATAAGCATAAAGATTCCCAACAGTTTGAAGGAAGGTCTTGCTGGTAGCAGAGATATCTTGTTTATTCTGAAAGAAAGACACAGCACTTTGGGAGATTGGACTGGCTTTTATGCTTCTTATTTCCTTTCTCTCTCTCTCATAGGTATAAGAGAATGTTTTTAGGAAGAATCTGCAGTCTCCTGTTGCAGGAGACTGCAGATAATAATAATAATTATTATCTGTAATAATTTAGTTCAGCTGCTTTGATCTGTTATAATAACTTCTGGTATCTTAGGTGCTACCTGAGCATGGAAACCTTTCAAATTTAGATGTGACTATTCACATTAGTGCCATTTACTAAGGCTGCAGCATGGCATACATGGGTGTACCCATGTCCTTTTCACTGGGCTTTGCTACAGTCTTTTTTCAGAGATAGCTGTCACAGAAGCACTCACAGCAGGTAGGCATTAACTGGGTTGCCTCTTTGCATTTCTGTGTGGAATACTACACTTTAAAAATTAAATTTTTTTCTGAATTAAAGTACCTTCAGTTTGGGTTATTCAATGAACTGAGAAAAAAAATGAGCTAACATCACTAATTTCTAAATTCATAGTCTTCATTAATGCAGCTTAATTTTCCTGAGAGCCCACTTGTGGAGTAGTGATAAAAAACTTTGACCCTAGCAATGCAGTGTTACAATGGAAACAGAACAAAACAGTAATTTTAATGAATATAAGACAATTTGTGCTTCCAATCACATAATTCTAAAGGAATACAAGTAGAAGCTGAGCTGCTAAAGAAGATAAGAAGCCATAACTTTTATTAAGAAGGACAAAATGATATTTTGAAGTACATGCTAGTAGACTAACAGTTCTAAATGGCAGATTAGTTATACTTCATTAGAGAGAATATAATTATTCTTTTGACTACAAAAGCAGCAAGAAATATTTGATAAAACTGGAAAGAATAATATTTGTTTCTAGAAAAAATAATGAATGAACTAATTTTTGAATGCATTAATAAAACTATATAAATACCAATTTTTTATCATCTGTGTTATATAAATGATAGTAAAAATACCAATCTGTACACATAAAAAATCTATATTCATCAAATATTGTAATATTTGAATATTCATCAAATAGGACTATGTAATGCAAATTTTTCTTATATAAAGAAAAAGTTTCTGCAAAGTTTCACAATTAGGCTCATAGGAAAAATTTGTGATATTCATATAAGTCCCCCCAAAAATTTCCAGACCTTTAAAGGCACCTTGCTTGAGTATCTATGTCATCTGTAAAAATGTCAAAAGCAAAACCCTCAGCACAATCTAAGTTTCAAAAGCACACTTTCACAGCCAGTGCAGGAGGCCCAATGAAAATCTGACCTATAGCTGCCAAGAGAAAAAGTCTTCAGCAGAGGTTACATAATAATACAAAGGTTGAAAGGAACATCTGTAAATGCTGCAGTGCTGGACATTATTACACTGAAGTCTCCTCTCTGGACTGGTAAAGTTGCAGAGTTTATAGAAAACTGCTTGGGCATTACATTGAAAGAAGACCCCACAGACTATATTTCACAATCCAAAATATTGTTTAAATAAGTCCTTGAGGGTGCTGTATAAAATTGCCATGAATAGAGGTGATAAATAACTTGGGTTTAGAAAATGTTTCAGAGTATCAGTGTGTGAAATTGTAAAATATCACTAAACTTACTATTTGAAAGAGAACCTGTATATATAAGTTGAATTCAGTAAGAGCATATTTCTTTTATAAGAACTTCACTGAGGCACAAACTTTCTGTTTCTACTATGATTCATAGTTATTTATTCTATGCAAGGTTTATTTTAGAACTGTGCATCAAAATCTCCTGAATGAGTTTTCCTTGGGTTTAATATGAACCCTTATACAAAAAGGAGATGATAGATTTTTATTTTTATTGCCTTCTTTCTTTCATGTTATAAAGTGTAGTAAAGTAGTCCTGAATTCACTTGGAAAACCTTTAAGAGTCATCAAGTCACTAATATTAAATTGTGCTTCTTATTTTTCTATGATTGTGTAAAATGAAAAGCCAAAACCTTCCAAAATGAAGGCATGATGATGCAATAATTTAAACTTGGAATATTCTTTGTTACTCTTCTTTCTCACGCCTGCCTTTGAATAGTCTTCTGTGACTTTATAAATGCTACAGTTTATTTAGCATGGTGCTAATAATGTTTTTAATTTTAGAAGTCAATACAATTTATAAATTATTACCAACCTAATAGAAATTATTTCACCCACTGTCAGAACCCTTCTATTACAGGCTCTGCTGTGCACGACAAACAAGTGCAATGATTCTAGGGCAAACACTACAGAAAATGATATATTTGCTCAAGCAAACAAACGGAAAAGTAAAACATTTTTTTTGAGGTTATCAAATGCAATGCATACTTTGAAGATTTTATGTAATTAAATCCATTCCATCCTGATGAAACATGAGGTTTATCTAAGCATATACCGAGAACAGATATTACCAATATTAAAGCAGGAATTACTTTTATTGTTATAACTCACAGCAAAATGGGGAACCAACCCCAAAATTATTATAAACGAAGGGATCCTTTGCCAGTTCATGTCTTTTCTGTGTTGACACAGAAATATGTATCATAAGCCCCTCTTAAACTGACTCAGTGCTTTGGCATCTGAAAACTTCTGGTTCTCTTGTGGAAAGCTAGTGGTGTGAAGATTTTTGAGTTCATGGGAAGATTGAATGCTCACAGTTCTGGGCCAGGCATTTGCAAATTTGCATGTTTTGAGGAAGTACAAGCTTACAGTTGTTTTTTTCTCTATGATCCTTTGTTGGCAGCAGCCTATTGGGAAAAGCAGTAAGAGTCATAATGGACTGCTCCTATATTTTAAGTTGCTCAGGCACATCAGGTGTTATGTGGTGCCTTAGATGGCAGTTTACAGATTTCCTTGTTTTAAAAAGTGATTATTAGCTCAAATAGAAGGGAACTGAAATCAGCTTATTAATTTCCCTTATAGAACCATTTATCTTCTTTTGTTGGGTAAGAACAGGAACAGGATTTTAGTAGTTTCAGAATATTTAAGAACCAAAAGAGAAAATTTCCTCAGCCTAAGAGCTGTGCTAAAACTAAGCATTTATTTGATGAGAGATGCTTATTATAATCACTTTTTAATGATTTGCTCAGCAATTAAAATCAATCATGCTGTTTAATTTCTCTTAATTTGGGTACTTCAGATAAGCGCTTTATATGAAACTCTTCCTTCAAAACTTGATTAGCTGTTTTTAATAATCTCCATTACTCCTGAATCCTTCAACATACAAAATATTACTGTTTTTTTTACTCACATCTATTTTTATTTCAGTTAAATTGCTCGTCCCAAGGTGTAGAGTATATATTATGCTCTCCTTTGTGTATTTTTAATTTATCTCTCTTCACATTCTAGCCAGGTTCTCTGGACAACCAAAGCTGTATAATTGTCAGGTAAATCTCTTTATGTTTGTGAAGTGGAAAAATCTCAGTCTATTTATATAGCTCCCATTATTTTAGCTTTAATGCTAAGATGCCACTGAAATTCCAAACCCATATGCTTTGGTAGTGCATGACTTTTTAATTTCAGTTCTTCTTTTTCCATTGAACTTAATGAATCCTATAACACTAAATTCCAGGCACTTCATCACAACACTCGCCTGTGGCTTTGAAAGTGAAGTTTGATTTCAATTTCATGCTAGACCTCTGCAGTAACACAATTGGGCAAGAGAGGGAGGGGCTGAAGACTCCTCTGAGATGTCTTGTGCCTCTCACTGCAGGGACACAGACCTCACGAGAGTGGTCTTGCTCCTGCAAGTCCTGGCCACTCCTGATCCTGCCAGGCATGAGTGCAGGAATGTGGGAATTCTGGTCTGAGGTCTTCATGAAAGCATGAGCCTGTACTGTGTGAAATGCTAGATCCAGAACAATTTCTAGAATTGCAGAGTCAAGGGCCATATTTCCATGGCATTGTGATTTGGAAAAAAAAAAAAAAAAGAAAATGAAAAGACGGCTTAAACCAAAAATGGAACAGCTGAAGTGTATGAAATGTAAACTGTTAAGTAAGCTTTCATTTCAATAATACTGTTTTTCATTTTCTGACCTTTTCCCATCCAAGCTTAATAATCTCTTGGATAGCATTAGAGAAGGCAAAGGTTATAAGATTTAACTGATACCCAATATTGTCAGTGTTAAAACCTTTGAAATGCCTCCTTTAGAAAGACACACAAAAAAGGAAAATGAAAAACTGCAATGATTTTTTTTTTCCTCATTCATCTGTCTTCAGGGCTTTTTGCTACTTGCAGCTTGAAACACAGATCCAGCAAGCAGTCTAAGCAATCTCCTCAGGTCCTGATAGTTCATTTTATTGTTTTCTCATGCCAAGCCCAAATTTCAGTCATCAGCAGCTAGCTATGGCACATGTTTTTGAAACAGAAGGCAAAAACAGATGGAAAAGAATGAAGAATCTCAAAACAGATAAAATCTATTTGTCTTTAACTAATTTGAACAATGGAGACTTTTCCCCATCAGTGCCAGAAACACTGGTGTGATGCACTGATGAGTTCATCAGTATTGTAATTTATTGTTATATTAGTGGGAAAGCAGGATGAGGGGAGAAAAAAAAAAGAGTAAAGAGAGTGAGTGTACAGGTTCTTCAGTATTTAGAGAGAAAAGCAGTGATGCCTGCTCAGTCATTATTGCTTCTAAAATGTCACAGCATCCTGGCATCATGACAATAGAAGTTGAGCAACAGAGGATTTAGATAATCCTGCTTTCAGAATCATAGGGTTAGAGGAGATTTTAAGAAATTATCCAATTTATCTCCACATCACTAAGAGAAATCAGCTTTTGCTCCATCATTTCTCAGTGACTGCCTTACCTATTCTTAAAAATGCTTCTTTATGTAGATGCTGGACAAGAAAACTACTTATTTTTGTCCTTGTCACTAGAAAAATCTTGCAAGTGTTTAAGCAGAATATATTTTAAATGCTTGCTATGCATCCCAGCCATTAAAAAAGCAGATGCTAGACACTTTTTCTAAGGTCATCACTTCTGTAAAGACAATACTAACAGCAAAAAAACCCTTATCTTGGTCAAAGTGCAGAACAGCTTTTCCCCCTTCAGTTACCAATGAACAAATATAAACAAATTAAATTGAACAAAGGGCCTTTTGACTGAATAAAAAGGCAAAACGAAAGGGAGGAAGAGGATGAATCTGAGTGCCTTCATGAAGATAGTGAAACAGGAGATTGTGTACCACAATGTATTTGGTGTACAGTCAGAGGTCTTGAGATGAAGGAACTAATCTGCACCTCTCAGCTTCATTGGATAATCCAGAGCAACTCAGGGTTTCCTACTCTTCTGGTTTTAATAATCATTCTGTACTTCTACTGTCTACATCTCAGTTCTTTCAGGAAACTGACACTGACATGTACTGACCAAAAAAATAAATATATGCATTAATATATATACAAAGACAAAATATTTAGCTAAGGAAATTTTTAACTTAAACTAATAACAAAGTGGTATTCCTTACTTTTAAGATACAGTGCTTTTGTCACCCATTATATCTTTTGGGTGGATCCAATATTAAATACATTGTGTGCACACATATATATATATATATATAAAATATATATAAAGCATATATATATAAGCATATATGTAGCCTATATATATATATTACTATAACTATTAAATTACTCTAAAAAAACCCTATGAATTTATAAAATTTAGAGAATGTTTGATTTCTTTATCAGGACCCTAGTGTCTAATCAATCAAAATCAAACAGTACAGTATAATAGTATAAACAAAGTAATAATGTAAGTATATAAGCAGCCACAAGAAATGATAGGAGAACTCTGTTCTTAGGAAATCCTGTAATTACAAGACCCTCCTTTTATATCGTTACTGAAATATTTGGTAGGAATACTTAAAGTGAACTAGGGAATGGTCAAAAAAACAAAAGCAAGGAGATACAGTTGAGATTAAATCTCAAATACAGTTACCTAAAGAAGGAACATGGCCTCTTTAGAAGATTGTTGAAATCCTTGGACAAAGATTGCCAGTGAGACTGTCAAGGGAGTCAACCACTCACTGGACTTTGGTGCTGCCAAAGCACAGGACTGGCCGAGAAGATAAAGAAAAGTGGGCCTGTAGCTGTTTGATAAAATGATGTCCACTAAGTTTCCTCATGTATCAATCAATAGATCACAGCTCCTACCTAAATTTTTAGACATACCTAAATGTGCATATCTCCCACTTCTCTCTCCAATTGCTAGCTCACATTTTACTAACTCTCCTCACAGCCTTCTTTGACGTGACCTTTGATATTACCTACTAATCCACATCACACTAACATAATGATTTTTATTACAAATAACTGCAACAAACTTCTCAGTGTTTTGGTCTCTCTCATCATGAAGAGAAAGATTTCCTGCTCAGAGAAATACTTGTTTTGGTGATCAAAGCAATAAAGTAAAAACACAGAAATCAGCTCTCTGAAAATCTTTCTGCCATCCAAAAATGTTTTATAAGCTGTGTAATATACTGATTCCAGAGACACACATCCAGGACTGTAGCAGTTTATTATCTCTTCTTTGCCACTGCTGCTGAATGATGTCTCCCAAGCTGCTGCATATATAAAAAATACATGTTTCACTTTTAATGTGTTTTATCTTCCCATTTAACTTTTAGTTCTCTCATAGGAAACCATATATACTAAGAGATTACTTCACACTTCAGAGCCAGAGAAGGTTTTAAGCTTGGGTCCATTACCACACGCTGCATTAAAAGAAGCATCTTATAAAGACCAAGCTCAAACAAAAATCCATATTCTTTTTGTCCAACTGTATTTTGTAAATGCCAATCCAGCTTCTTTTCCAGTGTTTAGGTGCTGCAAACTTGAAGAAAAAATGTCTGAAGAACATTGGAATTCTTTTTTTCTTTTTCCTCAACCGAGATGCAGGGAGATTTTATTTACTGTGTACAGGTGAAGCCCGGGAGAAGGGATCCCACACTTATTTAATTTTCAAACTAATCTTGACACAGACACAGGGAAACACCACAGCTGACTGGAATAGAAGCTGTTTTAGCAAAACATGACTTACAACAGAAAACAGACAGAAAGCTACCTTCTTACAAGATCTTCTCCATCCCAGCAGGGGAGCCCATGGGCAGCTGCCAGCTCCTTCCCGCACAGCTGATCCGCCAGGCTGCCGTAAAAGGCTCTGTACAGCCGCAGGTGCCCGACAAACTCCCTGCACATGGGAACACCACAAATAATTGTCAGTGCCAACCAACAACATCGAGCTGCCTTGTGCTGGGCATTTCTAAAAGATAAGGAATCTGTTTATTCCATGATTCTCCACTGGTTCTGGTGATGTTTTAAATCGATCTGTCAACAGATGAGTTTGATTCTTTTAGTTATGCTCCATTAGTTTACAAAGTTGATACTCCCACTGGTCAAATTAAAAAAAAAACAAACCTACTTTATTTATGCTCTGGAACAGGAACTATTTCTTTCAACATGAAATTTTCTTGCTTTGTAGTGATGCAGTCTGCAATGCTTTAGTTGGACAAATAGATTAAAAAATGCTCCAAAAAAAAAGCATAGTAAAGAAAAAAATAGGTGCAGATGAATAAGTCTCCTGTTTTCCGAAAGTGCTGACAGAAAGTCCCCTACTTATCTTTACAAATACTATAAAATTGTAAAGTTATGCAGCAACTCAAGATTCAGGTAAAATGGGTTTCAGATGTAGGAGTTCAGAATTTAGTAATAACCATCGGAAGGATTGTATCAGTTCTACCACGTGCTGTGCTGGCAAGTTATAAATTATGCATTGTAATTTTAAATAATTGTAAAGATGCCCAGAGGTAGTGATAAGGTTTTGCACTTAATTCAAAACAAATGAATTACTTTTTAGTTGGTATGTTCCTAACAGAATTGTGGTATTTAATATAAACTGTTTGTTTATGAATTGAAAATCTCTTCCTGGGAGAGCCTTTCCTACAGTATAAATTAAAATACTTATTCATTCTGAAATGGAACATGACACATTACTGAGTTATCTATGACCTGCAGGCACACAGAAAAGCCCCACCAAATATTGCACCCATTGCTCTGTAACCCAGCAAGCTCCACTTTATGTTAACTCCTTTTATAGTGTCTGGAGCTGTGAAAAAAAGGCAGAAATAATCTATACATTTCCCTATAGTTAGTTACCATAGGACTATATCCTATAGGGATTTTAATTGTTCAGTATTGTTTACTTCAAATTAAAACAGATAAAACATCAGTGATTTATCCAGTCCATCATTTAAAAAGCCATACATTCTTTCATGTAACAGGGCAAATATTTTACACAAACTACAGTGGCTTTGATTTACTATGTCTATTAAAAGTGATGTGAGTGCCCTACTAATTTTAAAACTGCAGTTCTGAAAAATCCCATGTAGGGTCAATTTTGACTATGCAACATATAATTGCCTATGTGCATTAGGTTTTAAATGATTCATCCACACTCTCCTAGCTATGAATAATCATATCTTTTATTTCTCCACACCCAAAATTGAATCCAGTGTGCACAGTGGCTTTGCAATTTCCCTCCAAATGCCATTGAGTGGATTAATTTTGATTTTGCCTATGCTTTATGTTTACATTCTGGCTGAAAAATAATGTTTAGAGAGTCCTCTCAAAGTGAACAGTTGGAATTTTTTCTTCTGAAGAAATAAATATAAATAAATGTAGCTGTCATAATATCTTGTCACAAACTGCATTCTAACAGAAAGGTCATTTGGTTTATTAGTAAATATGTCCAGAGGCAAAATTTAATAGAGAAGTAATAACTGCTTTCAGCCCCTGTTAATGTCTGACCAAAGTAGTTAGAAGGGCAAATGGTATGAATGTCAATTTTCACATGATCATCCTCTAGACCAGAAAGCACATAATTATAGGCAGCTGACCACAAAAGTGCAATTACAGTCAGTGGCAGCTGAAGATACTTAGATATTTTTTATCTGGTTTTTTATCTGTTTATTCCGAAATATTCTTTTTATTTTCTTTTTTTTTTTTTTTTTCTATTTCATCCTCTGTATAGAGGCTGTTTACAGTTCTGGAGAAAAAAAGCATTACATACTTCCAAGTTTTTATGTTGCTATGGAAGGGTTTGCTTAGATTTTTTTTTAAATTCATCTAACAATTTTTTGGCATCAAAAGAAAGGAGAAATTTCTTTTTCTTCTTGTACCAAATAGTACCAGAAAATACCAGCTTAGGTCTAATGGTAAAAATAATTCAGGAGAAGTTCAGGCAGCAGCAGCCCGACATGTACCTTAAAATGTAAACTTTCATCTGGACATGCATTTGGAAAACAGAGGTGCCACAGGAGGTAACTAAGGTGGAGTTAGAGAAGAGCACTTCCTTAAGAGCAGGCTGCAAGCACTTGCTGAAGTCACACTTCCACGTGAGGTTCTTACAGTTGCTATGGGAATATAAAGTGAAATGTAAAGTGCCTGTGCCTAGTAAGGAAGGAGGTGATCCAGGAGGGAGCAACTGCAGATGATAGCAGAGGGGAAGTTGTGAAACTGGAATATGCATCAGTTAACCTCAAACTTTCTTTGCCTTCCCCTTTTTGGTGCAGCTTGCATGCCATGAAGAAGTGTCTCTATCATCTCAGACAGGTGACAGGGAAGGGAAGGGAAAGGGAAAGGAAGAGGAAGAGGAAAAGGAAAAGGAAAAAGGGAAAAGGAAAGTGGAAAAGGAAAGTGGAAAAGGAAAAGGAAAAAAGGGAAAAGGGAAAGGAAAAAAAGGGAAAAGGGAAAGGGAAGAGGCAAAGGCAAAGGCAAAGGAATGTTGCTTTGTGTTGCCCACTGCCTTTCATGCCCCTGAAGGTCTCTCAGGCAATCTCCCTGAGGTCAATAGAGTGTTCTGCTTTGAAACATGGAACAGTCCTGATTTAAGTGAGACTTTAGAATATGGTATTGTGTTTGCAGAGTGTTAGCAACCAGAAAACATCAAGAACTTACATGTAACTGAGATGCATGCACCCATGTAATGGGTATTCCCTGAAATACATCTGTGCTGGCTAAAGCAAACTTCTGGTTCACATATCTATCTATCTGTGACCACAATGTTTTTAAAACCCTCTATTTATATTTTGCATTGTTTTGGGGGTTTTTATCACTATTTAGTAACTGAAGGTCCTTACACTGAGAAGAATGGTGTGCCTTTGAAGCTCAGAGGCACCTTTTCTTCTCCAGACATCAGGAGTGAGCAATTATTCCCTGCAATTCTCTCATTTCTGTTTCCTTCTGCACTACAAAGTGAAATGAGAGGAAAAAGAGGACAAAGAAAACTTCTGTGTTTTAGCAAACACTATGACAGAAATGAAATTTCTGATTTTAACTTTGTACTTTTTTTGCATAATGGAGCCTTTAATCTTAACTGCAACATTCCTAATGCCTTAGAGTGCTATTATGGTCATTAAAAACCTGATTAACTTGTCTAAATATAGATTGGCCTTTGAGATTCCTTCAGCTACCTAAGATATCTGCAGAAAGCTGGAAGCCACCACAAAATCACAGAATCTGCTGATTTGGAAGGGACTCAGAAGGATCTTTGAGTCCAACTCTTAGCCCTGCACAGGACAGCCCTCAAGTCTCAGCATGTGCCTGAGAGTATGTTCCAAACACTCCTTCAACTCTGTCAGGCTTGAACTCTATGCTACAACTCATGGGACACCTGCATCCTTCTCAGCAGGAGAAGATCAGCTGAGAAGGATATCTCTGAGTGGCCTGGATGTTTACAGATGTGTGGGCAGCTCAAACACCTAACTCATACAGCTGCACAAAGTTCACCCTGCAATGCTGAGCCAGATTTAAATGAAATCTCCAAGCCTCTGCAGTCCCTTCAATTCACTATATACCAGGAAAAGAGTCAAAGAAAAAAAATCAGCAAGTTCTGTTTGAACAAGGCTTTCAAGATTTAGTCCCAAATGTTTAGTTGTCTCTTTTTTTACAGCAGAAAGGTATGTAAGAAAAGTAATTAATTTTTTCTGTCTTATCACCTTGTACTAATGGTTTTCTGTAAAAAGCTACTATCATTTCTTGTCAGATTTAATAATGCCTGCTGATATGTAAAGTTAAATGTAATTTTAAAAATTGCACATAGATCTAACATACATATTCTATTAATGTTATCCACCCTCCTAAATAATTTAAACCACACCAAATTACTCTGGTCATATGTCCATTACTTCTGAAAACAAAATCTACTCATGAAATTACCCTTTCCAAAATGTAACAGAGTAGACTGTGTTGCTAAAATGTTTCATTCTTTGGAGGCTTCATTCTCTAGTAATGCATGCCATTGCATTGAGCATAATCTACTCTGTTGTAAAATTAATGGCTTACTTTATTCTTTCTTTCTGGCTGTAAAACTAATGGCTTACTTTCTTCTGTTGGTGAGTGTTTGTTCACTGTCTCTGGAGAACATCTTCAAGCCTCGATTATCTTTGTTCTGATCAAAGGAGCAACCTGGAGACTGTTTAGGCTTCCTTACAGGAGGACCACATACCTTATTCACCTAAAAGGAAAAAAAAGCCACAAGAAGAAGGAAAGAACACATGTAAGCAACAATTGTTACGTATCTCTCAATTCACTTTCACTACATTTCAACAAGAAAGACAGACTAAGCTACAAAAAGCATAATTAGTTATCATACTGTGTAACACTGTATCCATAATGAATGCAGCAAACATATAATTAGTTATTTTATAGTAGAAAAAAATAGTCAAAGCATTCCTTTTTAAGGGATACCAGGTGTGTAAGAAAGTCACCATGTATTTTATTGATAGTGGTGTTTTTTTTCCCATAAGGAAGGGTATTTTTATGTAGACTGTACCAGAATCCTCAGAGAATATGATGTGTTGCGAACAGCAGCATATTTCCATTTTTTCTGTAATGCATCCCAATCACATTTTTAATATCCATTGAATTTTTTGCCTTCTTTCAGGGCTGATGAATTATTATGGCATGTTCAGCCCAGCTACACAAAGATATAGTGAACAGTTAGCATGGTGGATACTTGCATTACAACACTGAAAGACATTAAGGTAGTGACCCAAGATGTAAGTTTATTGATATTGGACCACAGATGTTGAAAATATCAAGGAATTTTATGTCCAGCTTTCTGATCCAGATGTCAACAGATAAAAATTCACATGAAGTCTCATTTTCTTCTTTGCAAAACGTGATACTGAGCATTTTGTATGACTTAGGACATCACATTCATAGCTCATTACTCTTCCTAATCATTGAATTAAAAAATTAGGCATATACATATATTTATTAAATAAGAAATAGTTATGCTTGCAATCACATCTGACAAGAAATATTAAGCAGACTGAACAGCATGCATTTGTGTAAGCTGGCACTGGTGAAACTTGGTAGTCATTAGGTAGTCAGCTTTTAGAGAGAAATAGGGAGAGAGGAGATCAATGTGGCCTCTAAGGCAAACACCCAGTCTTGAAGCAGAAACATATTCAAAATGCTACCATGTGAAGGAAGGAGTGTGCACACTACACAACAAGGATTATTGTTTCCTATTTCTATATTCCCACATGTAAGAACAGAGACAGCAAAAAAATCTCATTCTCAAGTCATCATCATGCATTAAAGAGAGAAATGCAAGTCTTATGGACCATCTTTCCATCTAAGAACTCCTGTAGAGCTAGTTAAGAAATACATTTAAAATTTAAAATGGAATAAACACATTTAATGTAACGAGTTTGTTGGCATGCATGTTGTATGTGGTATAATGAAACATTGCTGAATGCACCTACTTAGGTCAGTGAAAAGAAGAAAGAATCAGCATTATTACTACATAAGAACTGGTGCTCACCTTATGATTTGAAACTGAAGGTAAAGTTAGAAATACGACTACGGGATTACACTTTGTCCTTTAAGGGATTACACTTTGAACATCACTTGAAGCATTCATCTCTACATTTCTTCTTAGAGGCAGACTCTCTCTGGATAGCATCTGACTACATTCCTTCTTGTCCTCAAATTCAGTTTCAAACCTCCTTCACTCTATTTCCCCCAGTACTTCTTCTTCAGAATACACTAAAAATATTCCACCAGCTTAACTGGACTCCCCATTTCCCCCCTTTCAGGTCTCTACACCTTTTCTGTGTTTCACGTATCCTTATGCAAGTTTGCTTCTTCAGTGCCAGCCTCTGCAGCAGCTTATCACATTAGCCCCTCTATGCCAATATAATATAGATATACCAGATTCACAAAATGTTTCCATCATTTTATTTGTCTCACTTTTAGCATATTCTTTTCTGCTCACTGATGTGACACAGGGAACATTTTGCTTATGATCAGCTTCTGTGACAAAGCAACTGATTGCTCAAGTTGCCTCAGTTCCAGCTTCCCATACACTCTTCAGCTGCTCTTTGTCTTACCAAAAAGAAAAATAAGGTATAACAGAGAGTGAAAGTCAGATCCAGATGTTTGGGAAGGAGTCATCTCCAGATGTTTTGTCTCATGACAGGCCTGGGTCAGGTGTGTAGGGTGCTGTAGGTCTCAGGTGCCTTGCAGATCTGAACAGGGCACCTTTGCTGTCCAGGCACTGGCAGAGCCTGACAGCAGGGTGAGAGGCTGTGGGGAGGGGAGAAACAGGGTGGAGGTGACCTTCTGGCTAAGGCAGCCCCTGAGCAGATGAGTAACAGTCCTTCAGGTCAAGGGGAAAAAAAAAAAGACAAAACCAAATAAATTATCTCCACCTATAGTAAAAAACCTCACATACATTCACTTCAGTAGGAAAACAAGAGAATCCATGTTTCTTGAATTCACAGTAAAATCTCATTATATTTTGCTCTGATTAAAATGAACAAAAAAAAAAAAAAAAAAAGAAAACCAATAATTTTTACAGTCATAGATCCTTGGAATATGGATTATACTTGTTTTACATGTGCTTTACATAGACAGTTGTTTCAAAATTCTGTCTCACAACCTTTCTCTGCTCTCCTTGAGTCAATGTCTCAAGAAATGCATTTGCAATAATAGGAAATCTGCATTCACTGATATATGTAAATACAAACCTTAGTTTCAAATACAAAATCTTTCTTAAAAAGTAACCTTGGGTAAACTTCATATATAAAAATAACATTTAAAACTAGTAACCATTTGAAATGTCTTTTTAAAAACTGATTTTTTCCCAGTGTTGGAAAATTCTGAAAATTGTAATAAAAAGCATTTGCACAGCACCACATACACCTCTGCCATTCTCACAAAGATATGCATGACAGTAATCATACTGTTGAGAACTCAGTTCTCTTAATGAGGGCAGCAGCACAAAATTTGCTCTTTAGCAGCCACTTACTTATTCACACAGTTTCTGAAGGATGAGCTACTTCAGCATTTACCATGGTGATGTCAGCATCTCTGTAACCTTTCTCATATCTGTGATATTTAAACCTCTGGGACGACTGGCTTTGTATGATGTTGGTTCCTCTTTCTGTGTTTGGTACACCATGCTCATATTGCTCCCCCAGATGAACCCATCCTGAGGTTTTTTACCTGTTCAGTAGTGTCTCTCACTTTTATGTCATTAACTCTATGTGCATAACAAATTTACTTTTGCCTCCCTCACTAGCCCAGTCTTCATTATCACCTCGTTTCTGCAGTAAACTTGTGCATATGAAAATGTCATGTATTCTTGCCTTGCCTTCAGGTGCCTGTTTTGTCTGTGAGCCAAATAATTTATAACTTAAATATTCCAGTATTTAATTTTCCAGTACAGAGCTGATGACAGTCTAAAAACCAGATAAATACAGCTCCCATAATAATTTCTGCTTTACTTTTTTTTTTTTTTTAATGCTTTCTTTAAATGTACAGGAAGAAGTACATGTGCTAAGCATAACACCACCTCTTGTATTTCTTGACTTCAACTATATCCATAAGCTAGATTGTTTCCTAATTTTTAGTCTCTGGACAACAAAATTAACATTCCAATTGAGAAATCATTCAGTGCTATTATTGCCAGTCCTGAGAGACTGGAATCATAACTTTGAGAGAAGAGCAATGCTCTCACTATCCCACTGAATTAATAAATGACCATTTTGCAGCAATATCTAATCAGAATCTATTTTTACTATCTTCCAGTGTCACTGAAATGGGATTTACTCTGAATGTTTCCATAAACATTTTCTTGGCTTCAAAAAGAAGATGGTGTGAAAAATGATTCTCAAAGGGGATGAAAATAGAAAAGTGAAACTGAAAAATCATCAGAAAAAGAATTCAGTGAGATACCTCTCACTGAATTTCAGGAAGACTTAAAGACTTCCACAAAATTTTAAAACAGTCAAGCCTCAGCAACTTGCTAGGATTTTTTCTCTCTTTTTTTTTTTGCTTTTTTGAAATGTTCTTAAATACCACACAATATTTAAGGGCATAAAAAGAAACCTCCGAAAATTATAAAACTCCTGATTTTCAGAGTTCAGAAAAACCTATTGTCATTATAGTCAGCATGCTGTTATTACCCACAATTTGTATGCCACAGTATGATGACTGAGTTAATTAAAAGCTCTTGTAATAACCATGCAGTTAAATTGCAATTAGTGCCACACATGAACTTTATGGCAGTTTGATTTTCTTTGGTGCGATTCCTTAGAATGCCTACTTATGATTACTGACAGTTTGGAAAACTGCAGCATTATAAACCTTTGTATTTAAACAGGGCTGCACAATGAGGGGAGCATCACAGCAATAATGGTCACACACTGCTCTCTAAGTTCAGACACTCAACATGAGAAATGTGTCACATTCTTTGTTTCGGTTTTGGTTTGTGCCTTCTACTCGTTTTTCCCACTACACAAATGGTTCTTTCTGACCTCAGCATTTCCACCGAAATTATTTTGCACCAAATGACTGAAGCAAACAATTCACAGTCCTGTTATGCAGCCTTCTATTGGTGATGGCTTCAAACTAGACTTATCAAGTCTCAGCAAACTCAAGTTTTAAATGCCTGCATGGACTATGGCTACACTGATGCCCTGAAGGTTTGTGAGACTGGATCAATCTAGTAAACACCTAACACATTTACAGGAAATCCTAGAGATATATACATACATGTATCAAAAACTTACAGTGCTTGCTAAATTTACCAAAAAAAAAACCATGAAAGAGGTAAAGGAACTCTTTAAATAAAGGGCAGTTTTCAGACTCCTGATTCTGACACCCAGCCAGATCTGAGTAAAAGACCAAGAGGTTTTGTACCCAGAGAGGTGTCTTCTCTCCTGTTCCTCGATGCACAGCACAGTCTAAGGGACTAGACATGCCATTATGTGATTTTATTTAATGCATGTTTTAGCTAGTGATTAGTCTGGTGGCTTTCAATTCTAGCTGTCAGATCACAAACTTGCCATATTCCTAACAGTTAAATCCCCTCAAACACTCATGAGCAAATGGACAGCTGAAATCTAAAACCACTAAAATAAATCTAGAATGAAATATCATGCTGCTTGGAAACCCATTTGTTACAAATAAAATTGTGGTTGATTTTATTTTCCTTTCTAGAAATAGAAAAGGAATACTTTCTTCTAGAAACAGATTCTTGATGAGTTACCTGCATTTCCAGCACCAAATTACTAATCAAAAATACCAAAGATTTTGTTCAAGGAAAATAATGAATTAAACTGTTATAGATTCCCTGGTTTGTTTTATTTAACTAAACCACAAGAGGGAGCATCAGTATTTCAGTGTTCCCAAGCACTTCAGCAGCCTTCTATTGGTTTGGGAGGTTTTAGGGTTGTTTTTCTTTTTGCTTGGAACAAGTGCTCATTTAACCTCAAACATCTGTTTCAAAGAAAAATGCATTTTGATATATGAGAGTGTGCACACGGCACAGGAGATTAAAGTATTCCATATTGAGACAAAATCCAAGGTTTTGAAAACAAGGAGAGAAAGCATGAGGTAACAAACATCTACTTTTCCTTCACAACAGGAAAAATGTTAATGTGCAACCATTAATGTGAGGAGAGGCTAGTGGAACACCAGGTTTGAAACCCAGGAAAACCATGAAGAAACTCTGTATTATTTTCTTTGCTTTCTTTCCAAATTTTTTCTTCTTATTCTGTGACTACTTGACTCTAACAATATGTCTCAGACATAGGAAAATAAGCAAGTTCTGGAGTTACAATGGCAAATTACAAGATGCATACCTACACTTAAGCATTTTACAGAATTTGGAGGAGAAGTCCATGACAAGTGAGGAGGAAAACATTGTGAACAAAAGCCTAGAGAATTAGACACTTAGAATAATACCTGCTAAAATTACTAAACAATTTAGAATCCCTTGCAAGACAAATCTCAAATAGGCTTGCCAGCTTATTTTTCAAGAAATTTTATTCAAAATTGAAATCGAAATTTCAGGTGATACACAAAAATGTGCAGCTATAATTTTTCAACAGAGATGGAGTTGCAAGTGGTTTCAAGCTCAAAAAGGATAAAGCCAATTCAAAGAAAACTTTTGAAATATAAGAGTTTGTCTCACACCTAAGCAGGTGATATTGAGGAAAAATAAATGTAAACTGCAGATTTACAGAATGTACCCCCAGCAAGGCAATGGTAGCCTCCTCAGGGGAAAAAAAATCAAAGGATTACATGTTGGAAATAAAAGGAAAGTAATTTTCTGTGAGATGTAAACTGAAGCACAACTTGGAGATACTGAAATAATAATTCCACTTGGTTTGGCACTATGCAGAAACACTGCCATGGAGAAATGCCCCATCCCTGGAAATATTCAATGCCAGGCTGGATTGGACCTCCAACATCTTGTCTGGTGGAAAGAGTCCCTGTCAATAGCAGAGGGGTGGAACTAGTTGATCTTTAAAGTCCCTTGCAATGCAAACCATTCTGTGAGTCTACAAAATCTTCAGTCAAGACCAAGGAAAGAGACAAAAATGCAAAGAGTTTGCAAACCAGCTTTTTATAATCAGAATTTTCGCATATGGTTTTGTAAAAGACAGCTGTTCAAGCTGTTGGATTCTAGGAGTCACAGTCCCCAACTTTCACATGACTGAGAAGCATATCCTCCTCCTCCTACTACATTTATCAAAATCAGTAATCCTGTCCAAGTTCTTGAGAGCTCTGTGCTCATATCTTATCAATGTTTAATTATCTCTGCTTTCCTTCATAATTTTGCATGTTGGGGATTGCAAAATGAAATCTAAGAGCCCATTAAATATGAGCTACTTAATATACTTTTAATTTGTATCTTCTGGTCTTTAATCACTAAAATTGTAAATGGTTTTAGTTCTGGTGCTCCATTCATGAGGGACTAACACTCAGCAAGTCTGGCAGTAAAAATAGTTTCTCCTCCTGAATGGAGCTGGAAGGGAAGGAAATTTTTTTTTCTTTTTTTTTTTTTTTTTACTTTAAATGACTTAATGTCAGGGGAAATCCAAATGTTCTCAGCCAAGTTACCCTGTAGCCAGAACACAGCACTGCCAGTTCAAACTCCTCAAAGGCAGTTCAACAAAAACTGCTTCTTATGAGAGGCTGCCAGCTCTCCCGATCCAAGTCTGCTTCAGAGGATGCCAAGGTGTTCCATTCATGTTCAGTGAAAACACTCTGTGGTTCTCCTCCCAAAAATAATTATAAAAAAACCGACAGTAGCCCTTTCCAAAGATCAGCTGCTTGTGTGTAGTTTGACTGATTTATTTGTGCTTTCATGTGGTTCAAATATACTTTATTACTCCATATTTCTGTGTGCCCAGCAAATACAGCCCTGACACACAGGGCGAACATTGTGCTGTCTTATAGGATACAGGCAGAATTGTTCTTTAAATCTAGGTCTAAAATTATCCAGGGTCACCTGTGTAAACCAAAAGAGATTCAGTAGAATTGCGATTGTCAATGAAAGCAGAACTGGGTGCCTTTATCAGGCACATACCTCACTGAAACCAAAAAATACATTTAATATTACAATACATAAAGAATTAACGAAAGCAAACCAAGCTGACTGCATCAGCATATCTGCACAACATGTTTACACTTTAATGCAGACTGCAATTTATGTTCCAAAATTGTGAGCAGAGCACTTTCGTTAGCAAAATTCTGTAAGCTAATAAAATCATGTTCACTTCAATAACAGTCATAATACATTATTTCATTTAGCATTAGACACTGTCAATAACTCTTTCTTTTCAAGATAATAAGAATCAAAAAAGTCAGAAAAAAAGCAGGGAAAAACCCACTATCCAGTTAGTATTTCAGAGAACCTCCGTGTTTCTTCCCCATTCCAAACTGCAGCTTACAAGATCAATGTTTCTGCTTCCTGTAGCTCTATATTACGTGTTTCAGTGCCTCCTCACTCTCTTCTTTGTACCTGGGAAAAACAGTTTTCCTTGAAGATCTTTTGTAACGTAAAAGACAGGCATTTATTCATACATGTTCATATGATGTCAGGGACCAAAACAGTCCAGAAAGCTCAATTGCTTCAAAATCTCTGGATTTGCCCTGAAAAAAGTTTTTCCCTTACAAAGAGTTGGTAGCGATTTAAAACCAGCTGAGATCCCAGAAGTCTGCTCAACTCAGTACCTCTCTCTTCCTGAAGTCACTCTGTTTCACAATAAAAAATGAAGAGGAGAGAAAAAACACACACACAGCTCACAGAAAGGATTGTTAGGGTTCTTCTTTACACTTGTTCTTGCCTTCTACTCAGCTTTGGAGAAGGAGTGAAAAGTCTCCTTCCTTCTCTTTTCGCAAATATGAAGAATGAGATTGCAGTACTTTCAGCCTCTTAGAGAATCTTTCCCACCTTCAGTCCAAGTGCCCAGTAGGCACATTGAAGCAAACCTGCCATTGTGCCAACGCAGACTTAGATATCTATCATATCACCTAAACCCAGACCATGGTGGCAGCCCAGACTTCTCACTCTGCATTTTTCAGACCTCTGAGTCTCCATGCAGTCAGTGGAAAGCGAAAAGCCATTTCAGATCAGTGCATTTTGCCCAAATTTTGCCTAATCTTCTGTTACTAAAAAAGATTAAAAGGGGAAAACATATTAAAGATCCTATGCTTTCCTGGCATGCAAGATCTCAATCTTTAAAAAAAAAATGCAGCAAAATTAAACAAGTTTCAATAATTTCAAATTGTGAAGCAGGTTCATTCAAAACACATTAAATATGAATGCATAATGCACACCATTATATGCTCCTACATTATTTACTTAGCAGTCTGGATTGAACATATCTCATGCAAACCTGCACTACTCAGCATTGCTTGCCAGAGCCATGCATGTGTGTTGGTAACTGCAGTGGGTTGGACTAGGCTAAAAGCCAAAGGCCCGCCCAGCTGCTCTCTCACTCCCCCTCCTCTAAAGAATAAAGGGAGAGAAATAAGAAAAATCTTATGGGTCGAGATTAAGACAAGGACATCACTCACCAATTAATGCCATGGCCAAAAGAGCCTCAGTTTGGGGAAGACTAACTAATATATTGCAATTAAAAAGATATTGCAATGGTGGGAAATAAAGTTCAGACTAGAAACACCCTCTGCCTATCTTCTCTCTCCATCTCAAGGTAAATCTCATTCCTTCACTTCCAGCTCTTCCACTACCCCTCAGTCCCCCAGGTACTGCAGGGGTCTCAGAGACTGGAGATTGTTGCCAGTGCAACTGCAGCCCATTCAAGTAACTCCACTGTGGGAGGCACAGAGGAGGAATCTGGGCAATTCAGCAAATGAATTTTTAAAAAACACTTTTCAGAGAAGTGTGAGACATGAACTTGACACTGGATTTGAATGTCTTCTCACTGAAGGTGAGAAATATGTCCTCTGTCATTTCCATTTAAAAAAAGAAAATTTGAAAAAAAAGAAGAGGCATAGAAAAGGATGTACCTTGAAAGTGGGACCAAAAGCTGAGATACCATATATTTAAATTCTGAGAAGCTAAAGAACATAGCAACTGATTTTGTTTAGACAGCCGTGGTTTTGTGGTTTCATGGTTTCATGTTCTGCTATTATGTTTAAAAAGTTCTTGATGGAAACAAGTGCTTCCAGTATGCCCCACACATCTCCCTGTGTATCATAAACCTTAGAATAAAAGACAACCAGGATATTATCAAGTGTATGTCCAGCAACGTGTAAATATTTTGTCTTTCCAATTTGCATTTGTGTAAAATACCTGGATATATCAAAGGAGTAGATCATAACCCTAACACCCATTTTTCCACAATGTGCACATAACTATGCATGTATTATTACCTCTGCCAATATTCTGTGCACGATTTCAGACCCTGTTTCTACACATTAGAAAAAAGTAGAACAACTGCACTGTAAAAAGATACCAGTTTTGAGGATAATCCAGCAACATTAGGCATACAACTGCCATTCCAACACCCAAAATACTCTGACTTGTGATTGCCACGATTTTTATGTTAAATGTTGTAGCAGGTATCTTCTTGTTATTGGATAAACACTGATTTCAGTGACAAAAAATCAGCATAGTATAATATATAATGTGTGGTAAAAATACCAGAAATAACAGTAATACTTCAGACCTCAGTAAATGCAAGCTGCTGAAATACATAGAAAGGATGGATCAAACAAAATAAGATGGAAAGAGCTGCCCAATTGCTAAGAATGTTCAGGTACGAATAAAGTCTACCATTTAATGAAAACAACTTCTCATTAGTTAGAAACAAACCATAAACACTTTATTTGGTGATTTTTGTTTTGTTTTCAAAGTTCTCCAATCTCTTTTCTGATGAACAAAACCCAGCTTAGCTCCAGAAGAAAACTTTTTGATAAATGCAAGGAGCTTTTCCATGATGAAACAATGGGGAAGTGAAATACACCACCTGAAGAATCTGAATTTGATGGAGGTCATGAGTGCAATAGGCTTACTTCATGTTACATTAAAAAAATGATAGATGTATAAAAAACATGCCAAACTGTATCATACAAGCAGTACAGTTTTTCACAGCTATGGCTGGATGCATATCTGAATGGAGAAAAAGGGAAGGTGATGGTCTTAATTCTGTGTTAGCTGAAGCAGGAATCTTCTTTTCTAACACAATTGTATTAGACTTTAGATCCAATTACTGTTCAGCAGTTTTCAGAAATCAGTTTCTATTGATCTTGTGAAGTAATTTAAATTCATCAATGTATCAAGTAATTTAAATTCAGCAATGTTATGATGGCACAGTCATATGCCAAAAGCATCAGGCAGAATTCCACAATTTTATTCCAAAATCGGCTTTGCTGAAAATGAAAGGGGTTTGGGGGTTTTTTGGTCTTTTTTTAAGTATGAAAGAAATTTATGGCAAGTGACTCACTTGGGGGTTGTGTTTTACAAATTGGTAATGGGAACACACACTTGCTGAAAGTTAAAGAAATACAAGGCTAAGACCATATAGATAGTTTGGTGACAGGAACAATGTAATTAATTTTCCCACAATGTCAAATTCAGGTAGTATCTGTCCAAGCTCTAAACCAAAGATCATTTTTCCTCCATAGCTTATCACCAACACCTCCACTTCTCTTGAGAACCAAAGTACTACTGTTGAGTGGCAGCTTGGCTACCACTTCCTTTGAGAACCTCCAGGCTATCACTCCATTAGTCTCAAATTTTATCATCCTGTTGTGGGGAATTTTATCCACGCTTAGAGACTGTATAAAGAGTAATTCATTCTTTTGCTTTGACCAAAGATCTGTGAAATAAATAGACAGTACAGACTTGTGAATATTCAGTTTTAGCAACATGCTTGCATGGCAATGTTCACCAGCCACAAGATGAAGCCAGTGCCCACATCCTGCACTATAAGCACACCATGAACAGGATATGTTCCTGCCCTGTCCATGATCCTTCATGCAGGTCCTATCCCACCACAGCTCTTTTACCATCTGAGTAAAAGATGGTTGGCTCCTTAGTAAGAATATTCCCCTGATGCACCTACCTTCTAAACCATTTCACAGAATCAGATTTATTTAGCAGGGATTTTTTGAGGTCGTATAGTCTAACATCCCTATTCAATAAGGGTCAGATACAGCTGGTTGTCCAGGTTCATACTAATTGGGTTTTGACTATTTTCCAAAGTAAACTCCAAAATCTCTCTGGACAACCCATTCCGTGCAATTTCATGGGTTATGATTGCTGCCCATTGCCTCTTGTCCAGCCAGTGAGCAAGGCTGAAAATAGCTTGACTTTGTCCTCTTTAGTGGCTTTTACCATGTATTTATCCACATTGATAAGATTCCCCCTGAGCCTCTTCGTCTCCAGGCTCAACAGCCCCACATATGGAATATTCTATATATATACCTATGTATCTCTCAGCCTTTCCACACATGGAAGATGCTCCAGTCTCATATTCATCTTTGCGGCTGACCTCACTTCAGACACTCCGTAACTTTCTCACACTGGGCGGTCCAGAACTGGACAGAGCACCTCAGATGTGGTCTCAGCAGTGCTTCAGTGGATCACCTCCCTCAAACTGCTGGCAGCACTTTTCCTAATGAAATCCAAGAGATTGTTAGCCTTCTTTTGAGGTGCATTTCTCATGTTCAGCTTGGTGTCCTCCAGGAGCCTCATGCCCTTACTTCCAAAGCTGCTTCCCAGTCAGTCAGCCTCCAGCAGCTGTTGATGCATGGGATTATTCCTCCCCAGGTACAAGACTTTTCCTTTTGTTAACTTCATCAGATTCCCCTCAGATCAATTCTTTAGTCTGTTCCTCTGAATGGAACAACCATTTGGTGTATCAGCTGCTCCTCCCAGTTTTGATCTGTCTGCAAACTTGCCCAGGGTAAACTGTTCCATCACCCTGTCCATTAATGAAGACATTAAAGAGTATCTGCCCCAGTATCAGCCCCTGGGGGTCAGACCACTGATGACTTGCCTCCAGCTGTACTTTGTGCTACTGGTGACAATCCTTTGAGCCCACATTTTTCAGTCTTCCTCACTGTGCATATTGACAGTTTATACTTAAGGATATTGTAGGAGACAGACTCAAAGGCTTTGGTAAATTATCCAATGCCCTGCCCATACCCTATCAATCTGGCTGTCCTATTAAGGATGTCAAGTTGGTTAACCATTACTCCCAATCCACTTTTTCTCCATTTGTTTGGAATATAGTTTCTAGGATTAGTTACTCCATCACCTTTCCAGGGATGGAAAGGCTGACTGACTTGTATTTTCCTGTCTCATATAAGGCTCAAAATAAAGTTTATTAAATTCTTTTTTCTATTAGCATTTTATGCCCCAAGAAAGATCTTACTTTCTTTCCAATATTAGACAGCTGATTAAAAAAAAAAAAAAATAACAAGACAAAAGTCTCTCTTAATAGAATATAATTATGCCTAGTTTTTAGAAGACACATAACTTAGATATTCTTTCAGGATTAGACTGAGAAGAATGTATTGAGAGCTTCCACAATATTTGAATATACTGGTATTTTTGTTGTCTCCAACTGTTTGGAAATTTCTTAGAACATAGGGAAGACACAGCACTTTTGAAAATCCTATTCTAAATTTTTCTAGGCTTATATATAAAAAACACATTCAAGAATTTTACCAAACCTGCAGCACAGATTCCTCACTTTCAAAATAAGGAAATGCCAGAATTTTTGTGATCTTTTTTTCTGTTTTGGATTCCCACATTTTTATATGCATGTGTATCTTTTAGTATCATGGTCACATACTTCGTTTTCCTTCAGATCCCAAAATCATCAGTGCTCAGAATAGCCAATGAACAACTAATCAATATTCTTTTTCATCTCTTTTTATTCAATTTTAAACTCAGACACCATTGATCTTTTGGGAATCAAGAACAAAATTCATATGCAAATTTTGCAGGGAAGATTTAACTACAAAGTCCTGTGAATTTTAGTTTTCTCTTTTCTCCTTTTCCTTTCCCCTTTTCCTTCATTTTTTGCCCAACCTCATACTCATTTCCACTGCTCTCAGGTCCTCTGTTTGTTCCACTCCAATGAACCTCTCCCTTGCAGGTTACCCAATGTGCAGCAGCACAAGTCTTCAAACAGCAAAATGAAACTTTAAGAGCACAGACACTCCCTCAACCAGCATGACTTTCAGCAGCCAGGGCAGCAGGCACAGAGGCAAAAAGGTGGGAGCAGAGAGCTGAAGACAGTGCCAGAGCAGGACTTGGGCAATCCAGGGTGACACTGGATTAAAGTGCTGTTGAATCCCATTGTAAGTGACACGGAGTGTGTCTTCCACGGCCTGGGGTGGTGACATTAATCCACACACAAAGGGAGTGGGAAAATGCTCCTATGCTGGGGATAGCAGGCTCCATCCACAGCAAAACTTTGTAAATCTTGCTGAAATATCTCTTTGTCCTTCTGTCCTAACATTATCAGTGGTTTCAATAACAGAATGGGGGTGACATGAAACAATTTATTATAACTTGTAAAAAAATTTCCATGGATTTTTTTGCTTGGTTTTTAGTTTGTTGTGGTATTTTGGTTTGGTTTGGGGTTTTTGACATGTATGTAAGGCTTAAATGTGCCATAAAGTTCTTGTGCATTCATCAGGCTGTACAGTGCCCTCCACAGGGATTTCCCTGGCTATACACAAGCTCAGAGACCAGCATGTGCCAACTCTGTCTGGGCACAAAAGAAGCACAGGATGAGTCTGCAAGGTGCTCTGTAACAATGGGCACTTTTAGCAGTTATCCAGAGTGTAAGAATGACAAGAATTACATAACCTCTTCTTCAGATTATCCTAATAATGCAACTGTTCCTGTTTTGTATGGTGGAGCTCTCTTAAACCTCTATTACACTATATCTGCACGAGCATTCACACAGATGTTTGCTAAAAAATTTCTGTTCCAGCTAAAAACCATAGGGTACACTATGCACTGAGCAATATATGGACATATACAGACTTCAGGAACAGAAATGGCATTAAATATATGACAATATGTAGGTGTGAAAATACAGAAATACACGAATAGTTGCACAGCCCACACATATCCACTACAGAATAGCATCAAATAATGCACAGGTATCGAGATGATTAACAGGTGCTGATTTATTTGTCAGTCAGCAGAGCTGTGGGAGGCAGAATTAAGGGTGATTTTGAAACAGTAAGAAGAAAGTGAAAGATAAATTCCAGATGGACACAGAGTTGGCACTGCTCTGAAGACCCGAGCAGAAAATGGAACAAGCTGTAAATTACTAGAAAAAAAGAGTTTTGTAAAAGGAAGCCATGCTATATAGGCATTAGTGTTCTTTCCACAGCACACAGAGCTTAGAGCATGAATATACATCAGATTTAAATACTCCTGCAAACTGTTAGAAAAAATCCTTTACATATGGCTATTTACACAAACATAGCCATGAATGAATAAAAAGACTACTCAGCTACATATATCATTAAACAGGTTACTCTACAGATTCTCACATTGACACTTGCATAATTATATATGATACTTCCAAAGATTCAATTTTTTTTCTCTGTTCACTTCTTTAAAACTCACAAAAAGTAATGAAATTCTCTTTTAAAACTGCAGACTGCTGCGTGCCTAAGCAAACCATTATTTGCTTGCTCATAATCATCTTTTCCCTGTCTGTTAGAGTCACTGATGCATTAATTGCTTATCAAAACCTGAAACAGTTCATGAGTCACTCTGAAGATAAAATAAATATTAATGAGCCAATTTCAATGAAGTTCCTGTCCTCTGCCTCTTAAAGCTGAAATGCTATATTTATTGCATGTCAGAATTTGGTCTTGACACCTAATAAATGGGGAAATATGAAATATACTGACTAGATCCTCATGTTTCAAGGGATCATCACATTATAGTCCTAATTGACCAAATTAGTGATCAAAAAGAGAAAGGACTGGTCAATTATGACAGAGAAATTAGGTAAAAGAGATGTCTAGGTCTGGTGCAGTTGGAGTCAAAAATGAAGTATGTGGGTTTTGAAGCTGGGAAATGCTTCTAGACACACATCACATTAAAATCACGGATGATTTTAATGTAGCATTAGTAAAAATATGATCTTCGAACAAGCACATCAGCAACAAATATCATTACATAAGAAATTTTAGTATCCCCTACACTGAATGAAGGATGGGGAGAAGGAAGGCATGGAGTTTTCAGGAATATCAAAATAAAGCACTTTAGTTTGGATCAATATGAATTTTCATTAAGCAAACACACTAAGTGGAGGGCTCTTGACCCATTTAATTTTTTACTAAAATTCAGTGAAATATACTATTTTGGACTGTAAAAACTTTCATTTCGAAAACACAAGTTTGCTGAGAGATTTTGAAGTCTGGGCCAATGATAATTCACTGTTGAAAATCCAAGTCTAAAACTTTTCAAATTAAATGACACAGAATGAAGTAGGAAACACAAGTCCTTCCCTTGAACTTTTACTTGCTTGTTCTAGCTTGTTCCTGGAAATGGTAGGCAAAGAAGATCCCACAGAAATCAAAGGAGCTACAGGTTATTTTCCAAAAAAGACAACTGTAGATCTGAAATAACTTGTGAATTAGAGAGACATCAGTGAACCACTTTTGAGTAAAAATGTCAGTGAAAAACCCTTTTACAAAAAAATTACAGCCTTCCTCAAGGAAGCTGAGCAGCAGGATATTATGGCTCGTGAAGCTGGCTGGTACAAAGCAGATATAGTGGGAAATCTGTAGAAATGAACCCTGTTATTCACAGATTGCAGCAGGATGGAGAACCCATTTTATTAGACTCTGGGTCTTAGAAGGAAATGAAGAAACCTCTATTTCTGATATTAGGTATTTCTGATATTAGCTGCACCTCACTGATGTCACAGTACAGGGACACCCAGACAGTCTCTTTAGGGTGTACTATAAAACTAAAGGCATCTCCCCAAACCAAGCTATCCAATCCAATACTTAATACAGAATATGCCACTCTCAGTGGCATATTTTGCATGTAATAATATAGAGAACAAATGTGGATTAAATATAATACAGGAAAAATTTGGATTTTGGTAGTTATCCTTATAAATTACCATATATACTAGCTTTTTTCCCTAAAGTGTAGTTAAATAATGTCCACTTTCCATAGCAGTATGCTAAAATTCTTCACACATTCACAGCTAACAGAGCTCTCACACAACTTTTTGTTTTTCTCTTCAGTGTAAGAAAGGACTTATTTAATGTTACAAATTAATTGTGCTGCTTCCTCTGGAACATACCAATTTCCAAAATTATGGAAATAATATATGCAAAGTCATGGGTTCTTTAAGGCAGGCCACTGGTATCTAAAATAAGGATTGTTTACATTTATCATAATGTGCACATAAGATAACAACGAAACAATTTCCTTATGCTCATGAAAAGTATCTTTTATGCTCCCAGAAACTGCTTAATCAATTAAGGCTGAACTCAGATACAAATGTGTATCTCACCATAAAAATGGCCAAACAAATAACAGCTATCAGTGATACCTTTCCTACTTTCATGTTTGCCCTGAGTGTGGCTAAAACCAGCATCTTACCTGCTCAGATAACTCTGGCCCATTGATCCGAGCCTGTACCAGAGCGTCGTGGACAAGGGAATGGAAGTTCAGCAGCACGTGCTCGATGCCATGTGCTCCACTCAGGGCTCCTGAGAGCTCCTCCAGGGCCTGGATGTACTTCTGCCAGTGGAGATCAACTTCTGCTAGGGCAGCCAGGCAGCCCCGGATGATGCTGAGGCAGTAGCCCAGGCAGGGCTTGCTCAGCATCAGCCCCTGGCAGTGGGGGCAGTACTGCATTCTCAGCAAAGCTCTGCTGCAGTCTCTGGAGAAGTGCAGGTGATCTGTCGCATTGATCAGTTCAACCCCCAAATTCAGAGCCTGCAGGAAAGTCCGGCTGGGTAAGAGTGATCTTCCCATCTGTCCTACGGCCTTTTTGGGAACGTTGCCAAAGGGCCTGAGGTCTCTTCTCGCCGCTCGGAGGCACTCCGCGTACTCCAAGGAGATGTCAGTCGGACCAGGGTTAATTACATGGTTGTAGACTACTGGAAACAGGGTGTCAAAAAATCTGTTCACAAATTCCTCTGTGCTGGCGTCTGTGCCAAATAAGAAGAGCCCAACATCTGTGAAAAACTCCTGCACGTGCACAGCAGCCTCAGCAGCCATGTTTCTGTAAGCATTGCAGAAAAGTGTGCTGGTGTAATTCTCAGCCAGTCTGATGAGCATTTCAAAGGTTTCTGCAATAAATCAATCAATATTTTAAGGTTAAAAAATAAGAAAATAGAGTAAGAACATAAAAAAATTATATTAAGACAACTTACAAATATCCCAAATTAATTTTTGTGTCAGAATTTTTGAAGAGAAAAACTTCTCACAACTATGACAACTGTCTATTCTATATAGGGAAGCACCTTACATGTAATGTTACAACACAATTAATAATCCATATTTTCTTTGCAGGTTACATTAAACACAACCTAAGAAAAGTTCAGGAAATAACTGTAAGCTGTGTTAAGTTACAAAATACAGAAAAGTCCTATTGTATCTGTCTATGTATATAAATCCATGAGCTCTCTCATCTGATGACTCATTCTGCAAGTTGCAAGAAACAGCTGAATGCTCTCAGTAACTCCAAGCCATTCCTCTTACCATCCTAAATGGATGAGCAAAATACTAAACAATATAAACAAGTCTTCATTTCTACAACTCTCAATTCTATTACAACTTAATAACTCAGTTTTTATTTTGTGTCTTCCAGAGGAAGCAGATGTTCCAAACACACAGCAGAACATGACTTTGAACAGTGCTGTTTGGTCTGGCAATTGGTATGGTCAAGAACTGCTTTCCTCAGGAACTGATGGATAATCCCTTGCTGAGCCTCAAGAACTAGATAATGAATAAAGCCTGAATGGACAAACTTGCATTTCACACTTTAGGTGGTAATCCTTAAATACACAGAGTAGTGTTCAATAAAGCATTTAAATATACTGGAAAAACATCCCCTTCTGACTTGATCTATGATTTGCAAGTAAGAAAAAACATCAGCTTTCAAAACAGAAAAGAGTGTTTACATTGAGGAATTCCCTAGATCTGCCTGAGAAGGCAATGAAGCAATATATGGATCAAAAAGAAACTTGGCTTAGAGTTGAGAAAAGAAACACAGAAAGACATACTACAAATATTAACCCATTTTATACACTGAATGGCTTCAACTCAGTAACTTTTATTTCAAGTTTTACAAGTTTTCATGTATTTATTTTTTCACATTCATTTTTAAATAGGACTGTAAGAACAAAGTAAAGAAAAGCATGAAGTGCAGTTAATACTGTCCAAACAGTGATGTTAAATACAGGCAGAGTCAAATAGTGTGAAAACATGTCTGTCAAATAGTGTGAAAACAAATCACAAGCAATTTCTGAAGCATCTGAAGTCTGCTGGTCAGTCACTGACTGAAAGGCATAGTAGAAAAACCAGAATAAATGTAAAAAAGACAAGACTGGCTATCACACAGTTAAAAAATGCCTACACAAAAGGGCCTTATATTATGATAAAAGTTGGTTCAGTTCAGGTTAGTGAAAGGATTCTTGCTGACTGCAGTGATTTTGAAATTGCATGCTTTGTGAAACGATCATATATACTTTGTATTCAGTCTGTCCTGTTTCCAATAAAAAATAGATGCCGCGGCTGCTGTGTCGAAAGCACTCCCCTCCCGTCCGAGTGGGGGGGAAGGCGGCCGGGGCTAGCTCGGAGCACAGCAGCAGCTAGCAGCTAAGGGGGCACTACCCAGATCCGTCAGGGACGTCCGGGCTGCGCCTTCCTCGGCAGGACAGCAGCAACAGTATCGAAAAGAAGCGGCAAGGCGGAGAAGCCGAGAGAAAAGAGGGTCTTGACACGCCCGGTGTAGCCCAGTGGTTTTAATGTATCATTCCTCCACCGCGTCCAGGCGGGAAAAGACGCCACTGCGTCGGCGGGAAAGACGCCACTGCGACCAGGCGGGAAAAGGCGAGACAAAAGGGGGAGAAGGAGTATATAAAGGGGTGTACAAGAACCAATCGGGGGAAACTGAGGAGGGGAATTCAACATGACTGACAGGGGTGGCAACAAGTGACACACGAACGAAGGAGGGACTCAGGGCACCTGCCCAATCACCCCCTGTGGAAGGGAGAAGTTTCTGGAAGGATGGGGGGGTTTCAGGAGATGAACGGGGCTCTGGAGGAGGGGAAAGGGGCAGTTGCCAGGGGAACGGGGGTGGAGACAAGGGCTTGGCAGCGAGCCCAGACTGGGAGGATACCATTCGAGGGAAAGGGGGAACCAGGACTGAACCATCGAACTGGGTATAGGGTTGTAACCAGGGGAATCATCACAAAACAATACAAAACAGGGAAGATAACTCAATTGGGAACTGGACACACACCACAACAAATAGATACATGCTTCTAAATCACAATGATTCCTCTGCTATCTGTAAGTTTTAGTTTTGTATTTCACACCACTCTTAAATTGAATTTGCTGTTCTCTTTTCTATTCTTCTAGCATTCACACAAGTAAAAAAAAAATGTTGACAGCTCACAGTAAAGAGTCAGAAAGTGCATCTCACTTGTGTGGTTCTTTTGGGTTTTTTTTATTGCTATGTCACATACATATGTGAACTTCTCCTTAAGAGAATTTCACTTTAATCATTCATAACTGCCAAATATTATGATGTCAAAAATCAAAGAGACTAATTTGTTTCAGAAGTCATACTCCTAAAGTCAGTACCCTTCATGGAGGCTATGTTCCCGCCAATGGAGACCCATTCGACACAGAAAAGCCTCTTGGCTTTATCCTGTGAGTTAACATGCAGAAGTGCCAGCTCTGCAGCTCCCAACACCTCCACCAGCCCCTCACACCTCATCCCTGAGCTATGGGAGACCCATTTCCTTCTGGAGCAGGCAGTGAGGCACAACAAATCAGACAGGGCAGATTAAATTGATCAAGATGCCCACTTTAAGGCACCTGAACCAAGGATGATATCTAAACCAGTTGTACAGGCAGTTTGGACACCCAGCTCCCATGGAGGCACAGGAACATGGGAAAATAAATTATAGCCCTAAATTACTAAATATCTAACTATAGTACATCTCATTTTTGCTGGGGGAAATAAGGAATTCAAAGAAACTTTAGAAACTTTACTATAGAAAATTTATTTAGTTGCCCAAGAGTGTTTGATAGCATTTTTAATGGGAGATGCCATTTTTTATTTGCCTGTCCAAAATGGCATGTGTGTTCTGCAGGTCTTGTGCCATATCTGTAGGCTCTTTATAAACATTTTGCATTTAAAATGGTACTGGATGGCTGTGCTGAGACCACTGAACTAAACTGTAGGTATCTAGTTATCACAGACTTGACAACCCTTCATATAAAATCCTGGAGCAGCCCAGAAGAGGAAAGACAAAAAAAAATTAACTAAAATTGATTCTTGGTTTAGATGGCTTTAAAAAATAAAATGTGAAGAATATGAAAGCTTTTTTTATTATTACTTTTCCTAGATGGAAACCATTAAGTCTGCGATCTAAATGTCTGTTACAATCCATGGCTGCAGTATCCTATTACCAAGTGCACAAATATTAGTTGAAAGCATAAATCATGCTGCATTTGGACAATCAATAGATTTTGCAATGTGATCTAAACAATAACAAATCTTCAATACTGAACTATATCGGTGGTGCCTCAGCAACCCCCAGATGAAGGAGTACAATAATCAACTACAGAATTTACTGACTATTTCTGCCTTTCTAAATAGAATGTGATGATACTGGCTACTTGTGTTTCCAATTCTGCATCACGTTGTTTAATTGTCACTTTATGATTTCTTACAGAATTTGTTAATAGTTTTTTTTCTCCTGGCACATTTTCTACTTTATAACCATGGCTATTTCAGAGATTTGTTTTGCAAATCACACCTATGTTTACTTTTAATATTGAACAGCTTTTGTGAATACCTTACGAAGGCAATCTATGTCATTTACAGCACATTCTGAAACTTCAGTGACAAGTCAAGTTATACTGGTTCAATACTGCAAACTGTAGCAATCTGTTTATCTTTTAAATCTATGGGCTGAAACCAACATAATCAGCATTAATTACTCAGCAACATAAAAGAAGCGATGAGTTTTCCATCAGTCTAAATGTAATACATATAAAATACATTTTAAGTATAACTAAGATGAGCTAGAAAAGCTCTTTCTATTGTCATCAAATGATTTTTTAATCTTCAAGGTCAGTGTCTCTTATCTCCATAATTTATGAGATCTTCATATTAGCTGCTATACAATATCCTATAGATACTTTGTGCAACCTTATTATTTATAATGTCCAGTCTTTCCACAGATGACATGTCAATTTTATTTTTCTTTGGTGACAGTTAAAACTGTTGTTTGTACATTCCTAAATCAAATTTGAGTTGTCAATATTTAACTAATTCATTTTTTTTAAAGAACAGTAGTATTTCTCTTCCTGATTTACTAAGGACAAAACACGAGGCTAGGAAATTTGTAAATGAGAACTTGTTTGCTTTGTGTGTAGCATTTTTTCAGCTGATACTTCATACTAGTACATATAAATATTGTTTTTTGATAATAGTGTGTTTAACCAAGTGATTACAAAGTGATGTAAAAATAACTATCTGGTCATTGCTTTAAAGGGTTTGCTCTCTTCCTTTAGCCTTTCAGTTCCTTAGAGCCATGGGGAGTTCTAAATTACAAAGTTCCAAGGTATCAATTAGACCAGTGGATAAATGGGTTTAAAATAAAAATCAGAAGTATACACATTACTTGTTTACTAGATCAAAGAGAACGAGTCCAGTTTTTTATTCCTGGACATTAATCAGATTTAATGGAAATACTGCACAGAATGAAATAGAATTTGCATTAGGTTTTAAACCAGCCCTGCAATTCTCATCTGTAATAGTTTTGGCAAAGTGTCTTTATACTAAAGGTACCCTAAAAAATTAATTTGAAATACATTTCTATGGAACTGCGCTGTTGTAAAACAACTACATTTTTTTTTTTTAATTTTACCCCTTCTTTACACAAATGTTGAATAAATCTCCTAAATGAGACACTGCATGGTTCTAAATGCTTAGCACTACCTTTGGAAACACATATGGTACTTAATGCAGACATAGTCTCATAAATTAAAAATCCAGGATTAGTAGTGGTCCAACTAGTTGTGAAGTCTTATAATTTGGTAATAATTCACCAGCCTAAATTACATATTATAAATTAATTCATATTTAGGGTAACATATAGAACTCAATGAATTATAACCAGACAGGTTAAAATCCATCCTTGATTTATGACATTGCATTTAGCAAGACTTCCTTTCACAGTCCAGAGGAGATCCAAAATTGATGAGCCTGGACTATCGGAAGGGTCAGCCCATAATATACAGGAATCAATAACTAAATCTAAGCAAACCTGAAAAACCTAGCAATGTTATAAATTTATTATGATTTGAAAAAATTCTATGGGAAAGTATTGCCAGCTGCCATAGATGTTTGGTGATTTTGTAGGTTTTCCTTCTGTTTATGCGTAGCACAAATAAACCACGAGCATCATACTCCTTCTTCTAAAGATTTATATCACAATCAAATGTACCTTGCATGCATCTAGAGTCACAATGAATGTCTCAGGTGCAAGTTACAGCCAGGTAAGCAATAGGCATTCAAAAGTTATGAAAAAAATAGTGGAGAAGAAATTAATCCACACAGCATTACATTAATTCTTTTTTTTTTTAATACATCAAACAGAGAACTATGGATAGGTGGGAAATTCAGTGTAGTTATTTCTATTTAGCAAGTGACAGATTTAATGCAAAATCCCTGAATCATTTACCATATCAGAAAAATGAGCTGGAAGAATCATGTCTTCAAGACATATAAATGAATTATAAAGAATGAACTCATTAGGGCATTACCTGTGAAGGTTATATAGGAAAGAGATCAATAGAGCAAGTGCCAATCAAATAGATTTGGGACTCATTGAAACTGCTCCTCATTAACACATATTTCAAATTAATCCATTTCACAGACTGCAGACCCACCAATGAAGCCAGGAAGAAAACAGGTATAATAGATGAAACCTGTAGTATAACCAACTTTGTGTTGCCAAAGGACAGCAAAGCACCTCAGGCTTTTATAGCTCAAAGTACTCATAACAGACTTCAGAGTTTGCCAGGTCTTGTCTGGTCTTGAATTTAATTTAGCTGTTTTTGAGAAAAATACAAACATTCAACAAACTTGTTTTAGAATTGTTTGACCATTGCCTAAGTTCTTCTGTGTTCAGTGGCATATTATTCATATACTCAAGGAGTTTCTGACATATCCTGTGATTTGGAGTTTGGTTTAGTCATCCTGGTTTTTTTTTTCTTTAGATGGGGCTTGTGTTGGGGTGCTTTTTTTTTGGCATCAGGACATACGGAAGTTGGAATATTAATAGGAATTAGCAATCATATATAATCATACATAATTCAGGCTATAAGCATTATTTACACTAAAAAGAACTGCTGCACTTTGAAATGAAATAGCAAATTGTCTCAAATCCATATGTAAAATGTGTTCTTTTTTCCCTCCAAAGAAATTGTGAGGACTCATAAGAAACTCATTCCCAAGTTAACCAATACATAGAATTTAGAGAAATGTCCAAAGCCAAGATGAATTTCACTCATTTTCGTGCTGCATCTTTTCATTAGTCTGAATTGGCAAGTGTACTTCTCATTCTTGTTTTATAATCAACTTAATATCATCATGCAGTGTTAATTTTTGCTGACTAAACCTGACACAAACTATTTTGCTGTGTAGAATTTGCTTTCTAAATCAACAAATTTAGGTGTGTTTTCCTTTCCTTCTCCATCTTCTTAGCTATGCATGTGAGAAACGGCCCTGCAATGAAAGACTTCTCAAGTTCTGGTGATTTGACACAATCATCCAAATCTTGTCACTTGCTTGGGGGTTTTTGTGGCTTTTTGTTTCTTAGGGGTTTTTTGTTTTGGTTTTTGTTTCTTAGGGGTTTTTTGTTTTCTAGGGGGTGTTTTGTAGGTTTGTTTTTTTTTTTTAATTTTGTTTTTGTTTCTGTTTTGTTTCTCAATAAAAAGTTGGAATAAATTTCTTTTTTATCCAGTTCTTTGGAGTTTTTAATTTTTATGACTTAACGTAAATCATCAAAATTGATTCAGAAGATTAATTTTGAACTTTTCAGTGAAACTTGCTGCTGTTGATTTTAAAATATCTAGCCTCTGAATTAGCCATTTAACATACTCCTAAGTCATAACTGGAATGTAAAGTATTTCATCTTACCTCAACAGATCATATTTTAATATTGAATGTCTGTCATATGAATGAAAAAATGAATGAATAATGCAAGGTTATCATTTAATCTAGAAGTGATTCCACTTTTCTCTCAACACTGTTCTTTTCTTTTCTTTTCAGTCTGGTGTTATCCCTTTAATGGTGATGACTATGGAACCATTCATCTTGTCATTTTGGAAGCAACATGAGCAGATTGTTTTCTATGGTGCCAGGAGAAGAAATAACTAGCAATTAATAGAGCTCGACCAAGCCATTTTTTATTCCATTTTTTATTTGAATTCTGCTTATGTTCTCTCTGATTTTGCACTGCTCTCCAGGCAATGCTTTTCCAGAGGAAATATTTCTGAATTCTGAATAGATTGCTTACTGCCATGGAACAAAATATGCTCAGAGTTGCAAGCGGGGCACTCCAGGGAATCAGAGCTTTAAAACTGGTATCTTATAACAAAATTGTTTGGAAATAATTTGATGTAAACTGCTGTGCATGGTTCGCAAAAGGACATTAAATTGATACTGATTTCAGATAACCATTTTTACACATTTGCTGTAATAAATAAGGACAGCAAGTCATCTCAGATGTATGAAAATGGTATTATTAAGAATTTATACCAGGATGATGTTGAGATAGAAGGGCCAGAAAATTAATGGATTAGAAGGATAAATTAATTTCACATAATTTTCAAACTATATATATGAGAGTTAAGAAGCACTTCTAAGGCATGATTCATCTTTCTGACTACTTTAGACTGAGATGAAGTGCTTACTGGAACTGTTTGTTCCTCTCACTTGTACTATAAAGGGATGTGACATTGAAGCCCTAAGATTTTTGTAGGGAACTGGTTTTAAGGGAAGTGTCCTTAAACATAATTCAGTATTGCAATTTATGCAAATAAAGAGCTGAGATGCTCATGCATCTATAAAGTGGTCTTAATGGTAGATAAATTACCAAGTTCTTGTGTATTTATGCAAATCTTTTTTCCCTCTTCACACCTGTAATCTGCTTTTCTTAGAATGAAATATATGGTTGGTTCCAGGGAGCTGGTGGAGCATTATGTCTATACATGTTACCTTTATAGGAATTAATTATTTGGGAGTCACAGAGAAATTGCACTTGAAAAGAAAGAGCAACCTCAGAAAGATTTCCATAAAGCTACAATGATGACTGACATCAGATGAAGCTTTTGTCTTCCTGTTTAAAACCTGACTTTCTATTTATTTTTTCCAACTTTCCCAGTTTTATGGTGACAATACTCACTCATCTTCAGTAAGATGGGGGGGGGCTTTATACAAATTAAAGTGAAATGTTAATCAGGTTCTAGCACGTGCAACACCAAGATCAACATTTCTTGCACATCAAAGAAGTAAATATATTCATTTTGTATCACTGCATATTTAATCTCAGAGTTTTTTTCTAAGTGTTGATTAAGATTTGATGAATTCCTGCATCTGATAGTCTGAGGAATTCCACACTAAAAATTATCAGACTAGTCAGTGAAAAGAATTTGAGGAGATTGTTTAGTTGACATATGAATACATGTAATGGGTTTCAAAGATCTTCCAGACAGCTTGGTAAGGGATTAGATGCATTTATTATCTTTTAATTTACTTTGCTCAACTTGAAATTTACTGAGGAAAAAAAAAAGAAAAATATGAAAAAAGTCTGCATTTCTTAAACAAACATCCGTGCTTTTCATGGAAGATTCAGGAGCAATAAACTTTAGGACTGGAATATTCTGTGCAGCTGCTTTTGATGATAACATCTTAAAATCAAATATTGATATGGAACAGCTCACTCTACTTCAATTCATCCTTCCTTATCCAGTATGAATCCTGATTTTAATACAATTGATTTCTACACCAACTAATGACTCATTCTTTAGAAAATAAGGATAAAAAAATACATGTTAAATGATCCATAGTTGCTAGTAGCTTTGGCACTTAGAATGAGAGAACAGAAGAATTCTTTAGGTCCCTCTGAGACCCCTTCTGTCTCCTGCATGCCATGAACCTCCGAGCCCTCCCTCTGCTGAGGCAGCAGAACAAAGGATCTCCCATCTGATTTCTCAGTCCAGCTCTCTGACCTCATGGCAACAGGGAAGAAGTCAAACCCTAGATTTCTTAGTTTAGTCTGGATTTCTTCCAATAGTTTACACACATTTTCAAGAAGCAGACTACTCTGAAAATTGTTAAATCCTGTTTTTAAATACCAATACACTTATACATTTTTAATGAGATTATTATCCCACCTATTATTTTCTGGTTTTGTTTTGCATTATGCCTTTTTATGACTATTAGTATTCAGTCAGAGCTCGCTCAATGAACCAGAGAACAACCAATGTTAGATTTAAATGCATATCAATTTCTTACTGTGTAATTACATAAATATAGGTTGAGTATGGGCTGAATATAATGAAATTATTCTCTTAAAATTTATATCTTAATGCTTTTTAGACTTCACCAAGTTCCTTTCAAATACACAAAAGATAATTTGCCTTTTTAAATGATGCTACTTTGTTTCATTTCAGAAAGATTATGAGTATAGTCAGTGCATTATCTACTTTCACAGTATAGCTTTACCTGCTTTCACCCCAGCACTGTTTGCAGACACTCTGCTAAGCCCTGTCGTGCAAGCACTGCTCACTCACACATTCTCAAGGCATGCAGTGCTTTCCAGGAAGGAGCTGGAGATATTAGCTGATGGAAATACATGTCTCTTCCAAACTACAAGCCCACAGTAACTTCTACCCCATCGTGTGATTTGCCCCATTGTGCAATGTGACAGGGGGTATGCACTTCTGGCATCACTCAAAACTGGATCATTACCTCTCCACTCCCTTTACAGTTCTGTATCCTAGATTAGACAGGACTGGAAGATCTATCACTAAAGAATGAAACCATGTAGAAACACAGGGCTAGAAGGCACTTGAGATGGGTTCTAATCCATCCATTAAACCCAGAACAGGTTCAACTTGATTTATGACCTTATATTTTAACATTTTCATCCAAACTATCCTTAAAATATGCACATTAACAGAGAAGCCACAACCTTCAAGAAAATTATTCCAGAGCTTCACCATACCCTCATTTGCTTTTACCAATGAGAACAAATTATTTTCTAATTCCTCCTCTTAGTTATTTCAGACTAGATCCTCTGCAATTGACAGTAGACATCTCTACATACCAAATACATCTCCAAAGCAGATTTGTCCACATCTCAGCTACCAGTAGAGAGGATGATGGCATGATTCATCTGACCTAGTTTAGAGGTCCACATGGAAATAAGATGAATCACACTGCTTTTCTCCTCTATTTATTCGGAGAAAGAGGGTGATTAGATCAGAGAAACTGGGAGATGAATCTTACTCCTGAAAACTGTTAAAAATCTTTCCTCTTCTTTTTATTAAAAGGATCAATCTTCTTTCAGTCATAAGGGGGGTACATTCCACCCCCTCCTTAATTCTAATTACTACCAAAGAGAAGTCTAAATTGCCCATATTATGTGTTTAAGTGGACAAGCTGGATGTTTAGGAGTTCCAAATTCAGCTCTGTCTGACTAGCTGCTATAAAAATGTTATGTTAAACTACTTCAGAATTGCATGGTTTCTCTAAGTCATGTTTACTCTGGGAAACACTAAGCTTTATACATTATTTCAACAGAAAAACTGCTGAGCCAGTCCTTCTTCAGTCTTCAACTCAATCTTATTCCTGCCTCAGTGCAGAATCCACATATGTCCCCATTTTGAATTCTAGCTCTATTTTCCACCCTATGAAAGAGCTCTTGCTGCCTTCCCTCATTGAGAGCACACTGAATATTTCACCATTCAACACAGGAATGAAAATGCTGTCTGTACTTGCCTAAGAACTACATCTGAAGTGCCTTTTTCTAGTCTGACTGTGAACACTTGCTAACCAATCAAATTAACATTTACAAAATCTTTAGCATCTGTTTAGTGGTAATTTAATCAAGATCATTCCCAAATTACTTATGTGAATGCCACGTTGAAGATCATAAAGAGACTTAGGAAAGCCAGTTGACTTAACACCTGTACTTTTCACATACCCACATTTTGGATCCATTTCCCTACATGGAAATTAGATTAGTTTAACCCAACTTGTTACCAGTAAATACAGCTTCATTGTTATTGTTTGGTATGTTCTTGTTTTTAGCTTCTAAATAATTCATCTTTTTATTCCTAATAATTGAAATTAGGCTAAGAAGTCTAAAATGCTCTAGTCTCCTCCTTTTTTGTTTAACAAAAAATAAAACAGTCACCATTTTCAGTCTTTTGCTACATCTAGAAATCTAAAGACAAGTACTAGGGCGCTTCAGAATGTGTATATTTATAAAAGAAACTAATCAATGTAAAACCATGTGGAAAACAATTCTGAAGTGAGCATGCTTACATCTTCCAAATGCTGCTCCCTAGCTGTACACAGGGGTCCTTTACCTGATAATAGACTGATCAACATGGGTGATAGATGGGCTTGAACAAAACTAACTGCTTCTAGGGGATCCTGACAGGACATGTGGGAACATTTTGCCCTTTCCTCCTCTTTTCAATGGATCTGCATGAGAATCTGATTTACGCCCCTGGAGTGATATACTGTGATATCATCTATTAAAACACATTTCACCTCTGTTATACAAAGTAAAAGGTTCATTACAGAGCTTTCAATTTTATACTGTCCAGTTCATATGTACCCTTGAATGCATGCATGTCAATACTGATGAAAGCAGTTGATATTCACTAAATAATGACAACGCCAAACTCAAAATCCTCAAGACAGCAGGTAAAGATCACATCTGTTTATCACAGCTGTCACATAAGTATACAGGGTAGTGATTCATCCCAGCTACCACCTCAGCTAAATACCATATTCTCTTTTTCTCAGAAGAAAAAGAAGAAACTTATGGGATGTTTAAGGTATGATTCATCTGACATATTTCAGATGTTTATGGGAAAATGAATCATGCGAAAATATTTACGTGGGCATGATGAATCATGCCAAAAAAGTGCCTCTCTCCATTTTATATTGTGGGAGCTGATGGTGACAAGCTCATCAATCCACTCTATTATACCAATCATCATTAGTTTTGCTATTTCACATGTACATCTTATCTCAGTTACAAATTTACTTATAACTTCCATATTGTTGTCTTGGAAGAGCTGCATCTGAATTGCCGTTGTAGAAAATTGGACCAAACTCTGTTTGCTCCAGAGGTTTACTTGCCCAGAGATTATTTTCTTGCAAGTAGATAAAATGTTTTTTATTATGTATTCATCTAACTTCCACTACATGAATGCAATCTATATCATAGAATAAATTTCTGGTAAAAGTAATGAACTCGTAAAAAAAATATACAACCTGTACAGATGATCAAAAATTTGCCTCTGCAAATTCGACGTCATGTTCCATTTCTTTTTGATGTCACTTAGTTTAATATTGACCTAGTAGTCACATGAAATAAATGTGTATGCATCTTCTTTTATTTATGCATACTTACCACTAGACATACAATAATAGCTTACTCCAGATTTGTTTCAGATCACTCCTACTAGTTCTTTCCAAGAGTTCTTGTGTGGTTCTATAGACAGGCTTACTACAGGGACCACTCTGAAAAAACAGCACAGCTGAAACTGTGTAAGCTTCAGCACTCTCCACACTTTTTCAATATTGCTCCTTAAAGCTTCCCATTCTCTTTATCTTTCTGACACCCCATGGCCTATAGCAAAGTACCTTGGGTTTATTTTGGTAGCTGCAGTGCAGCCTTCCTATTATTGCAGACTAAAAAGTGCATTTAAAAAATTCCCTGTAAAATCAAGAGTGCACACACAGCCAAGCAGTACATGAAAAGGACGTGGTCATCCTGCTCTAGAAAGAAGTCCTAAGTGGTGTGGAGATGAGCCACACTGCATTACTTGGCCTGCAGTCTGGTATTTCTTGAGACCTCTTGAGACCTGTGCAGTTAGTAATGCTGATGCAGCAAACGTTCAGTTCTGGGCAATCTTCCTCCTGTAATGTTGAGGGCACATTAGTATTTTCTTCCTCCTGTGTACCTTTCATTTAACTTCTGAATATTGTACATAGTTTCAAAACTCCTCACAAGGCTCTGTCACCCTCTACTAATAGAGATCAAACAGATAAAAGTGGTACAAGAGGGAAAAGAAATACAAATCGTGTACTGTCTGTTGAAGACTGGAAGTAGCATCCCTATTCTCCACTCAATTTACCAATGCCTTTTAATTCCTTTCCAAATCCAGTTTGACAAGATCAAATATTAAACTATTAAATAATTAAAATATTAAACTATTTTCTGAGCTGGCTACTTTCCTAGCAGTGACAAAACCACAGCTCTTTTCTTCACTGGAGTCTATGAAGAATGGGACAGGAGAAGGAAAACCAAGAGCACCGATCTGCTGTAACCATCCAAGGGGAGAAAATTTTCATTTTAGTTCCAATGATATGTTTTTTTAAAAGAAAGCCATGGAAATTAGGCCTACTTTAATCCTGAGGGATGAGTTATAATCCCCGCTCTTGAACACAGACTATTACCCTGAACACAGGATATACAAAAGATGTAAAACCTTTCTCCATAACCATGAAAGCCATCTGTCTTTAAAGCAATAAAAAACTCCCTTCTCAAATCTCATGCAAGCAGGAATGATTATATTTCCAAACTAGCAAATAATAGACTGTGAAAACAAGAGGAAGATGCACTGCAGGGAACTTCTCAGTCTCTGAAGACTCTTGTAAGTGCCCTGCTATTCTCTTTTGTGACCAGAAGTTCATATGGGCAGCTTGTGCATATTTAATATTTCAGGAATGTTCTGAGAAGTAATTTCCTTCCTCTTTTTATTAGTGGGTCTTAGTGAGATGACATTTACAGCAGAGACAGAGGATCATCCTGTTCTTTCCTGAGACTCTTATGTATTGCTCTCAGTGGTTCAACAAGACTTCTCAAACCAGTATGACCGCTGATGGATGACTATCCTTCTTGAGATGAGAGACTGCCCTCAGAAACTGGTAATCTGACTCTCTACAAACAGCAAGAAAGGCATCTTTTTCTCTTCTATCTGGCAGATAATGCAAATCAATATACCTTAATATATCTTAATATATCTTAATGCTACCCTAAAATAAAGATGCAACTAATCCCATAGTGGGAGGCTCAAAACCAGAGCACGTGTACGAGGAACAGCACTTCAGAAGTTTGCTTCAGAAGCTTCAATGAGCATTACCTATGTGAAGCTGAGTATCAGAACATTTTTTAAACAACTATTTCTTTAGATTCTCTGACTTATTCCTATCCTATGAGAATTTTTCAATTTTTTTTTTCACCTGACATTTTGCTGCATGGTTTGGTTCCAGTTGGCTTTCTGTACAGCATGAGCCATAATCATGGGTCCTTTAGGAAGCATGAAAAAAGAAGTAGCATCATAAGAGTCATTGTGGATCAACTGAAAATATGGGCTTAGAAAACTTTCATCTACATGAGAAAAGATGACACCCATATATATTTTTTGTGGAAAAATGCACCATACCATAAACCATTCCACTAAGCAGACACAGGTCTGTGAGCACTCATATTACAGTCATATGTCTTTATAGATGGCAAACACAAAAAAGGACTCAGAGGAGTAATGAAAACAGGCCAGAAAAAAATCCATATAAAATAATTTTTTTTTCTATTTCAAGTCTTATGTTCCCTGCTTCATGGGCTTTACTGGTTTTTACTTTTCTAAACCCACAATAAATAATAACACAACTCTAAAATTACAAAGTTCTGACTTTATTCTGCCTTTTATCTGTTGATACAGTTTATGCATCATTTATAACTTGCTGTTACACCAAATCAATAGTTTTCAATAATGAATAAGTAAACAAATAAGTACTACTGTATGGCTTAGTTTATATGGGCAGTTAAGACAACAGTGCATCTGTATTCTTTCTTAACAGTGTACTGGAATGGGGGAAAAATAAAGTAAATAATATTTTATATGAATAATATTGTAATTTGTAGTTTCAAAATAATGAGACAATAACTGCCAAAATGTAACTTTTTCAAAGTTTAAAGCAGAATTCATTTCATCTTACTTTAGCCATACAGAAGTCAAACACTTCACCTACCCCATCTATTTGGATAATTAGACAGGCACCTCCTCATATTTTATCCCTGAGGCAAATCTAAGGTTACTGAATAATTAAAAAAAATTAATGCTTTAACTGTGCAAGCCACAGTTCACACTCACACAATTCATTCTGATTATGGCAACCATCCACCCTAAGATGGGAAGAGTTGAACTCTGGAATTCCTTTCCTTTATGAACTAGCCTGAGCCTAAATGAGGCAATTGAATAGACACACTTCTAGCTACTTTACTACAATTAGAGAAGATGAATCCCACTCTTGCAGTCTGAAAATTCAATTGTGTTCAGTTCTAGGTGGATTAATACTGAGTTTGCCTAGCTCAAAGGTCTTCAATCACCACAAAGAAAACTTCTATTAATTAATACACTGGGGGAGGGGAGAGGAAATAAAAAAGGGAACAATATTTTACAGAATTCCTTACTGTTTGGGAACCTTTAGGTGTTAAATATCTTTATATCTACCAGTAATATATTTGCTTTTAATGTCAATAAATATGTGTAGCTTGATATACAGGTCTGTTACCATCCATTTAAGAATTTAATAACACCCATTTTCCATTCTTACAGTAAGGATGCAACACACTACTAATTCAATACATTTTTTCCTAAAGAATAATCTACCATAATGACATGATTTTTTAAAATTTATGCCATAGAAATAGATATACTCCCATAGAACAGTTCCCATAGAAAAGCAATACTGCAGTGAAAAGTCAGTACTTTGCTGACTTTAAAGTACTTTTACTAGCAAACTATTTCCACTGCAGAAATATTTCCACTTCAAACAACTTTCTGAACTAAATCTTTATTACCAAAAATTCACCTAAAATAAAGTATGCTAAATACCTGCATCTCCATACACATTAAGATTCCAGATTTTTTTTTTCTGTGTCTGGCTGCATGACCAGTTAATTTCCTGAATTTAGGATAAAATCCAGGTATGCAGCAATTCCCTTTTCCAAAAAATAAAGTTAATTTTCCTCAGAAGGTCTATGATCAAAACACCTAGGAAAGCAAACATGAAAGCAGGAATCCAGATATTATTAAATAATAACACTTCAATTTTTAAGAACGCTTGTATACAAAGTTGAGCCAGCTCTACAGAAAGATTTCTAAGCAGCAGGCTGAAGGTGGATAAAAACCAAGCAGGCTGGAGGTGAATAAAAACCTTTTTGTACACTGATGTTCTCTGGTCTTTCTAACTTAGCTAGAATCTGAAGAGAAGTCTGAGTTTTACCAGCACTTGAGCCAGCAGAGACTTCTCTCTTCAGTGGAAGATGGAGAAAACAGCTCACCCTATTCTTCAGAGTAACACCTTTTTTGATATGCACATCTGTCTCACCTTAGGAAGATTATTTATTATTAAAAGCTAAAGTTCTAAAAAATTTTTGAGAGCTACTTTTGAGCATCAGTTGAAAATAACACACAACATAATGTATTGTTAATGTGGAAGTGGCACAAGGTTGTGGCATTCATCTGTGTCCCAAAGTGCCTTCCAGTACAGCATGGGACAGAATAAATAGCCTAGTTCCACTAATGCTCCACACATAATAGTTTTCACACCAGAAGAGAAATTACCCAGTAACAGTTTCTAAGTTCCTCTGAGAAAAACAATGTTCTGTGCGATCACCTATTTCTCTTTTATCACATAATCAGTTGCTAATGTTTGATATCAAAGGCCAGAAGGGAGACTGAGCTTAGAATCTCATACTGGTCATAGTGATAAGAAGTCATTGTTTATTGATGTTATTGGCCCTTGATGTTTTTTGTTGTGCTGTACTACGTCTGATCCTTCACTGTGAAACACACAGGAAATTCATTCATGTTGTGCATTTATGGAACTCAGTGATTATGTCTTCCCAGGAAGGAAAAACCTCAGCTAGTCAGAGAGATCCTGGATCAAATGCTGACAAAAGAAAAAAAACCCCACATACGGCATTCTCAAATAATGTGTTAAGTACACTTATCTGAAGGAAATCAATTATTTGGCTTAAGAGTGAGAAGAGTTTTGTTCTATTATTTAAAAAGCAGGAAAGAAATCTACTTTGGAGAAGAGACTGTGAAAAGTTTTCAAAGCTGCTTGAGTTGCAGCTTATATTTTCATGCTGAATGCATTAAAAAGTATTAAATAAACGTATCTAATTCCTTCAGGTAGAAAGCAAGTGCAGCTGAATTTTTTATACTCTGTTCAGTGTTACAGTTTAGTACACAAAATAAGACTATCAGCTCCTTGGAAGACTCCAAGAAAAGCCAGGGCTGTTACAGTATTTTGTGCTGAGATCAATCCAGCACACTGTGAGAATGAGGATCCATGAGATTTTGGCATGGGGTCCTCTAATTTTTGCATGTTGTCACACAGTTAAAAGCTGAAACATTAGAAATTGAAGTGCTCCCACATATTTATGGAAGTACACTTTTTGAGCACCTTTGTGAATTTAGAAACTGCAGTGCCTGTAGAGTTAGGTACCAGCTAAATGGCATGTTTTCAGATTACAGTTCTGAAGGTAGACAGTGAAGTTTTCTCCAGCTTCTGGTATTTGCTATCAAAGATAGGTTTGTCAATGAGTCATCTAAGAATATTACTATTCAACAGAACTTGACTTCTTGGCATCACATGAAAGACAGCTGTTTGCTGGACACACAAAGCCTATTCACTCACTTGTATCAAGAATGTCTGTCAGTTTACAGGTTGATACAGAATATTATGCTTCATCAGTCTGTCACACATCACACTGCAATTTGTGTGTCAGATCTTAATGTGGGAGCCCATTGAGGTTGCTGCTTAACTACCATGTTTGGTGTTTAATTGCTTCTTTAGACTTAAGTTTCTTGATCTAATGTTTTAAAGATGATTTGCAGATTTAGAAGATTTGCTTTCACTGAATGTCCTCAAATCTGAACAAAAAAATTCTAGTTTTCTTACTTTGCGATAATAAATAATACAGTGTACAAATCACTTGTCAGTCATGGTTACAGCAATAGTTAGCAATTAAACAGTGCTTTGAAATGGTGCATTTAATTGAGTGAACAGGTTAGACTGCTGATGCTATTTAAAGGTATCCAATCTAAGACCAGATCTACTAGATTACTGGATAAGTACTAACAGCATAGTATTTTGTAAAAAAACTTGACCAGCTTCAACATCATACAAAAATGGCTCCATTTTAGAGGAAAGGTCTACTTCTGAGTCCTGTGTGTTTCAATAACAGAAATGCTGGCAGACTCCATATAAAATATTACCCATCCATATAATGGGTAATATCATCACACATGCTCATATGATTGAGTATTGTACAGAATCTGTTTCAAAGTACTACAATATAGTTAAGCTATAGTGGGACGCTGTGTTCTCAGATGATAGATTGAAATTTATGTTATATTATTTAGGACTGAGAGCTGAAGATATGGAAATAGTAGTAAAATAGTTAGCATTTCTGACAATAATGTAGGGTACTTTGCATCACTGAATAGTACTGAGAATCCTGAAGACTCAAATTCCAGTACCCCAAAATTTTGAGATGTTTACTGTCTGTGAAGATTTGGGGAAGTCCTGTAATTCTGTCTGTTAGAAGACAGCTCTCAGACCAGCAAGTACAAGCATTAACCCAGAACTGCAGTGTCCACCACTAAACCACCCCATTCTATTATTTTGCAATGTTAGGATAATATACTTGTAAAGAAGGAGGCTATAAGGATTGTTTATTATTTGATCATCATGTTTTATACATCAAGAGACATAAATATTCTATCTACATTTATGACTAAATGAAGACAGGAAATTTGTCTGAAACTTCATTAATATTACAGCTTTGTTTACATATTCTAAAAATATATAAAATTATATGACTTGTTATATGTGACTATCCTGTTTTCTATTACTGATTGTTAAAGCAATGAGGAAAGAAAGATGGGGGCTATTGCACCACTGACAAACCAGAAAGACTGAACAGATCAAGATAATTCTTACACACATCTAAGAAACACGGCCTGAAAAATAAAATCAGGGAAAATTACAATCTCCAACAAACAAAATATCTTTTGGGAAAGTAATATAGTAAAATGCAGACTATTCATAAATCTCTCTGGTTGGACTGATAATAATTTGTTACACAATACAGAGAACAAGAAGACATAGACCTTGCAAAAGAAAACAGATAGAAGCACACACTGAGAAAAGTGAAGGCACACATTGAGAACAACTAGGAAGAAACATGCAAGGTAAACAAAGAAAAAGATCAGTTAGAACATTAACTGCAAAGGGAAGACAAAGGAAAGCTGCTCCATTAGTCAACAGGCAAAAAAGCTATCAAGTCATTATCACTCAGAAAACTTTAACATTTAATGCATTTACTGCTTCAGTCTTCACTAACAGAGTTGGATGTAATCAGGCAGATAATGTTAATAACATAAACATCAATGCATTCAAGATAGAAGAAAGGAAGCAGGTTAGGGAACACACCCATTAGTTAGTTGGCTTTAAATCATTCCAAAATTATGAAATTCAGGGAGTACAGACAATTTGCTGAAGCAATTTCAAAGGCACTTGAAAACCTCAAGGATGATGAATGGGATTCTGGAGACTGTGAAAAAAAACCAAACAAGCCACCTATCTATCCTTGAAAAATGGAAAGTAGAAAAAGCTGGAAAACTATATGTATCAGTCAGACTAATACTTATTTCTAGAAAAAACACTGGAATATACCAGCAAACAAAAAACTGCAAGTGTCAGTAGAAGTGATGATGAGTTAGAGTGAATAATTTTTTTAAAGCAGATTTCTATGGGGGACAAAGGGGCAAAACAAGATTTTATTTGTTTAACAGAAAAAAAAAGCTTTAGTGAAGCTTCTGACACATAATGTTCTCTAAATTCTCATAAGATGACTTAAAACAGTCTAAATTAAGTTACTCTTAATTAGTAAAACCAGTTGGCCAGATATTTCCAGAGAGATGAAAACAGTTCCCTGTTAAGCAATATACTGAGAGAGAGGAAAATGGTTCCCTTATAAACATGAATATACAGATTTGTGATTCCTGGGAATCTACTGTTGGCCGAATCAGTATTTTCCTTAGTAAGCAATTTTGGCATAGTTTTAATAAATGTGAAGTTATGAAATAGAAAGGCATTGGCAAGGTGAAGCTAACAGAAAGCATTTTTGCTCACAGAACTAAAATTCAAACTGACCAGAACATATTGAATACATGTTCTGCAAAAACGGAATTAATTTCCCCAAAGAGAAGTGAAAAATACTTCACTCAGGCAGAAGTAGTCAATGGCACAAGTCCAGACTCTAGAATAATTGCCTGCAAGAAATAAAACATCTGGGGGCTTTTGTGCTTATGAAGTTGAACAGGAGTTTTCTATGCCATGTAGGAAAGGAAAAGACTGGACAACTTATTAAAAAAGATAACATACCCTGTAAACATGTAAATAATCTTTCTGCTGTAGCTGGCTTTAAGATGCATTACCCTGCAACATTAAATTTGATTTTGGAACTAGAATCCCCAAAGTATCTGGATTGTCTAGAAGAAATAGAGGGGGAGATAACAAAAAAAATAATCTGAGATGATGATTTAAATATGGCTTGTAATGAAACATATAAGTAATAGAAGCTAAAATCAGTCTAAAACAGGAAAGGCATGACAGAAGGTAACTGCAGAGAGGAACAGAAAGAATATTCTTCATGTCTATTATGGGTAGTGCAAGTAGTAACAAGCTTCAACTTTGGAAAGGGAGATTAATTTAGGCATGAAGAAAAGCTTACTAGAAGTGATAGCTATGGTCCAGAACAGATTGCTTTATGAGAGTGCAGAGTAAATACCAGTGAGATTTTAAAAGACAAGTTACACAAAAGCTATTTAGTTTTGTCCTTTGTGGTTTGCAACCTAAAACATTTTGAGAGTCTGTCTTGACATTTCCCAGACTTCATAGTTTTCTGAATTCTTGAGCTGCTTATGATACTTGGTACCATTGTGACAAATCAGGAGAGAAGTCTGGTGTTCCCCAAGATCATGTTAAGATGGGAAAGGAGATGCTGTGAGGAAATGCTGACTGTTGGTCACAAAGGCGAGAGATGAGAAGTTGAATTTGACAGGTGACCTCGCAAATAGCCCAGCAGATACAGAACCAAGGCTGTATCTTAGCTCAGCTGTCTGATAGCCAGGATGCCTGATAAATGAACATTTCATCATGGATAATCACAGGACAGGAAGGAGTTTGGAAGACAGATCAATATTAAAGAGGGGAAAAAAAAGTCACAAGATCCAAAGGCCAAAGACCCAAGGGAATATGGCAGGTTTGTAGAAAATGAGACCAGAAACACCCAGCAGTTACTGTTTTTTTATGATGAAAGGTTTTTTCCAACCAGTATATGCCAATGGAATGTGTGAACTGCCACTGGATCAGAATTTTCCAGTGAAACTGCACTACCCACCAAAATACTGAAAAGCAGTTTTCTGTAATGGAATGAAATCTCACCAAGCTGCAAGGGTCTGTGTTAGAATTTTAAAGAAAGGAAAAAAAAAAAAAAAGGATTAAATACTTGTTCAGGTGACAATGAAGTGATAATATTTTTAAGTACAGGAGTATCAGTTAAGTGACTGAGAGTAACATTTGAGTAAGGAAATGAGAAAGATCTTTTGACTGTTAATGTTTGATCCTCTTTCTCACTCATGCCATTTTCACGTGAAGATAATTATGGTGGTCACAGGGACATGTTTCACCCAGATGTTTTGCTCCCTCTCTTTAGCAGTTCTGCATTGCTTACCTGTCCCAGAGCTGCAGCCTCAGTGAATACGGATTTGGGGTGGTCTGAGAGCAAAAATTACAAAGAGTTCTGGGGCTTTAGAGCTAGCACAAGAGGGAAACTTACGTGAGAATGAACCTCTGCACTGAGAAGTCTTCAAGGTTCTAGTGCAGCTGTGGCAATAATACAATTTTAGGCACAAGAATTACGATTTGGCACGTGAAAAGACTTTGAGACAGGACACTAATGAATTTTAAAAATTTCTTCCTCCCTCTAAACATCTAGAACCTGATCTTGAGTGATCAACACACACAGCTCATCCTAAAGTTGGGATAAAACAGCTGTGTGCGTTTTTACCTCCTTTCGATGCTATTTATTTGTTATTTTTTAAACTTTTAATGTTTTTTAGTAGGGAATATGATAGCCATGCAGAATTCTAAATGTCACTCCCAGAAATATGCCTCAATTTCAAAAGCTTAATAAATGAATCCCTGCAAGACCTTAGGAGTACAGCACAAATTCTACATAACACCCAGAAAAGCCAATGATGGTGAGTACATTGTGCATCAGAAGCTGCTCTGCTTTGCATTCCAAGAGCAGCAGCCAGTGCTCCATCATGCATGTGTTCCTACAGTATTGGACATTTCCCTCACTAACTAATAACATAATGCTGTTTGTTGTATCACTGTCATTTGGAAACACTGCTCTGCCGTGCTTTGTGGAATCAGCTGTGTATACAAACAGTTCATTGAAGGGTGGCAACTTTTTTGTGAGATTAAGAGTCCTACACCTGTCCCTCACTTGTCAGAAAACAGCAAAGAAATTATCAGAATTGTTCAAGAGAGCCTGCTGCAATATTTAGTTAAATCACTTTGCCAGACATATTCTATTTATTACTTACAATGTGCTCAAAAAAACCCCCACAAGATTATACAGTCCCTCATCTACAATTATTGTTCTATATCAGCCATTTTAAAGGAAACACCTGAGTTGAGAAATTGCACTTCTAGAACTTCTCTACAACAGGCAAGTCATTAAGCATAGGTGATATTTTCATACAGAATTTTCAGCATCATATTTGGGGGAAGGGGTGTGTTTCAGATAGAAAAATTCTTTAAATATGTATTCTCTTTTCCTCATTTCTGTCTCATGCAGTCACGTTCCTGATGCCAAGACATAACAAGCACACTAGCAATAAATACAACCCAATAAATTATTAAAAACATCACTACCTTACTTTTAAATTACTCAAATACATAAATTTGTTCAGAATATTCAAAGCATGACAAAATTAGCTCCAAAACAAACCAATGCCTGAAAAAACAGACTATGTATTCACATCAAATATTCTTCTGATTCATGTAATTTGATTAGAACACAAAACATGCTTGAACATAAAGTCATACACTGCTAAAAGTATTTACTGTTACCAAAGATGCCCATAACAAACTATTCACACTACTTCAGTGACTTCAAAGTGCTCCTTAGGACTTCTGAGATGGGGAGTGGGAAGATGACTGGGATGGTTGCTTAGGGACACAGTTTATTGATAGATTAGGCAACATTAGATTAATGGTTGGACTAGATATCTTAGAGGTCTCCTCCAGCCCTAAAATTTCCAAGATTCTATGATCAAGGTCAAATTATCACAAACCAGAATAAAAATAACCTCAAAACCTGCACAATTCCTGAAGAAATCACTCATGTTCCTAGGAAGAATAATTTGAGTAAGGTTTGTATATGCTAGATACTCAGATCAAAATAAAGAATGCTCTGTCTCCAGAGCCCATACAAAGTGCTGGAATTCTGCTGACTAAACAGACTTTGGAGTAGACAACAACACTACTTTTATGTTCTATATCTATCTGTATACACTGACTATTCAGCATGCACACATCAACAGAGGAATACTATCAGAAGACCAAATTTGCTTCCAGGAATATATTTCAAAATATTTTTTAAAGTGAAAAGAGCACAAAATTGTATGCACTAAATTAGTTTTTTATGGTCATCAAAAGAAAAAAAAAACATTATACATATGTATGTATGTTTGTAGGTATATGCATAATAGGATTTAATCCACTGGCATGTCCTTGAGCAACATTATTACCTTACAACTGGATGCATGGATTTTTTACCTTTAAATTCTTGTATCACAGCTGCTTTATCAATGTCATGCTTATTCATTTTCTCGCATGGCTGGCTGCAGAACTCAGAGCAGCCTGATAGAGAACAACTATGAGAAAATACACATTCACTTCCTTCTTTGCTGCCCAGAGCAAATGAAAGGAATTTTGTTGGATGAAAAGTAATTTAGAATCTGGGCATATACAATTATTTTGAAGAAATATTTTACTATATGTATCTTTTGAATGATGAGAAACTTCTGTGGTTCTTGAGCTTTGTTAGCAAGACGGAATGTTTTTTCATACTTGTAAAGAAAACAGATGACTGATTTAATAGGAAAAGAAAATATAATAGATGAAAAATTCTACTTAATGTAATATTGTTATTTTACTCCCTGTCATTCCTCTCAAAGAAGCAGCTTTAAAGTAGAACTTTTACAACATCTGAACATATTGCTCTATGCCCACTCCAAGGAAAAAGAGCTCAGAACACTTATACACTTAACTAATATGCCACCACTCTGATGGGCATATGAAGTTTCATGATGTCTTTGTACATACGCTGGTTATATCAAGTCTTTAATTTATATGTTATAGATACTGTCCTCGTGTGAAATTTGTAATGTAGTTTTCTTAATGAGACAACATTAAAGCTTGCAGTTCTTTTCCTCAAAGTAACTTCCCTTTATCTCCAATTAACAGATGGATCTAACATTCCTTGGGCATTGAGAGAGCAGGTGGGTCTAGAAAGTGTTGCTTTGTTTGGCTTTCTAGATTATTTTGGATATAAATTTTTCTGTACTTCTCTCTTCTGTCTCAACCAATCATTCTCTCTTTTAAATAAAAGTTTCTTCTGTTTCTTTTTCTCTTGGTACTTAGAGGATCACAAACCAGTGCTTAATTCATAAAAACATTGCTTCATACAACAGAGATAGACAAGCAACATGCCCTGCTTCTGAAGTGGGCAGCGGGCTAATTGCAGGCTCAGGTTAGAAATGCTGAGAAGATCAGATATAAAATTCAGGTGGTTGATTTGGCATCTCTTCGGCGTCTATATTATTCTACATTATTTGCATTCCATAACTGTTACTGTGTATTAACACTTCAGACATCTATTCAGCATTTGTGCTGGTATCTTTATGATCTGTATGAACTAAATATTTTTATGAGTCCAGCAAGGACATGATAAAAAAATGTGTGACCGTTCTGAGCACGTTTCACAACAATGTCAAAAACCAGAGTCACTTTTTTATCTCATCTTTTCATCAAAGTTTACCAGTCATGGTACTATTAATCTAAGGAAAGACAGACATCATCAGTGTAGGTGTGTATTTCAGATACAAATTCTAGATTTTGGTTTTACAAAGGCATCCAATATTGTTCCAGTGGAGTAAACCTGGACTATGGCTCATTTTTTCCATTGACTATAAAAGGAGTGGAAATACTTATACTATAAACATTAAAGATACAATGAAGAAACTCTAGATTAAGTTCCTGATCATTATTTTTTTCTCTTGCCTACTGTAAGGCAAATTTTCTTGTCAGCACTGGGACACCTGCACTTTAGTGCCTCCAGATGTTGGAAGACTTATAAAACACTTAGTGATGAAATGTGCTACTGTACACAAAGTCTAAAACCTTGCCTGAAGTTTCTTAACTACAACATATCCCATTTTCCAGGGGTTGTTAGGTGCAGAATAAAATTATTTTAGAGGAATTACAAGTTGAATATAAAATATAACCCAACATACTGATACATTTAAATCTGGGTAAACTATGTAGAAGCTTAAAAAACAATTTAAGAAAGTTAAATAAATTAATTCATTCCAAATGTTAGACTACAGTAGGTTATATATTTCTGCCAGATGTTTCTCTTCACACAAATTTTATTGTGCCGCAAAGGGCAATTTGCTTTAATATTTTTTGAGAATAATATTTACTTTGGAAAGCAGTACTTCTCTAGCTCCACATTCTAATGAGAACACTTTCCTTTGATTCATTGGTGTTACCATTCATATGTTGACTCAGTCAAAACACTAATTAGCTGCACACATGCTGCAAGAGTGAGAAAGCAAGAAAATGCTGATTAGGGTCCCAATCCTGAAAACTCTTGATTAATACCCTTAACTTAGTGGATTTCTTTGCATGTACTGATTGCATGATTTGGAGATTTAAAGGTGAAAAATTACTAAATAATCTGGTCCACTGTGTAGCTATTTTTTTAAATAAAAAATGTAAGCACCTCCATTGTTTAGGTTGTGTCATCATTAGCTGGTTGTCTTTCCTACTGTTCCAGCCCTTTTTTTCCAACATGTATTCAATATGTATTTGTCTCTTACATCTGCTACATATTATTTAGCTATTGCTTCAGATTTAGAATCTGAATTCTGGTATTGACAAAATTCAAATACACATACACAAGTGGTCTCCTATTTTCACCTATATCTCACTCTTTCAAGCTGCTACCAAAAATAGAATCTAAATTTGGTGCTGAAAAGCTGAAAGTTAAACAAAGGATTTTGCTTAAGAAAATGAAATTATTTAAATTCAGCTTTAGCTTTCAGGGGTTTTTACATCTTCTAGCTACTTTGGCCAACACTGATTTTCTCATGAAAAAATTAAGTCAGTATTAGATCTAGAAAGACTGAGATGTTAAAGAAAGTAAAAGGAAGACTAGTTTATCTTTCAGTGCAAAAATGGGTTCCTTGAATTTCTGTGTTTTATGAACAATCTATCTAAAACTGGGATCACAGGAAATTTATACAGCACATGTATCATGCATAAACTTAGAATTGTCAATTTCTTTAATTAGCAAGGCAAATAATTTTTTTTTTCCCTGCAGAGCAATCTCTACAGGTAAGATTCAGTTATAAAATTACATATTGAAAATACATTGCCTTTCAGTGAGTACTGTAATTCGTAATGTCAATTTTAACAACTTAATTTCTAAAGATTTGCCTTCTGACATTGATTGTAAAATTATAGTGTCCTCTGGCCCCACATATGAATCATCAAAAAAATCTGGTAGAGAACAGATTTTAGTGAACTGTGTATAAGCAGAAATTGAAATGATACAGAATAGATTCTTCAGTTTTTCATTTTAAATTACAACAACAAGCAACAAATAAAACAAGTCTGCTGGCTTAATGATGGTTTTTGTACACAGCAGCTGTGAGTAATACGTAGTAAGTAAGCTGTAATAAGTTAATGAAGCTTAACAGTTTTTTAATAAACTCAGTAACATTATTATAAATGAACTTTTTGGTTTGAGGTAGACACTATTCCGAAACTTTTATTAATTTCTCTGGGTTATTTTAGGAAAAAAAAATCACTTATGTAGCTCTGAAACAATCAGCTTACTTACTACATAAAAAAATGGAAATCTATTTGACATAAATGACATTTTTTATTTTGTTACCAGGAATATGATTAAGTTCATCAAAAAATGTTTGTTTTCAGGGACCTCTGGGAAAAAAAAAAATCATAGAATTAAAATTTCAGTTGGAAAGGGCCTTAGGATCTTTGAGTCCAACCATTCTCCTAGCACTGTCATGCCCCAGAGTACCACATCTACAAGTCTTCTAAACACCTACAGGGATGGTGATTTTTCCTCTTCCTGGGGCAGTCTCTTCCACTGTTTAACAACCCTTTCCATGCAGAATTTTTTTCCTGATATCCAATTTAAACCTCCTCTCATGCAATTGGAAGCCCTTTTTTCTCCTTCTATCATTTCTTACTTGGAAGAAGAGGCCAACATCAACCTGGCTACAGCCTCCTTTCAGATTGTTGTAGAAAGTAATAAAGTCTTCCAGCTGTCTCCTTTTTTTCAGCCTGAGTAGCTCAACCTCTTTCAGCTGTTCCTCACAGGACTTGTGCTCCAGACCCTTCACCACTTCCATTGCCTTTCTCTGGACTTGCTCCATGTCTGGTGTGACTTTATGATGCTGAATTGTATTCATCTGTTTAGCCCAGAAATAAGTTTTGCACCTTTAAAACTAGATCTGAGAGTGAAGGGGAGGACAAGGAGAAGTGGTGGAATGTTTGAGGTGGCTGTATTCAAAAACATAAAGATAAAAGCTTCATCTTTCCTTCTCACTGCAGCATGGACAGTGGGAGAGAGCTCTCTATTGCTTTTAGCTTTTTTTAGCTAGCTGAGGCAGAGAAGATCTCTGGACTGTGGCTTTGCTTGAAACTGATCAGCCCAGCTCTGGACTGAAAATCCAGAAAAACACTGGGAGATCACACCTGTGGCCCACTGGGGCCTGGGATGTGGCATTTTCCAGTGCTGGAGGGACTGATATGAGACTGAGAGAGCCGAGCTACAAACCACAAAAAAGACTTTCTGAATCTGCCATCTCTTCAGAACAACTAAAGGTTTTATTGTTTAATATTATTTACTTTTTAAGCTTGTGACTACTGTGCTTGTTAAAGAAACAGGTTTTTCCCACTTTTCTCCAAGGAAATCTTTTCCTGAACCAGTAGGGGGAGGGGCTGCTTGAATCTGCTTTCTAGAGGGACCCCTTTGGAAGTTTCCTCACTAAACCAGGACACTCCAGCACCTCAATGTCTTTCCTACAATGAGGGCCCAGAACAGGATTGGAGGTGTGGCCTCACCAGTGCTGCCTACAAGGGGACAATCCGTGCCCTGGTCCTGCTGGCCACACTATTGCTGAACAGGCCAGGATGCCATTGGCCCTCTTGGCCACCTGGGCACTCACTGGCTCAAGTTCAGCCACCGTCAAAGAGCACCCACAGGTCCTTTTCTGCTGGACAGCTCTTCAGCCCCCAGCCTGTGGTGCTGCCTGTGGTTGTGTCCAATGTGCAGGATCCAACACTCCACATCGCTGCACCTCCAGCCATTGGCCGCAGCCCACTGATCCATCCATCCCCATCCCCCTGCAGAGCCCTCCTAGCCCCAGCAGATCAACACTCCTGTCAAACCTGGTGTCATCTACTGACAAACTGACTGAGGAGCCCCTCAAACATCTGCAAACTGCACTTGATCCCCCATCCATATCACTTCTAAAGCTATGAAACAGGGCTGGCCCCGATACTGAGCTGTGGGGAATCCCACTGATGAACGTCCATCAGCTGGGTCTAACTCCACTCACCAACACCCTCTAGGACCAACTGCCCTCAAAGATTTTCATTCAGTGAAAACTGCACCCAGCCAAGACAAGAGCAACCATGTTTAAAAGCAGTATCGACTTCAGTTAATATATTCCTTCTCATGTTATTTTTCTGTGCATTTTTAATAAGTAATTATCTCATTGCAGAAGTGAAAAAATATTTTAAATACATTAAACACAATTTTTATTTATTTTAATTTCCTATGCCTTATGTCTCTTTTGATTTTTAAATTACCCTGAATATACATTGCTCAAGGTAATGACCCTAAGCCCATTAATAAAATTCAGAAGAACTATACATGCAGCAAACTGATAGTAATCAAAAAAGGTAATAAGACCCAAGTGCCAGAAGGGTTTTCAGCCATTTGATACATATGTATAAATATACCTACAAATATATCATGTTGTACTTTGAAGTGAGGTTAAGCTGGTAATATTGACGGCTTTATCAACAAGTGCACTGCTGTCATTTTTCAGGAGCACTCCTCAAAGAATGGAAAGAAGAGAATACCTGGAATATGTTAAAGATTAAACAGCTGCAGACTGGCAATAGGTATGACTTATATTTTTGCCTTTGCAATTCAAAGATGAAACAGAAAGAAAATCCCTATAAGTCATGCTGTAGGACTGACCCATAAGTGACTGGTTAGTGACTGTACCTAGTGATTTCCCCACTGTGTCATACACTTGGCTGCCTTACAGAGAAAACTAGCAGGGTATTCTTGTAAAACTTGGCACTGTAAGCATTTCTGGTAAATTCAGACATATACATGAATTTCCTGGATACTTATCATTCCTAGAAATACTCCTCAATGTTTGTGAAATCTGTAAGATATGTCCTTCAGCATTACTTGCTAGAAAACTGGTGTTCATTTCAATAAATATTTTTCAATATTAATGAAAATAATTTAGAAATAAATGTAGATTCAAACTTTTTAAAGGACCAAACCATGTGACATAACTGTACAGATGCTAATGTTGAAAAAGAGGCACAATTCCAATAAAACTGTTCTCACTCTTGGCTGTGTTTGAGATTTTATTGCAAAGTTTTTTTACAGTTTTATTTTCCTTTTCTTTCCAAACTGACCTCTCTCACATCCATTGAATTGTTTATAACCTATAACTCTAACAATATTATTACATATGTAAAATAAAAGTTGTTTAAAATAAACCCCTTTGTCTTACCCTGCGCTCTTCCTAGTAGATGAATGGGTTATTTATTACTTATTATAATTCTGTCCCATTCCAACGGTGCAGACTGAGAAATAATTGAATAGGGAAAAAAACCCCACCAAGACATGTACTGTACTTACACATGCAGAAAAAGACAAACACAGCAAATATACAGTGCTAATCTATATGCACATATAAGTTTATATACATACATGGATGCAAACCTAGGTTGTATCAAGAAAGAATTCCTTTGAGTGGATACAGGGTGAATGATGCCTTCTGGCTACTTTTTACATTGTAGACTGTTAGGGCTCAGCAGACAATTACCAGTAGCTGGAATTGCATCCAAAAGGGATAAGGACATCTACATGTATCAGATCTATTCCCCTATTCTTTCTTTTTTAATCACTGACACTAATAGCATTCTGGTAATCTGATTTAATAATTAAAATATCATTTTACTTAGTGCACAGGGTCGGGATTTTTTTGCTAAACTAAGAGCTCCTTTAGTTTACTATTTGTTTCAAACGGTATTCTTCTCATCTTTAAAGATTTAATTTAGACTGACAGAATTCATAATGATTATTTCCCTCCTGTCCCTTTCAGTTTTTGAAGATCAGCTCCACCTTAACTTTCTCTCTTAATCCTCCAGTGCCTACACATTTTTCTTAATTTCTCTTCTTTTTTAGAATAAATTACAGTTTTAATAAACCGTGTTGAAATCCACTGGATCTATGCATGTTTTTGCAGTTTGCAAATTTCTAACTTGGTTTATGTCCAGCTGCTATTGACTAAGGCCCAGGCTGTAAGGGAGAAAAGCAGAGTGAGGAGTTTGCCTGACCAACCAAAGCCAGGCATGGAGCAGCCAGCCCTGCAGAGGCAGCAGCACCTCATCAGCTGCCATTCCTCACTGCACAGATGAAATAGGATGCACTGGCAGATAAACTTAAACACGAGCATGATTTGAGCAGAAAAAGCAAGTCACAGTCAGGCATGGATGTCAGCCTCCCGATTCAATACCTGTTTTTCACCCAGACTGCATAGCTGTGTCTCTCCTGAGACTTGGAACAGATCCTGATGTGCCAACCTGATCATGCTTGCTCATTCCCTTCCTTTTTCTTTTTTTTCCCCCCGAGATTGATTTTGTTTTTTCAAATCACTTAAGCACTTGGCTACTCAAGAGTCATTAATCATTAATTTCATCTAGCTTATTTATTAATAAGCTTACTTTCTTTCTAGCCCTCCACTTTCCCTTGATATTCTTGAAATTGGCATTGACTGTAACTGCTACAGGTGCCACTAATCTGTTCTTATGTTTTGCTATCCTTACCTTTTCCCTGAATAATAAACGACCTTAAGTCCATTCAAATGTACCTCAAGAAATGACTTGTAAGTAAGTAAACACCACTTGGCTTCTTTCTTGAACAGTCTCTTGTTTACATATTAAATAAAAGGGTGAAAGACTGCATATGCAGTAATTGCTTCACTGCTGGTTTTCTACTTGATGGTCACTCAGAAAGGTACTTGCAGAAATAGCTGCAGCCTGCAGCAAGTACAGATGGTTGAAAAGGCCTGTGAGAAGAGACTGGAACTATAAAAACAGTAAGACAGGCTGAAATGTGACACTGAAACAGAGTTCTGTTCACTTTTGACCAACTTTCAGTTAATGCAGTTTCTTTTTTGATCCAATTATGGATCCATTCTTCAAGCAAGCTATAAATAAATGAGCAGAATCTTCTAACAAAAAAATCACAGAATAACAATGATTTTTAAAAACTTACCGCTACAATAACATATGTAAGTGATGAAAAGCAACATGAAATCAATGCAGATTTCAACTCTGCAGGTTTAAATGTATGCTGATTACAGGAATTAAGATGTAGTTTATACAACAGTTCTTCTTGGAAGTATTTTCTTTAATATGAAAAACTCTGGGCACTGCAAACACCTCTTCCCATGAGATACAATAACTTTTTTCTTCCATTTTTTAGAGATACTTGCAGCAGCTTGCAAGCCAATAAAATAATTTTCTCTTTGGAAAAAACCTGCAGCACTGAACTAGAAGGACAGTAAGGAGAAACTGGCTCTCACTTGGCCCTGATAATTGCACACACCTTACGCAAAAAAAATTTGTATATTGTCATGCACACCTTGAACAGAATGGCAAAAAAATTAACAAGAGATTTCATGTGCAGAAAAAGGCATACACATGTTTCCCCTTCAGCTTCAGAAATAACAGCTCTACCAAAACACAATCCCAGCAGAAATACCAATTCTCTTTCCTTATGAACATGACTATCATAGCATAACTATAGAAATACAATAAATTGTATTTCTCACCTTCTAATTGATAGATAAAGCCCAACTGATTTAAAAACTTACAGAATGACGCTGGTGGGGCATGAAAACTTGGCCTTAAACTTAGACTAGAAAGTCGACTTCAGAGAATGCAGCATTTCATAGTTAACCTCTTCTAAGGAGTCACACTTAACAAAAAAGCCAAGTAACATCTATTCTAAATCCACACTAATATGTCAGAACCAGATAATTTCATTACAAAGTCTCAATGATTCCACAGTATCCACAAGTGTGCTATGAGACACAGGTTTTTTTTCATAAGTGGAAAAAAAAAAAGCAGTATTTTCATCCATCTAAAGTTACAGCTATAAAATTAATAATGAAAAGAGACAGGCAAGTATTGTTTTTGTTCATAGAGCTTATGTATCATGTAAAAAAATTTAGATGACTGCTGGAATCAGTGCTAACTCTAGTTTGTGCTTTAAGGTAAGTAGGGATACTTTCCACTGAGACTGACCGGCTATGCCAATGCAGCAATAATCTTTAAAAGGAAGAAAATATTGTCTAATAAAATCTGGTTGACTGATCTGGGATTTTTTTTTTTTCTGCACTTAGCGAATATGCTTAAATCTAATTTTATTTTATTTATCATTACAACAAAATATTATTTTAAACCAGCTGAGAGGTTTGATGCTGTATGATTCATACAAGAATTATCTATACACTTCTTTGGTGTTCTAGTATATAGATGTGAATTACCTGACCCTTTGTTCTTTTCAAAATTAGTTCTGTCTGTATTTAATAATCTTATTTCACATGTTGAGCATAATTTTTACACAGACTCTGGAATGTTAATATACTTTGTTTCTGCAAGGAATTTAACCTGTAAGACGTGAGAACTACGTAAATATATACCTTTATTCACGGTATATATCTGGTGTGCAGAATTACCATGCTAAATCTGTTCTACCAGGACAGACTAGCCCCACAGTCAGTAACGCCCCGGAGCTGCAGTGTCCTTGCTAAGGCATGAAAAGATGTGAAGGCTCCCTGTAACCTGTGTCCTCTTGCTAGGGTTTCAAAGCTGTATTTTATCTTTTATAGTGCAAGCATTAGGGACATCTTTTTGATTACCATTTCTGATATCAAATTTATCTTTTATTTCACATGATTTGTTTAAATGTTTTTTCAAAGCCATGAGATAATTTTAATGGTAAGGTACAACATAATGTCCTACATGAGAAAAAGAACACCAAAGTAACATCTCTAACCAACAAAGAGGCTACTGTCCAAGGAGCTATAAACCAGTACAATGCAGCTGTGGGGCAGCAATATAGGACTGACACTGAAAGGATGCATTAGGGATGGCGACTAGACAGGGTTCAAACAGGTGTAAAGATTATACAAACCAGGTAAAACAGACACAGACAATAATAGCATAAGGGTTGAGAGATTTTCTGTGGGTGTATGCAACCAAAGACATAATTAAGAATGCAAACAAGAGGTGAGATAGGTAGGTAGAAATCTTACATTATTATTACATATGTAAAGAACATAAGCCATACTCTTACACTTTTCCTTCATGAAGCATCACTCTTTCTGGATAAGCAGATCAAATAAAACCCTCTCAAAATAAAGTGTTTCTAATGGTCTGAATCACTCAAAGTTTGACTCAGGCTGATTTACTCCTCTAACCCCAAGGTAATGCTCTTTCCAGACATGTTATGGTAGAGGGTTTGCCCATACTGCCGGCTGTGCCTGTGCCAGACTGATGGGACCAAGCACCACATCTGAGTTCACGGAACTCACACATGCATGTAGCTGCAGCCACTACAGATTGGCCCATGACACAGCACAGGTCTCTGGACATCACACAATAAACCAAAACTATGACTGATAAATGGCTGATGACAAGTTAACAGCAAAAGAGGGATATTTTGTCACCCAAACATCCAAAATGTCACCAATGATTCCAGTCCTCCTTCTTATTACTATAAAGAAAACTCTGTAAAGTTTTATAAACTTTAAAGTTCCTAACTCTCTGAAAGCGCTAACAGCCAACTTCTTTCATGGTCACAGTACACTTCTCTTGTCAAATGCAAACAGCCTACACCAGTCCAAATCAGTCAGTTACCTCTCAATCTAGCTATTTATACCCCATTTAAGAATGTTTTATGTAGAGTTTTGTATTAATCATAAATATTCTGAATTTCTACAGCTTTGCTGTTTCAGAAGGTAAACATCTGTTGTCTTGCAAGTGACAGGACTGGACACCCATACAGATTCCCCTGCAGTGAAACACTGCTGCATTAGGATGTAAAAACTTGATAATAAGCTAACTCTTTACAAGTTACTATTCTCAACATTTTCAAAGTAAGACTTTTTCCTAAAAGACATAGTCACAAATCGTTAGCGGAAATTCTCACGGTTAACCACAATGACGTGGATTTCACTACTACCCCTGGGTATTAGACAAAAATCTTTGCTTATTCAAGGAATGCCATGCTCAATAGAAAATCTGAGGAACAAAAGAACTAAAAAAACCAGCCCAATGCAGTTCAAAAGGTGCAAAGAAATGCTTAGGGATTCTACAATATTACAGGAATGTCTTTGCTGATCTACATGAAGCATGACAGATATAATCCAAGCTATGACAGGAAAGATTAGGAAAAATCCTACCACAAAGGCATGCAAAACACCAAACTATGCTACTACTAATACACTGCTTTTTGATAAGTATGCAACAAAATTTCAAAAGAAGTAAATGACTCAAAATGACTGGGAGGAACTTCTACTGCATCTTGTATTACATTGCATCATTCATTAAGAACATGAGTGGAATGGAATAACAATAATACCTTATATGTAATGAAATAAAACTATTGGACTCTCCATCGAAATTCAGAAAAAGACTGCCTTTGTTCTTTCATCTCCCACTGATCACCTGTGGGACTTCAAGGAAATAAACTTACTACTTGTTCTTTGCTTCTCTTTCTCATTAACTTACACTTCGAACTTCTTATGATTGAGACTTTCCTTGTTCTGTCTCTGCACAGCACCAGCAGCACAGAAGACTTGGAGAAATATATACTCCTATGTGATCCAGAAGCAATTTTAGTCATAATGAGCTCTTACATTTATTTTCCACCACTGCTTACTCTTACAGCTTTAGACACTCTTTTACATACTTCCTTGCTTGTCTTGACAGTTTTCTGGATAGCTATACTTTGATATTCACATATCCTAGGTCAGAATAGTCCTGGGACAAGAACACAGCCAGCTGTTTCCCTCTTATACTCCTAAGTAAACTAAGGTCAAATTAAATTACATCTTCCTCCTGACTAAAGGTCTGAAAGAACCCTCATTATTGAGTCTTCACTGCAGCTACCTACATCTCCTGCATAGTGCAGCTAGTTAAGACTTAATTTTGCTTTAATTACGGTATTTAACACCATTTTCCTAGTGAGTAAGACAATTCTAATCTAGATGTTCACCTTGATATAGCTTAAACACAAATATTCCATCTCAGGGGGAGGTTCTTTTCAGGGTACATGCAACAACTATCTGCTCCTTTTGAGAGCCTCTGGCCAAAGAAGCTATAAAGACATGAACAGCACATAGTAAGGGCAGTCATGTTAAGAACAAAGTGTGTCGGTGGCATAACTGATAAGGATATGAGGAGTGTGAGAATATCTTTCCAGTTGGGAGGATAAGGCAAGGAAGGGAAACAAAACGGAGAGAGACATAAATCCAGGCCAATTAGCCTTAGCAAACAAGAACCAGAAACAAACCAGCTCAGTCACACTAACTGATAGGCTACCAAAGAACTGTACTTTTCAAGAGATGAGGATGCAAACCTGGGAGTCCTGCACTGTGGAAGGGTTTGGTGGGACTGTGTCAAGTGGTGGGCAATGAGCAGGGGGAGGGGGAGCAGGAAGAAATAGATAGAGGGGTATGCAGAAAGGGTTGTATAAGCAAGACAATGCATAATCAGTGCTGGACAGAGCCAGTGGGAGTATTTATCCTACAACTGCTGTGAATGGGGTACATATTTGAATGGGGTACATATAAAAATAAACCTGAGGTACTGGGGTGAGTGAGGGGCTCGGAGCTGGTGGCTGGAGTGGGTCTTGGGTCACAGCCCATGTGCCTGGTGTTGGCTGATTGGGGTAGTATGTTTGTGAAGGGTCCTCAGTCCCGGCAGAGGTCTCAGACAGGCAGAGAGTCCACGCTGGTATTTAATGTGGGGTATCTGTGGGATGAGAGTGTGAGTGCTGCATGTTTGCAGCGAGCACCCAGCTGCACCAGCCTGTGGGACAGGTAAGTGGGGCTGGGATCCAGGCAGAGGTGCCAGTTGTGTAAAGGCACGCCAGGGTACCTCACAAATGTCCATGTGTTTGTGACCTTGGAGAGAGCTGTGTGTGTGCTCTGCTGGTGATGTCCTGAGGCAGCCTGGGTGATCAGCCGTGTCAGTGTCCTTGGCGTGCGCGTGTGTCCCCTCACCCGTGCGTCCCTGAGACACAGACTCAGCTCCACCAGTGGCTGAACCTGCAAACCTAACAGCCCTCAGCACCCCTAACACACATCATATTGCTTCAGACAATACATCAACAGTCCCTTTGTCACTGGAGACAAAGGCAGAAATGCAACAATCCTTTGTCCAACAGAGAGCAAGGAAAAGGAAGCCTGACTTTTAATTTGTCGCAAGGGCACTAAGCTGAAAGGGAGAAAACTAAAACTCTCATTTACTTTCTATCCACAAAATCATGTAAAATGCCCAAGCACTCAACAGGTAGAAAGTGATGTCTGCCTCTGGCCTCACCATTTCTTTTCTGGATGCTTGACAAAAAAAGCATTTTTCAGGTTATCAAGACACCAATTTTTTCCACTCAGACTGGAATGAAATCTAGCTACCAGCAATCTGTCTTTAGAATGTTCTTGCTCTTTTTTTTTCCTTGGCAATAGTTTAAATTTTGAATTTTGCCATTCTCATTTGCAGTTTATATTTATTTTATATTAATTATTTCTCAAGAAAATGATAAAAAAATAATTTAGCAAACAAAATCCATTTTAAATTAAAAGTTACAACAACAAAGTGGGTTTTTACCTGCTTATGATTTGCTGGGAGAAGAAGAGGAAATAGACATTTATTTTTAGTATAAATTAAATAAATTAAATAATATATACATGCACAATAAGGTCTCTAATTCAGGTAAATATATATGATGCTTAGCATCTGAACTTTCAGATACTTCAAAAATGTCACGAGCAAAACCATGTAAAATAGTGCCTAACAATGCATTTTTAGAACATCACCATCTGTTTCACCTTGTGTAAGGGATGTGAAGTACATATTATGTACTGTTTATTGCCATAAGCCAATTAAGATAGGTAAACTCATCTTAGACTTAAAAATTCAAATATGAAAATGTATAATAAATGCTTTTCTTCACAGTCTTTAACGATGCCTTTCTCAGTTCCCTCAAAGAGACGATACTTTAGAAAAGAAAAATGGGGGTTTCTTCATTTCAGCCTCAGGAAAGAAATCACTGAAGCTGTGCCATTTATCATCCTGGAAGGCACTGTATGTATTTCAGATAACTGTGAAAATACCATGCTTTGTTCGATAATGCAGTAACTTTTAATTTGGTTCACTCTGCTTAAGATGGTGACTTGGATAAGGTCAAATAAAAGAACAGAGGAAAAAGAGGATTGAATAAGACATACCACCCTAGAACAGGCCAGGCTGGAAGGGCTCTTGAAAGATCAAGTGGTCTAGTCTTTTGTGGGAAAGGGAGCCTAGATCAGATTATCAAGCAACCCATCCAATTGAATCATGAAGCCCTCCAATGATGAGTACTCATCTTTAAAAAGTGCATTTATTCACTGTAAAAACTTTATTTCTTATACTGAGATGAAAGCACTCCAAACGCCACTTGGAGCCATTTCCTCATGTCACCTCCATGTGGCTTTTTATAGAGAGCCTATGTCCTCCCTGTAGCTGCCCTTTTAAGTACTGCTATGCTGGACTTTAGCTAAGGTTAAAAACCCACCCATTTGATTGACAATAGATAAAACAAATCAGTCCTCTTACTTTGTTTTGAACAATTTCACTCAAAAATTATTGAGAGATGTGAGATAAAGGGACTCCAACCATACTTGCAGTCCTTAAGGAGAGCTGAACACTGCCAACACTACAAGCTGCACCTGGAAACCTCTAATAACTCTGTTCAGGTACATTAGCTTTACTACCTGTCTTGCTTCCATCAACTCTTACACGAGCCTGCTAAGTTCATTGACTTGGCAGGATTAAAATTTCAACAAAACTGAGCATTTAAATACGGCCTCGTGTATATTGCCACTTTGGAATGGGTTTAGGGACACAGTTAAATACTTGGCATGCCATGATCTCTGCAAACCCCAAGAACTATGTCATTTCTATGCTACAACCTCTTCTGAACACTTCCAAAGTCATATAAGATAACATGTACTCTCTTATTATCTCTAGTTGTTTAGCTGTTGTAACTGACATATAATAAGACATATACAGAGTGATGTAATTTTTGAAGAGTTTTACCTAAGTGTGAGACTGCAGAGCCCTACCAGGAAATGGTCCATATTTGCAGCTCTCAATCACACCACTCTCCTTTTACAATTCAGACAACCACAGGACTGAGTCTAAAGAGATCCCAATATATAGTCATAAACCCACAGTATAATTTATGATCTCTTTCAAGATTGGTCATTTGATTCTTTTTTGTTACTATTACTTAATACAAAGAAATGCCTAAAAAAGTCACACAAATGCTCCCAAATGTAATGCATCTCCATTTACTTCAAGAAATCAGAAATTAAACCTAATATTTCACCTCTTGCCAAAATTATTGCTGTCTCATTAAGCAGAAATCTTATGAAAAACATAATCCAGATGTTCCAGGATGGAACTGGGCCTGCATCTTTGCTCTTTGAATGCATGTACCCTGAAAATATTATCATTCCTAGGAACACCTCCCTTTTCAAACCAAATAGTGCATTCACACTGAAAACAGTTTTTTACTTACCTATAAAACCTATACTGCCATGTCAAACAGGAAATGAAATAGAAAAACATATTTTAAGTACTTATCTCCAGTACAACAAAGATGAGGGATGAGAGACCTTTCCTAGGATGAAAAGAAAATAAATTGAAACAGCTTATAGTCTTGACCACACGTAACTTTTCTGTTTCTCTAGCCGGAATTGAAAGAACTCATATGTCTCTGCCTTAAGCTGGAAAAACATGCAGCAATGGTGTGACACTTAGTTAAAAACTGCCTATCACAGTATGGCTGAGGTTGGAAGGGACTCTCGAATTCAGCAGGCCTGACTTCCCCTGCTCAAGCAGGGCCACCCAGAGTCAGTAGTCCAAGACCATGTTCAGATGACTTTCACATTCTCCAAGGATGGACACTCCACCACCTCTCTGGGCAGCCTCTTTCAATGTTTGGCCACCCAACATGACAAAAGGTTTCCTAATTTTCAGAGGGAATCTTCTGTGTTTCAGTATGGACCCAGTGCCTCTGTTGCTGCCAATGGACACCACTGGAAAGAGCCTAATGCCCTCCTCTTTGCACCCTCCTGTTGGGTATTTGCAGACATTAGTAAGATCCCCCTGGGCCTTCTACTTCCAGGCTGAACAGTCTCAGCTCTCTCAGCCTTTCCTCATATGAAAGATGCTCCAGTCTCCAGTCCTTGTGGCACTTTGCTGCAGTCTCTCCAATATATACATGTCTCTCTTGTACTAAAGAGCCCCTGCTGGACACAGTACTCCAGGTTTAGCCTCATCCATGCTGAGAGGAGCAGCCAAAACAGGACACTGGTCTTATTAGTAAGGAATGAGGAGAAGAAGGAATTGAATACATCAGCATATTCCATGATCTTTGCACCATGACCACTGCTCATTCAGCAGCAGCTACAGATTTTTCCCAGTTAGCATTTGGCTGTTTATATATTCATAGTCTCCTTTATTGTTGCCTCTGTCATTCTTCCATAGCTTCAACTTCAAGTGGGCTTTGGCTTCGCTAACTTCATCCCTCTAAGACTGGACAGCAATTCTGTGCTCCTTGTGGGTCATGTGTCCATGATTTCACATTCTGGATACTTCTTTCTTAATCTGACTTTTGCCAGCAAATACTGTTAGCCTCTTTTTCCTATCTTCATGACCACTGGGATGGACACCTCTCAAACTTGATCCTTGAATATCAACCAGCTTTCTTGGCCCCTCTGCCCTCAGGGACCTCATCCCAGAGAACTCTTTTAAAAAGATCCCTGAAGAGGTCAAAGTGTCCTCTCCTGAAGTCCAGACTCATGATCTTGCCTTTTGCCCTGCTCTCACCTCTCAGGATCTTGAATTCCACTATCTCATCATGGTCATTGCAGAATGTGCATCCGTAAAACCATTATTCTTTAATAACTGCAAAATTTTTTTTTGTTCTGCTGCCATTAAGTTAGCAGGAAAGAGAATTAAATAAGGTATAATACTTTCCTTTTAAAGAACTGTTGATGTAAGAAGAGATATATGAATGCATTGGAAAAGTGCTTGACTTCTTTAACTTTTGACTTACTTCTTCTTATTAAACCAATTATTCCTGCACCATCTAAATCCTTCTGAAATAACTTCCCACTGGCTGAAGCAAAAGCCACTGCAGGGAGCAAAATCAGCCAATTTTTTGAAAGCTGCCTACATTGAAAACCTACACAACATGCTACAGAATTCAAGCAGATGTTTTCACGTTTTAAGATTAAGCAAACTTTGTATTAATGTCTTCCAGTGGCCTGTTCAAAAAAACTGATGCCCTTTAGCTTCACTGGGGCTTGAGGTCAGCAAGAATGTGATATAAAAATATTACGGTTATTCATCACCAACAAGTAAATCTATGAGCTTGTAGCAAACTGAGAATAGGATTTGTATTGCAGTCTAAACCATTATTTTTTACAAAGCAGCAAATTGAAAGGCTTTTGTCTTCATGGACTTTTGAAGTGTACTTTCTGTTAACATAAAAAAATAAATACTGTGCAATCTCATGTTGCATACTGAAAAATAAAAAGTGAGTAGTGTCACTAAACAATATATGGATCTGATTGAATATAACAAGAATTATCATCAAAATCTTTTAGAAGTATATATGTGAAAGCCTGCAAGGAAGTGAAATTCTTTGGAGATCCTTGTAATACAGACATGACTTTTACATTTAGCTTTAGGCAATGAACTGCAAATTAGTCTGAGCAACAGAAAAGGAAAATTGGAGCTTATTCTCATTATAAGACATTTGTACATCACTTTGCTTGGTAATAAATTTTTTTTGTTTCTAGATGCATTTTCAATATTTTGAAGAAAAAGGAAATGTGAAAGAAAAGAAAAGGCAGGAAAAAGAGTGTGAGGGATGTTGTTTTCTATGGTACATTTGTCTGTGGAAACTAAAAAGTTGTTACTTACTAAAAGGATGGCCATGAATACTAACTATCGCTCACAGTAGCCAAGTGACCAGTCCTGAAACGGATCACTTACTTCTTAAATGAATTTACTTATTTGATTTTATGATAGAAAATGAATGTGGGAACTAGTTTATGTAAATCTCCTTTATGTTTTTACAGGGTTACCAAAAATAATTCAGAACATAATACGTTCCTCTACTTTCTGAGTCTGCCTAACTTTCCGAGTGCCTATTCATGCAGCATCCTCTTTGCTCTGGAAGGCCTTTTGCCATTTAATTACAATCCACAGCATTTGCTTATTTCTGAGAGTTTTACACTTTTCTCCTTCCTAGAATGGCATTTCAATACTTCTTTAGATAGATGGGCATCCAAATCCCACCTAAAAACCCTAGGGAAGCCCCAGAAACTTGCATCATTTGCAGCAGGTACCTGCAGGGTAACAGGTATTACCTAAATTTACTATAATAATTTTGATACCAGAAATAGGTGTCAAGTCCTCAGCAAACCAAAGGAAAATTGATCTTTCTGCAACTGGAAAAGACAGACTCTGTTTTTTCAGATGAAGAAAGAACCTAATGTATGCAGATTTAACTGTTTCTTAAAAAGCAAATAAAACATCTTGCACACATCTGAATCAACTCCTATTCACTCATAACAATCTCAAAAAAATCAGGGAAATATCTAAGAAATTTTGATTTTTATCAAAGTTTAGCAAAACAGCATGTTTATAATGAAGATTAAAAACTCCATTACAAACTAATGCTATCCGAGGGTAATCTCTTAAACTAATAAAAAGATCACTATATAAACAAATACTATTACTATACTACTAATATTTTTAATTAAACAAATTTTAAATTCATGCTTGAAATTATCATATTCATAAATAATTTCTTCTAAGCCAAAAAAGATATCAAAATACAAACCAATGTATGTTATCTTGAGCATCAAGGAAATTTTGAAGATACAGCTTAATTTAAAATCACAGATCGAGAGGCTTTACAACCCATCTGAAGATTAAGCATTTGTACAGCCACTGAAAGTTTTGAGGATCAAAATAATGAAGCACATTTAAATGAAGTTCAGCTGTATGTTTCCACCAGATGAGGATTACATCTCCATCTTTCAAATCTGTAACGTTTTGCTACTTTGAGTTGAAGACCTGTTTTCCTCATTTTTTTCAGCAATCACAATGTATAAGGCAATGAGTTAAAAACAAAAAAGATTCCTATGGATTTTTCCCTCATTTTAGTCATCTGCTATATGCAGAGCTTTTGTTTTATTTGAATTTCTTAAAACTCCTCTCTCAAAAATTAGAAATCATCTGGAACAAAGAAGAAAAAGCTCAGGGGAAGGAAATGAGAGCACTAATATTTGTGCAATATTCAGTGCTCCTAACTCTCTCTGGATTTTTTTGAAAGTGGATCAAAGACCTTCCCAGATATTTTGTACAATAAATTCTTCTAACATCAAAGTACTGTAAGATGTCACTATTTTCCTCTAGTTTTCCTCTAGATGAAAAATCTCATTGGTTTCAAAGTTTGTTTTTGCTGCTGAAGAATGAATTGTAGTCAGGTAAGCGTGACATGAAATAGAACAAATTCCCTTAATTACTTAATTTTTAATGCATTTGACAACTTTTCTACACTCTAAATCCTGGTATTTTTCTTCCATACTGCACTGAAAAACCTTAATTTATGACACAAATAAGATGACCAACACAAACTAAAAAATAACTTTGTTGAATAATTCTAGCCAAGTGAAAAGCAGTCCCAGTGCTATCATCCACATACATACTCTTCTCAATCCAAGTTTTCTCCTAAAGAACTTCATGAGCCAAGTCCTAAGCCAAAGTTTTTCTGTCATTACTGCTTTTAAGTAGTTGCCAGGTGAAAACATGAGTCCTTAATGTTTCTTAAGATACTGAGCATGCATCAGAGGTCTTTTTTAACACCAAGAAGTACAAGAACAGGTATATACAGTAAATCTTCTCCCTGAGCTTGCAGCTGAGAGCAATTACCTTTGTCAGTAACTGACAGGAATTGATTTACTGTGATCTCAACAATAATTATGCCTATGGGAGTCACTGTTCTGATAAATTACTATTTACCTCCTTATGTGAAGCCTAAATAATGACCAAAGTTTTCTGAAGAGCACTGACTTTTCATAACAATGTCACACATTTGTTCCAAAGTATAAAGATAAGACCACCTACTAGTGACCTCATCTATTTCTTTATTTGAAGACCTGCTAGTGATGGACTTTGGAAGACATGGACAGAAGAGCCACACAGGTGACAGGAGAGGTGATAATTTTTCATTCTTCAAGTTATCTGCTGAAAAGTTAACCATATGCTATTGCTACACTGTCTCTATTAAGATGATAAAATGAGTTCAGCTGCCTGAACTGTAAATTTTTAATTGCTTTCATGATTTCTTAACCTTTCAACTCTAATCCTAATTGACTCCAAAGAGTAAGATTTAAATTCTGGCAGAGCAAATCTGTTTGAGGGAAGATGCTCAAGAGCAAGCAATCTATTATACTGTAACTGATGCTTCAAAAATTTACAGTAAGATGACCTCAGCTCCAAAATGACAATCTTTACCTAAAAAACAGAGCGTGACCTATTGAAAACTGTGGATTCTATGACGTTGCATCATAAACATAGAAATCACAAACAACTTCCATAAGATGCAGATATCAGCAGTAGTTAGTGTAAATTTCATTTCTTTTTTTTTTTAATTTAATCCAGATATAGAGTCACGCATCACTGAAAGGTTAGGGCTGGAAGGGACCTTCAAGATTATCTACTTCTCTACTCCCTGCCATGTGCAGGGATGCCACTCAAAAGCTCAAGTCACTCAGGGCCCCATCCAGCCTGGCCCTGAACACTTTCAGAGGTGGAGTATCCACAACTTCTCTGGGCAACCTGATCCAGTGCTGCATCACCCTCTGAGTAAAGATTTTTTTTTTACTAAATCTAATTTAAAACTGCCCTCTTGTAATTTAAACCCATTGCCCGTTGTCCTGCCCATTACAGTCAACATACTTCAAGTCTGAATTAAGAAAAATCGTGAACTGAATAGCACTTAAGTGCACAATGGTCAAAGTTCACAGCTACTGCATGCTTCTATTGTGCTGTTCAGATTTTCCCTCTTCACACCCTAACACAGAATCTTTCCAAAGTCCTTAAAAGAGGTGATAATTCACATCATATACAATAACAGATATTGAAAATGTATTTACGTGCCAACCTCTGCCTGTATTTTATTTCAGCTGGATTTGATTCTGTCCTGTGGAACGGAAAATGGATCCCTAACTAAACTGCACAAGAGGTTATGTTCAGTTCTCCAAAGCACTGAGTTACAACAGAAGCTGTTTCAGAAGTGAGTCCCATGTGAGACTGTCAGGTGTGACATGAGCCTGTAAGGCCCTTTCTGAAGGCACAGCTAATGGTCAGACAGGGTACTGTAGAGGCCTCTAAAATGGCACTTTCTGTATTGTGCTAGCAAATCTTACATAGTTTCTGCTAAATCTTCTGAGTCTCAGTGTCTTTTCACATACTGCTGGATGTGTAAAGCCGTGGTTCTCCTCTCTGTGGCAACCATACAATTACCTATCAACCACAGCAGATCAAAGTTACTCACAGAGCTACTTGCAATGATGTTCTGACAGCTTCTGCTCCTCTTATAACTCTGCTTTTGAGTATTTTAAAGCAAGAAGAGTGTAAGAAGTAGTATTTGATTACAGGAAAAAAGCATTCTTCTGTCTTAGCCATTAGCAAAGAGAATGGTATCCCTTGCAGCTCCACAATATGAACTATGGTAGAAACACACTGTTAACTTATTTTTCTCCATTCTGATACCTCTGGATCTTGCTATCTTAGTGCTGTGTGCCACATTTTACCACTAGACTAATTTCAGTTGAACAGAGTTGGATGCTGAGGTTTTTTGAAGGACCACCAACACAGCAGGCATTTGAAGTAGCTCTTAAGCAAAAAATACACAAACTGTGTCCATCCTTGATGGAAATTAGCTGCACACAATGAGTTTTTCATCTCACTGAGTTCAATACAGTTGTTTTAAATAAAATAGTTTTAATATAAATAGATTCTACATATTCACGTTACAAGAAATAAAGAGATAAATCCAGAAGACTATTCACTCCTTTCCTAAACAGGTTAAATGGATTGACCACTGCAAAGTTCTGGTAATTCTGTAGGTCACAGAAGAGTCTTTCATATATGTACAGGAAAACTATGAAAGACGTTCAATTTCATCTGTCTTGATTTAAAATTTTTACACCTGAACCAATCCTACTAGTCTATACTTGTAAAATCTATATGGAACTTGGGTGTCAAAAGCACCATTCATCTGCTCCTGAAGTATGAACATGTTGCTCTGTGTCTTTTTCTCTACACTGACTTTAAATGTTACCTGGGCACCTAGCACAGATATAGACCTTCAAAGTTTTGATACCTAAATTTGCACAAAGTTCTAATTCCCCACAAAATGCAAAATAACCCAGACCCCCTGGGAGAGGTTAATCTCCCTGTGAGAGCAACACCAAACGGGTTTACAATCACAAGTTAAGGAATAGTATTGAGAGACTTCAAGAAAACTGATAGGAAAAGGAAAATTCTGTTACAGAAATAGCAACTGAGAAAGATATTTTATTGTGTAATGATAGGACAGTATTCAATTTTATTAAATGAGCAAAACAACATAGTGTTCATCCCAGGCTATTACAAATTACTACTGGAAGAAATTATTTGGGTCTTCCAAAAATATTCGATTATGCTGAATTTCTTTAAGATTCAAAAACATGAGTATTGTAATAATAATTATTTTTAAAAATATAAAGAGCTCATAAATACTATGTTTGTTAACTGGATATAGTTTCACTAATCTGACACTGATCACAGGCAAAATAATGCTTTCCTGGAAAAACAAAATGTTCTTAATTAAGAGTAAAATCACAAGTAGTACTTGACAAGTAGTTCATACAAGAAGTGTGGCTTTGTACAAGATAGATCTTCTTGGCAAGATTGCTACTTTATAATGAAACCACAAGATCTTTCAGTTCACAAAAGTAAGTGAGATGAGAACTTAAAACCTTTGAATTAATAATTAAGACATGAACAAGCACTTGGAGTAAAAATGAAGTAAATACCCCTCTTGGATCACTAAAGTTAACCAGATTGTCTAAGATCCTGTGACTAATTGCATTTAATAGAACAAAAAATAAAATCTTTGCTCATACAATTTGCAGATGATATAAAATTAGAGGGAATGGTGCAGTAAAACCAATGATACAGCTAAATCTGGATCTTTCTGTAATATGCAGACATTTGTACAGAGATAAAATATAGCTGCCAAATGCAGAGTTCAAATGAATATAAGACAGGTAATGCAATATCTTTAAATAATCTGATACTGAGGGACCTAGAAACATTGGCATTCAGAGAGCTGAGTTCAAATTGCTTTTATGACAGTGAATTTCTAACTCAGTCCTTGGGATCATATCGTGTCACAATTGATGCACCCATACATAAACCCAGTGCAACCAGTACTAAAATCCTGTGCCATCTTTTTGAGAAGAATGCAGAAAAGTCAAAAACAATTCAGAAAACAACAACAATGTCAAATCAATTCTATAATCTATACTTTACAGCAAGAGATTTAAGAAGTTCAGCCCAAATTAAGAAGTCAGGTCAGTAAATGACATGATAATGAGTAATACATTATCACAGGGTTTTCCATATTTTTACAGCTTTAGCTGAACATGAGTAGTGACTGCTATGCCTCCTGAAATCCTCAGATACAAGGGTCAAGGACATTTTCACTAAGTTGTCACAGTAACTCATCACAGACCAAGCACACTCAGCAGGGCAGTAACAATGGTTTCTTTTTTCATGTATATACACCTACCAAATGAATGCCAAACCCATGAAAATGGTGGTAAAAGTACAGAATCTTCAAAAGGGCCTGCAAAAATTTTCCAGGCAAAAGCATGGCAAGCATGGCTAAGAAACATCTTACCCCAACATGCATGGGTAAGAGATGTCTGATAGTAAGTGGCTGAAAACAAGATTGAGTGAATGAAAGCTCAAACTAGGCTACATAGTAAAAGAATTAAAGTACACCTTTCCTGGGACTGAGGACCCTTATTACTGATGTAATGTACCTTAAAAATACCACAAATCCTTTATAATTTGAATCTTTTCATTCAAGACTGGAAATCTCCTTATAAGTAATGGTAAAGGTCAAAAAAACCCATGCCAATGCAAAAATTATTAGATGAAATTTGATGCCAAGTATATAGAAGTTATTAACATTAGATTACCACTGGCTTTTAAAAGCTCCCTGTATACAGTCTTTAGATTAATAGATCCTTTAGTAACATCAAAATGTTTCCAAAATTTTTTACATATATCTGAATGCTTATATACTGTTCAAAGAAATTGTATCTCAATGCTCTCAGAACCAGACAGACGTCTGCCTGTATTTCATACTTGTTTATGCTTCTTGTTTTCTGCATTAATTTGGCATAAGATTGTAATCAAAATTCAGAATTTCCTAAAAATCATATGAATGAAGCCGTAACATGAACTGAAACTATGTTTCTTCCAGGTCAAGACTCTGTGGTGGGTAACCCAAAATGTCATCAATTCCAGCCAGTCCCTGGGGCCAGGTCACTCTGTGCTGGCACCTACATTTTTTTCCCAGACCTGACAAAAGCCCAGCAGCACCAGCACCGGCACAGTCTGGCGGGCAGTAGGAGGAGGCAGCAGGAGGAGGTATCAGGAAGGGGCAGCAGGGGAGGCAGCAGGAGGGAGCAGCAGGCAGTGACACTGACCCCACACACCCCAGCACCTCTCATCTGCCACTTGAGCTCCTCCCGCATTCCCAGGAGGGTTTGCTGCCATCCTTTCACTTTGTCTCCCAGAGGACACAGTCACCTGCAAAGGTCACCACCTGGGAGGAGGGTCTGATGCCATTTTCCCTGTCTCCCCACACACAGCTGTCCATGGTGGATGCCATCTGGGAAAGGGCATTTCTGCCATTCTAGGTGTCTCTCTGTCCTTGGGCAGATTGTGAGATTTGGGAATTTTGTATCAAGGGATTATTTACTGGTATTTTCTACTGTTGCTGTTTCACTTATTAGCAAGTTATTTGTTCGCTTATATCTACTCGTATTTTGTTTCTCCTTATTGGTGGAAAGGGATTGGTTAAAACGAAGGGGGAGAACTCAGTTTTGAGCATTCCCCTTTAAACTGCTTTTAACAAAGAGAGAAACGCAAGAAGACCATAGGACAGGGAAAAAAAAATGCCACCAAAACAAACAGAAAAAACCAACCAACCAAACAAAAACACCACAGCAAGCAAAGCATGACAAAATAACTTCAGAAGTAATCTCTTAGAATTTGCATTTAATATTGATACCCCATGAGAGATTTTATGTGCATATACAAGAATAAACATGTTTTGATGAAATAGATACAAAGAGGTAACCTCAAACATCAATTCCAGAAATTTAACTGATAATACCAGGAATCACATATATTGGCTGCATCCAAATTTTGATACTAATGACAAAGCTGACAAGTAAATTGGGGGTTCAAGGCTAAGAAGTGAAACACACAATTCAGGTACCTGACAGTTTCTCCTGACAAGTTCCATGTTTTCTCTGCAGTGTTTAACAGCAGCAGAAACTTCTGCTTCAACCATTGTCAAAGACATACAGAAATGAGACAACGGATCAATTGGGTAGAGATTACTCTGTGCAGATAACAGTAACATATCGTTTCAGTATCTTGATTACAAAGAAAACAAGCAAGACATTTTAAGTCATCACTCTTTCTGCATGCAGTATTGACAAGTATTTAAGGACTACCTCACAGTACCCAATTAAACTGATTTTATTCATACTCTTTTCCTTCAAATCTCCTTTTAAGTTAAAAAATGCAATTTTTCTTTTAATCATTGGCAAAATTTTATTTGCTTTATGAGCATAGTTGGGTTCTTTTGACAGTGTGAACTTATCTCATTTAAACAATCCTTATAAAAAACCTCCTTGTCACTTTTTCAAACTATGGTAATTAAGATCAATTTATGAGTATAAATATAGCTTTATGAACTTCATCCTGTTTGGTTACCCTTATTCTAGTTGGCTAGACTGCATTTGCTGATTATATTCAATATTAATTGAGAATGATACTGAAATATTAAAACAAGCAAGTTCTGATAAAGTATTGGGATGTTACAATAATGCAATATTTATATATCAACAACAATTGCACAGGACAGTTATAAAGAAGCTAATAAACAGGAAAAACCACATTTTTTAAACCTTGCAGGCTACAAAAGTACCTAATTATTCTTAAGACCTAAAGTATATGTTCTTGCTGTTATGTACCTGGAGAATCTATTAACATTCCTTTACGTGAGTGCAAACACTTTCAGTTCCATCCTTTTCTTTATTTTCATTCAGAGGTCACAGCCTTTAGCTACAAATAAAATGTGTAACTTTATCCTACTTGAGTCATGTCCAGTGCTTCAGCTAACTTCAGTGGAGAAGAGAATATATATAGGAGAAAACATTACAGCTCCTATACATGCTAAAGTTCAGAAAGCTACTTGCTCTCTTTTTATACACACTGTAGAGGTGATAAAACCAAAGGACTTCTCACAATTCTTTTTCCTCATTCTCAGTGCAATGCAAGTTTTTTATGATTCCATCTCTTCGGCACAATCTGCAGGGTAAGTTTACCATTACACAGATCCTAACCTCTTAAGAGCCTCCAGAATCACCTAAGCCATCATTCTGTACTGACAAATAATTAGATCATTATAAACATTTTAATATTTAAGTATGTGTTAACAGAATAAATAGAATATACCAGGCTTCCAAGAACTTACCAGAAAAAACAAGCTGATTGTTCCCCTACTTTTCTCAGCCATAACTGGTTCTTCACTTCGGAAGCAGATATAAAGTAGTGCCATTGCTAATGAGCTACTTTTTCGTTAGGATTAAACTTAAGACTTAATCACTTTTATGGTAGGATTCCACTGAAATTACTCAAACTCTGAGCTATGATTTATCAAATACTATTTCCCTAATCTTTTCTGAACAATGTCAGGTTCACCTTTGGATTGAGGACTGCTTTAAAAGCCTTTATGAAATACAAAGCACATGACTCCCATACTTCAGCAGTGATTCCTTCAAACAATAATGAACTGCTCTGCAAGCAGTTTGCTATCAAATGGCTTTGTGAAACCTTCACATTTGCTCAGCACATTCTTTTACAAAGTCTAGGAGACTTATTCAACTGACCAACATGTTGCTTGGTAGCAGTTTGATCATTTGATTCTTACTGGGAAGATTAAAACTAGAGCATTTCATCATTGTACTCAATTTCTACCACAGAGAGTGAAGAAAGCAAAGGCAAAAAAGGTCTTTTACCTAATCTTTAATTCACATTAACACAATTCCTACTCAGATGCAGCTTCTGATAAAAATCCCACATAAAAGCTCTTTGCTTTAGATATCACAGGCAAAAAGAAAGCTCACTTTAGCACAATATTAAAACACAGCTTCAAATCTTTATCGGTTTAAAAAAAAACACAAAAAAACCCAAAAAATAACAATCCCCAAATGCCAATATTAGCAGTTAAACTTTACAAGAATTCTAATTATTATGTGCTGGTACAATAGTGTTTATTAAAAGCAGATTATGAACAGATTGATCAAAGAGACAAAAATGTAATTTTGAAAACTTCAAGACTACAGATATCTCTGACACTTAAGCTTCATCTGTAATAATGAATTAAATATGGCTGTGTACTTTGTCATGGAAGACAATTTGTGTGGAATCCACATTCACTCTGAGTCACCATGCTGGATTCTGGCAGTAGGTGTTCTTGAACTATAACTACTCCAGAAGTCTACACAGGAAGTTTTTGATATTGTGCTGGATGACCAACAAGCAATTATGATGTGACATAACTATCAATCATAGGAATGGTCAATTCCAGAACACAGGCATTTGCCTGGATACTCTACTACTGATTAATTAGGAAAAACACATATTTTCATAGACTTAAAGTTATTTGCTGAAGCTTGACCCTTCCACAGGTCAACAGTGACAAGTGGAAAGCTATTAATAAACATACAGTGCAAATGAATGCAGAGAAATGAATGCAGAAAATGCTTTAGCATCTTTAACTCAGACCAGAAAATATCTGAAAGCTAGGTGTAAACCTCTGAACTATACAATGATCTATTAAATATTGATTTAATCTTTTAGTAAGGCTGCCTAGATAAGCTCTGCTGCTGTTCAACTTGCAAATTATCTTCAGTAAATGCTGGAAAATGCTGAACACAAACTTATTTTGGAGTTCTAATCTTCTGTGGAACTTCTGTGCCTTAGTATGTCCACTTGCCACAACTATTTGCAATTCAACCCTCCATTACCAAAAAGCAGATTCTGAAATTCAGAATTAAAGTGATTAAGTTCTAAAATGTCTCTAGTGGTGGCTGTAGCAGTGTACAAACCTCCATCTTTTTCAGGGAAGAAGCACTGTAGCATTAACTCCCTGTGCTCTAGAAAGTAAGAAACTTAGATATTCAAACTCTTAGATTTAATTTTCAAGGAAAATCATAGTTTTCTATGTATAAAGACATAAAAATCTGTCAGCAGTGGAGACTGATAATTTTTTATTTTGACGACAGTGCATTATTGTTTCTAATTCTAATTAGAATAATCTAATAAAATATTTATTATTATATTTATTAACATATTTATGGTTGTAGTTGCTGTCATAATAATTAATATTAATAAATATAATAGTTTCTAATTGAGAAATTTACAGCTTAAAACTCAGGGATAACCTTAAATAAAATAACAAAAATATACCAAAATAAAACAGGTCATTATTGACCACTAAGAGAAAAAAGTACATGCAAGCTCTTACTCAAGAAACTTCTTCATAGGACATACAGAGGATATAACCAGTAGGATGAAACAGAATTCCTTTAGTGAATAATACATAAGGAAATAAGGAAAAATCTATCAAAGCATGAGATTAGCAATCCAAATAGATTCTAATGTGCCATTTTAGCTTTTTTTTCCATTAAGCATGTAATGACCTGGGACAAAATAAAATGAAGTCCTGCTTTGACATTTTTTTACTGGACAGAATTTTGTTAGTTCACAATAATTTCTGGCTTAACAGTTATGAGCATCTACAACACTGCAAATCAGCATAAATGCAAGAGAATATATCATTCACCACAACAATCCTTTGAATGCTTTTAAGTGTACTTCAAAGCACATCTGTTAAAAATATATTAATATAGGATGTTCTTTGTAAACACACACACAATGCTTGCAAATAAAAAAAATCTTTTTACCATGATCTATCACTGCCATGTTCTGGTTTTAAAATCTTTAGTGAAACATATGAAGTGTAAATTTTGGTAAGCGTACAGAGGATTGACTTCCATGTGATTTCATGAAACAATTTCTTGGTGAATACAGCAAATTTAAAGAGGAAAAATTTAATTCTAAATTTCTAAAATGTATCCTTCAAAAACTACATAAATTTTTAAATCACAAATATTTACCATATTACCTCCTGTTTTAAACTTAGTTTAATCCTAAATTACACTGAACTTTCCCAACTAGCATACAGCAAACATAATCACACTTGAACAGAAAGAAAATCAAATTTGCTTTTCAGCATAGTTCTCACAAGTGTGAAACTTACAGGAAAATATTAATACTTACTCCCTGAGTAACATAAATGGCAATTTGATTTCATTTAATTTTGTAATAGCATGGCTGGCTCCTTTCTTTTTCTAACGTAACTGAAGGGGCTGTGGACAATCCAGTGTACTAAAAAAGGGATCACTTCTGTCTTTCTTTCCTTTTTTTGCACATTTGGGGATAAAATGTTTTTCCATCCTAAGACACTCATACAAAGATGTTGGTGAATAGCCCCTCGACTTTATGATCTGGAAAGTGCTTTTTTCACAGAGGAGGGAAAAAACCCCATACCTCTGTTTCAATGCACCCCTCTCTGGTGGTGTAGATTATTATTCTATCCACCCTTTCTGGTGAATACAATAATGAGACTCTGCTGCTTTGCAAAGGGAAGAATTTTATGAGCTTTAAAGGATTTTGCTTAGACCACCAAGATGTGCAAGGTCAATATCTGCCATGTGATCCTTCCCATAAAGCTCTGCTGACAAAACTGAGCTGTCACCTTAGAATAAATAACCCTTTTCAAGTAACAAACTAATGTGGTTCTTCACTTATTATGCTCTTTTTTGCAATAAAAATACATAATAAAATTGCAGGCAACATGTTCTTATATGAACTCTTCATACAATTATATAAAACTTTACAACAATTCAAGAACATACATTCTTTATTGGAAAAAACCCACAACTAAAAAAAAAATCAAAGCCAACAAAAAGAAACAAATCAAAATCCAAGCATTGCTTCCAAGGGAAGCAATAAAGTATTAAATTTAGAAGCATGGTGCTATATGCTACTCAATGTAGTAGCACAGCATTAAGTATTTCTGTGAAAATATCCAGGATTCTCTTTACACTTTGATGTGAAGTTTTTGTTCCTTGAGAGTGTTCTGCATTGCACTGATAAAACTAAACTGTTTGATGCAAGGCTGGCTTCATGAGTTGTCCTTAATGAATTCCCTCAGGGCATCTATAACCTACGCTCCCATTCTAAAAGAACAGATTCACTTCTTTTCAAACCAGAAGGTTGAAATCGCAAATCAATCTACAAATAAAATGGTATTTTACACTCAGAAGCCTAGGACATTTGAAATTTCAATGTTTTCTCCATCTTTTATTTTAACAGACTTTCAGTTGTAGATTTCTCAGAAAAATCACGGTACTTGAGTCAGTGAAGGTGCGGAAAACTGTTGCTCACATACTGTTTAATGCAGCTCTAGAATACATAATAGTGCTTGATCTCACTTTCATTGAGAGGGAATAGCAGCCAGCTTTATGGAACAGGAGTATCCTGTAAAACACTGAAAACTACTGCAGTGGATTTCCAACAGAAGACTAAGTGTGAACAGAGATACCAACAACAGTTTGCAGTTCTTGGTTGATTTCCTTGTGTACTTTCCTTCAAACTCTACTTGATTAAAAGGAAAACAAAGTTCTCTTTATTCTGATTCACCACCTGAAAACCCTCATATTTTTTATCAAATTTCATATTACCTACAGATTCAATCTGCCACCTTCATACCATCCTCATTTCTCTGCAACGTTTTCTGGAAAGCTATACTACTTGTCCCTCATCTTCAAAGCTATTTGGTCACACTGTTATGAGTTTCAGAAATCCTATCAGTCGAGATTCATTCTCACAGCAACTGGAAAATATTGTAATAAATGTAACTTGTCAGACCTCATTAAGCATATTTTTATTAACATGCAGCACTAGTTCTATCTTCTGTTATATATAGGAACATGCATAGCATCTTTTCTAATGACTATTAACATATAAAAAGATAGGAAAAACTTTGATGAATTTGAGGTAGTAAGTCCCAATTGCCACTCTTCTATCAGCTTATCTTCAAGTACTGCTGTCTTTGACTATGTAAACTGGACTATCATCTCAAGAAAAAATATTTAAAAAAAAAAATGAAGAATTTGAAAATGGTTTAATTAGTCCTCTGTGGAAACAACTGACATGATCCCCAAGCAATGAAATTTTGAGCTAACACATACTTAGTTTAATCATTATAGGCTGAACAGAACTGGAAATAGAAGTCTGCTGAAGCACTGATGGCTCTATCTTAAAGGGAAGATCTAAGGTAAAGAGTTGGGATTTGTGTGTATGATACTAAGAACACTTTTTCAACTGCTAACGCTGTGCAAAGTCAACAAAATACATACAAACAGGATATATGTGTACCCAAGTCTAAGTAAGACCATCTTGCACATACATCCTGTGTATGCAGTGCAACATTTGATTATTTTTCCCTCCTGAATAGTTTTAATATATATTAGCTAATCTCTGAAATTTCTGTTAACTGAGAAATGAACTGAATCCCCATGGACAGCCAAGCCACACCCATTTTGAACAAATGTAGTATTTCAGAAGAAAAAAAAGATGCCAAATGCCAGGGAAACATTTTTTTTTAGTTGTTAACTAGCGTTCATTAACTTTGTAAAGATAAATAGTCTATGGTTATGAATACTTCAAGAATTGTCTCCAGTCATGCAAAGGAAAACACATACATATGCAATTTAAGGTATCATCCTTAGAAAACTTTTGTGTGTGTGTGTGTTAATAGGACTCCTGGGGTACAAGCATTTAGGCTACTATAAATAATCTAAAAATTTATTCTAAATTTTAAAAATCCACATACAGGCGTAAAAAAACCCCAAACAACTGTGTTACCAGAGATACCAATTAGCTTATGAGCCAAACTGTTTCTAAATCATCTTGCATATGACAAACAAATACAGAATATCAAAAACTCCAGAAGGAAATGACCATGAGAATGTTTAAAAGGCAAACATGACTCTGTTTATACAACATTCCCCTTAGAGATTTAAGCTGTCAGAAGATAAAGGGATCTAGCAAGACTGCAATAAAAATAAAAGATCATATTTTCCCAAAGGAATTAGAACAGCTTTGTAAATTAATAAACAGAAGAAATTAATATGCTCCTACAAAAGAAAGGGTTCTTAATTTACTATGATGTATGAATAAGTGTCTTTTATTCACACTGTTAAAAGGAAGATGAGCAATAGTTAAGGGCAAAGGCTACACTTTCAGTAAAACAAAGTGCAAATGAATGGGAATTAGATGAATATATCAGATACAGATAGAATACAATCTTTGGAAAAAAACTCATAATAGGGATCTAAAAAGGAGTGGTTTTGCCATTACCATGCAAGACCAATAGATGCATAATTGTTCACAGAGACATCTTTCAGTCACTGAATACATCAGAATTCAGAGTACTAAACTTGCAGAAGTAAATTATCAATAAATAAACTGTAACCATTGAGAAAGATCTGTGAAAAATAATGATTAAACACAGGATGCTTCCTTGATCCAATCCTCCACGACATAAATGTTTGACTTACAGTATGGTCAGGCCAAGGGGTTTAGTCTACTGTCCTGCCTTATCTGCTTTGACCTGACAGGTTCTCTTGGCCATCATCCACCACACAGCCTGAAGAGCATCTTAGCCCTTCTTTCCTTCCTGTGCTCGCCCTTTTGCCACTCTTGGGTGTCCTTGCCTCCACCCAATCTCCTCTCACACAACCCATCTCCAGCTTTTCCCCTTTGGTGCCTGTTCTGCCACATTCATACTCAAATTACCAAGTAGTAACTGGTACATACTGCCAGCCTGGCAAGACTCTGCTTCTCTAACCATCTCCAATGCTCCTCTCCCACTGCCTGTGGCATCCAGCCCTTTCTCTCATAACTCCTGCTTAATTACCTAAGAAATCCAGCTATTTCTAATTTGCAGTTTCTGACATGCACTGTCATTTGTCACCAACATCTATTTCTTGTGTCATTTTGAGAAGTCTCTAACATCCTGTTTAATTATTCCAAGCTCAGAACAGGGAATAGTCATGTTCTCATAGCCCCAAGGGCCCAAGTCCAAGTCTCTCCCTGGACTGAACAAGTAAGGCCACTGTGTTTAACCTCACAAGTTATGTGACTAGAATTGGAAGGAATGTGAGTGGAAAGACACTAAGTGATCTAAACCTACAGTGATCTGAGCTTACTTTGCCTACAGACTTAAGCCCACATACCAGGCTTCTATCTACAAGTTGTTCAACTGCCTGTGTAGCCTCTCAGTAGGGCAGCCTTTCCCTGCACTCCATATATGTCCATATTTTCAAAGTCTTGTCTTTCAGCTTGATTTTCCCCTCGTCTTTATACTCCTCACATAAAAAGTAAAAACCTAACAGTGTTCCTCTACCTTTCAGCTAACACCTTTGCTGAACATTCCAGGAACATGGAAACTAAAGTTTCTTTTATACTCCAAGGGTGCCAGAATGTGTTATTACACATTTTCAGCCTAAGAAGTCTGGAAGATTGCCTGTGTTCTCCTCAGCTAATGTGGGACATGGAGGCCTTCCTCTTTCCTCACGTAGGCTAAGAAAAAAAGAAAAAATAATATGGGCCCCATTTTTTCTGCTAATTCTCTTTCCAAGATGTTGGAAATGATGGGAAAAATCCCAGGAAATTCTCCTCATTCTCTTGGCACTGGAAGAAGAAGGCTGGATTGCAAGTGAGCTTTGTTTCTCATGTCACAAGGGGACAATGGGAAATACTGCCCCAATTAGCTGTGAAAAGATTATCATCCTATCATTCCATCTTGTAATCATCCTGACTGCACAAGCTTACAACCAAGTCTTTCCTAAACCCCTAGATTCTCTATGTTCTCAGGGGCTTAATGCTTCTCGGTTATAGAAAAAAAAATTATTGGACTTATGATAATTTTATTTGCTTTAACTCATCTGAGTTTTCAACTTTCCATCTTTAACTTTTTATTAGTGTCACCTCTACTTTGTATACAATTTTCAGGATCAGAATAGAGTAACATTATCTGTACACTACAGGTATTGCTCCTTACAAGTTCTCCAAAAGCTCCACTGAGCAGCAGGTGAAAGCTTTAAGTCTTTAGGACAGTAACACCATTAGATGACATTGTGGAGGAAGAAATGCCACTCACTCCTAATCACACTCAGCTCATCATGGAAGGAAAAGCTGCAGTGTAAGATACGGTAACAAATATCACAGGCAGGTTCAGGAAAAATTCCAATACAAATACCTATTATTAATAATGCAGAATAGAGATTATTTAACCCTTGCATACAGTGCTATGGTGATCTGTATACATAACTGATATATAATTTCCATCACTAAAATTATTTCACAGTTAGGTAAACTGTTTTACAGTAAAGCACTTAGTGGGTTGATTAGCTTAGTGAAACAGTTATTGAGAACAATATAATTGCATTCATATGGAGAAAATGCTGGATATTAAAAGAGCTCTTGAACAGAAAAGATGTTCACTTGCAGTGTGATTGCCTAGTGAATCAAATGATTAAAGAAAAAAATGGCTCCATATCTTCTTCCTTAGAATTTCAAAACAAAATTAGATACCTCTCTGGAAAATAGTTTTAACTAAATTTTACTTATTCAACTCAATAGAGATGTAAAAATATAATGTTTGACTAGATGATCTACTGATAACATATAAGTGAGATATTTTGTCTGAGGCTTTAACTGTCAAAAGTAGGGAATTACATTACCAGATCTGTGGAAGAATAATAACTTTTTTCACATGCAGCTGGTGAAAGTGATAGCGATTCTCCCAAACTTATCCCTGCTAATCAGAAAGTACAAACCAGCCAGACATTACAAAGTAATACATTAATACTGCAAGACACCCAAGCTGACACAGGAAATAGCATCATGTGTCTTAAAACATCTGGATTTCTGTAGAAACAGTAGTGGGCACAAGAAGAATACCTCAGCCTTGCAGGCTTGACCTCATTTAGCATAGCCACCCTTTCCAATTCACAGTCCAGAACCTGTACATTAAAACTACAACTGAATTGACACCTGCAGGTGTTACAACAGAAAATGGAAATTTGCTTCCTTGAACTTATTACATTTAATCCATCACATAATATTTTTCCATGCTGCTTTTTTCTTATGTCCATTCATTTGCTAGATATGTATTTTAATGCATGAAAACTGAAAACAAGAAGAAGAGATTCTGAGTATTTTTAACTATTATAGGAATAATTTGTGATTTGAAGGACACCTTTAAAATCAGTTTCTGCAGTGTGAGTGAATTTGCACACTACACAGACAAAAAAGGTTAGTATTCTGGATTCATTTTTTTTAATGTGCATTACTAAATGTCAGTTAACTGGCTACGGAAAAAAAACTTTTACAGACGTGAACAACAGAATGCCTCTGTTTAGGTGTGATGGTGAGTAACTGGAAAAGTAAAGCACGTAAGTAACTGCAAGAGACCAGATTGTTCTGACCTAACACAAAAATATTTAAGGGAATACTTAAAAATACATCAGCTACAAAATGCAGTAAGAAGAAAGAAATGTGTCATGCATTCTATCTATCGTACTCATTGCCATAGTGTATGAGCAACTCTACGAAAATTATATTCATGGCAAGATACCTTTTCCTCTTCAGCTGATACCTCAAGTACAGGCCTGTATAGAGAACCAGAAGGCTCTTATACATGACAGACATGAAAAATGTACTAGTATCACTCAATCTTCCACCTGCCATGTACTCTGGGAGCTCTTCATAAAACTCACCATGTTCAGAGAGAACTGGTGAGTTTTATGAAGAAAACTCAGAGATGACCTCATAATAAATTGGAGTTAAGTGCCTAAATAAAAAACTAAGATACTTCAGGTTCTGTACCAATAAGAGAGACATCCTGAAGATGAGGTCAGCTTTGGGTGGCCTGTACCACCTTTGAAGCACAACTTCAGCCCACCAAGTAGCTGGTGAACCATATGCCTTTAGCACCTAATTTTCATTTCCTTTTTCAAAAGTGTCTGAAGGTGTGTCACAGTCAGTTGCAGCACCTTTCCACAGCATGTAACAGAACATAATGTGTTGTGACAATAATGTCTGTCCACGCAAATGTGCCACAGCTTCCTCCAAATGGCATTTAGGGGTCTGTCCCTGTGATGAGCATTTTAGCAAGCACAACATGGCACAAGTCAAGCATTATCTGAGAAAACACTAATGATCAGGCAACACAAACGAACAATAGTTTCAATCTTCCTCCCAGACAATGTGCTATTTATCAGTACAGATGCAGCTCAAATCAAAGCTAGGAATTATGAATATTAGCCCAAGATCTTAGTATTGCTCTGAGTGAGCATAACTAGGTGCTGAAGCCATGGCCATGGCGTGATGTCTCATCTCTGTGATTGTATGTGAGCAAATGTGAGTTCCCCCACTCTTACCTAAGTCTAGCCCCACATTTGCTAGATCAATTAGGCTTCCTTTTGTTCAAAAGCTTGCTGATTTCCCATTTCACTCCTTTGTTACACTTTGTTTGCAAATTGCTGAGAGCAGGTGCATCTGCAAGCAGAAGAGCCTTGGTTAGGACAAGATCTCCAGAAGGACCTGCCACATCTGGATCAAAAGGAATGTTTGTGATCACAGTTAGTACAAATATTCGCCTCTTTTTTTTTTCTCCTTTACTTCTAAAATCTCTACACCACATTTTTGTAATACTTGCTCCCCAGAAAAAAAAAAGAACATATTTCACACTCCTCATTGATAAGAAACATATTCTTTGGAAAACAATTACAATAAAATCTATCAGAGTCAGAGTGCAGCACGACTAAGGAGTATTATGAATCTGCTGAGAGGTAGTCCCAATTGACTAAAAACAACATATTTATTCTTATTTAATGATAAAATGAAAACACAACTCTTTCAGATCATAATGCAAAAACTGAATATACTTAACATGGATCAGTTCCAAGTTTATTCTGTCCAAAAGTCCCCATAAAATGTCTGAAGTACATGTGAAGCAAGAGTTGGATGGGAAAAACTTGAAAAAAAAAAGGTAAAAAAGAGAAAGAATTGATGGTATTAGAGCTAATTTTTAAATAAATATTACTTATAGATTGTTTCCCTGTTCTGAGATTTTGCTGGTCAGATACAAGAATAAGGAAATATATTCCTTCTTCTTTTGATTAATAACTGTCTCCTGAATTATTAATTATTACCTTAAATATGAATATTCTCAAGAAACCGTATCTCTAGATGTGGCTGAGACAGATGTCAAACTTCAAAACTGTATTTTTTTCAGATGGATGAAACTTTACAGGATAAAATATTTTAAATTAAATATTATTTACATCTTCCATCACTGTAACTTCAATGCACCTAAACATTTATTCCCAGATTAAATTCTGCTGAATTTCAGAGTTCAATTCAGAAACTCTACAGTAACTTATAAATCTAATTTGTGTAGCTGTCCCATTTTATACTAGAATTGTTTCTGCTAATTGTCTTGAGAGAAGTTTGTCTGTTAATAAAATACCACTATATTTTCAATCTGTACTGTAGAGAATTCATGCAAAAAATTTCCAAACAAAATCTGTATGAAGTAGAACACAGTTCTGATGCATTTACTTAATTATAAATAATCAACAGCAATTATACTATACTAGACAAACTGTGTCAGCCTTTTAATTAAATAATGCATTTGCTAATATGCATTATCATAAAAAGCACTGCATCACTAATAATAATGCATTAGTTATACAAAGCACTGAAGTTACAAGACTGCCCTACTGCTTCCCTTTCCTGAACTTAAAGTAGCCCATTTGATTTACAGTAAAACAGATGGGGTTAATAACTACACTGGGATGTATGTGAGTACCTACTCTAATGAGAAAGAAAGATTACAAAAACAGAAGTTATGGCAGACATGTAATCATAGCTGCCTTTTAATTATAAGCACTGGAGGTAGCTCAAAAGCACCATGACTTAGGCTATGGTTTCACAAGTCTCTGGCTGCAGTACCAGACAGACACACAACTGTTTGTGCAGCTGCTCCATGAAGCAGATCAGGGAAAGTATCCAACTTAAACACAGTACAGCAGGAAAAATTATCCAGTGTTAGTTTCCCACTGTACTTCACTAAAAAGCCACAAAAGTGGTTGGGATACTACAAAGGGCAGAGAACAGCACATACTGTCAAACAGTCAGCAAGGAAGGAACATGAATAACTTCAAGATCATATTGAGGCTAAAAATAAAGAAAGATAAAAATAAGAAAGAGCTTTAGAAATACCCATGATGAAAACTGGCACTTAACTGAGAAACTGCCAGACAAAGGTATCCCATTCTGTTTGAACAGAATACTATTCCTCGGCACAAATGTTTCTGATAAAAATCAATGAAAATGAAGTGATCTCCAACACACAGCTGGTTCACAAGCCTTGGAATAAATTTTATCCTTCCAGTATCACAGATACTTAAAAGATTAGGAGGTGTGCAAGCATATAACATGAAAATAAAAGCCATGCTTTAAAAACTCATACTGACTTTAATTCAGGAACCTACATTAAATAAGGAAATTGGGATTACAGGGCACCCCACAAATCCAACAAAGAGAAGCAGATTCTTAACTGAATCTGCTGAACCTCTATTTGCACAAGAAGCTTGAACATAGATGCTAGAAAACAAAATACTTCAAGACAATGAATGTGCTTTTCAATACTCAAATTCATAATGGCAACCCAATTCCTACTGAAATCGATGTGACTTGATACCTCATTTGAAATTCTAAGTTTGGGGAGCAACGGAGGTGGAAGATGAAGAAGCAGGCTAGTTTTCCTCTGCAAGTCCCTTTCTCCCACTGCTGACTACAGAAGAACTCAGGAAAGCTGGCTCCTAACTTAGCTGTTCAAATAATGTGAAAGGAAGACAGGTTTTGGTATATTCATGGATTTAATGGAGCTGCTCAAATGCACTCCACTGAAGCACAGACAGCAAGGAGTCTCATGGCTCTAGGCTTTTTCTCTTGCTAATAAAGATACCTCCAGGAGTCGTGACTGGTGCACCCCACCGTCCTTTCTCTCCACAGCCTACACTGAGGGCTGAACTGCCTAATTTAGGACAGAACTTTCAGCAGAATTTCTAGAACTTGTAATCGCTAAGTATGAGTGAACAACAGTAAGAAATAGGTACCTTTCAATGGCAAATTCAGATGCTGTGTCTTGGCAAAGTCTTTCAGCAGATCCTCAACAGATGAATTAATTATCTCAGTGACTTCACCACTCAGCTGTCTTGAGTAACTCAATGCCAAATCACCATGCTATGAAACTGATCTCCCTGAGTTGTACTTTGCACTTGCCACCCCTCAGATGAAAAAAAATAAATCCTGGACTTCAAGGCCTTCACATATTCAATGTATGAATGGGAGGGTAGGAAAAACACCTATCCTTTCTTTAAGAATCTGTAAAAAAAAAAAAAAAGGGTATAACCTGAATACATTAGTAGTATATGTTGCAAAACCTCCTGCTTTTACTGTACAAGAAAAGACAACATAAACCAAAAATTGGTGAATTACTGTGCTTGTAGGTTCTGAGCTACAGAACAGAAAACTCTTTAGTTACAAAATGTTTTTTTAAGCTACTTTCCTTCAAACTGATACTGCAGCCATTATACACAAAGAATTTTAACTTTCGAAGCAAATGTAAGCACCATGGTTTTCTTTACTCTTCTTGAAAGAGAAGTATTAGGGTAACTATATATATAAACCATTATTTGCAATCCTTCATGGTTATTCTTAAGAGAGCTTTAAGTGAAAAATTTATAAAGAACAGAACATTGGTTTTCACTTTCATGTATTTATAAGTGTGAAGGAAAGGTTAAAAGGCAAGAGTAGAATTTCTCACAATACTTTCCTTGTGAGTAACAGCTGAGAAGTCTGGAAAGCAAACTAATTGCTTAACTTTCACATTATCAACAAAGCTGTCTTTTGACAGTGCAGTTAAAATCTCTGTCATCTGTTATGTTTGATCAAGTTAGTTTTGACTGAAGTACTCACACTGTCTAATAAGAGAGCTCCTTATTTTTTTAAAGGGTTTCAGAGACACCTAAGAAAATGCTGTTTCTTTTTCACTTCTAAGCCTTTCTGGGAAAGGATGCAAAAACCATTATTACCACCATCAGAAGAACCTAAATAACGAAACAGATGGTGTCTAGTTAGAAAAAAAGTACATTGAAACAATGAATGTTATCAGGTTATTTTGAGTCTCTGCTGCCTTAACACTAAACACTGAAAGAACCACCGAATCCACTAGGTTGGAGAAGACCTCTGAAATCATTGAGTCTAACTTCTGACTGAACACAACCTTGTTAACTAGACCATACCTCCAGTCATTTCATGACCTCCTCCAAGTAAGATGACCCCATTATGTCCCTGGGCAGTACATTCCAACATTTAACAATCTTCTCAGTTAAAAAATCCCTCCTGATGAATTCCTATTGCTGTCCAACCTGCATCTCTCCAGATACAGCTTGAGGCCATTTTCTCTTGTCCAGTTGCTAATTGCCCAGGAGAAAAGACTGGCCCCCACTTTGCTACAGTCTCCTCCCAAGAAGTTGTAGAGAGCAGTAAGGTCACTCCTGAGCCTTCTCTTCTCCAGGCTAAATATCCCCAGCTCCCTCAGCAACAGCCCCAGCTTCCATTGAAAACAGGGAGCATGTAATTCTATGTCAATATATGGCATATCAAACAGAATGAATGTTTCAAGTCTTGATCCACATCAAAGCATTGTCCAACATTACCCCAACAGGATTTGAACCCGGCTCCTAGATATTTTAATGAGCAACAATATCTAAAATAGAAAAAGGAAAATTTCAAAAAATATATGACTAGACATTAGCCAATCTGTGTAATTCTCCCGCTGACATCAATTCTCTCTTTGGAAGAATCAAGATATTTTCTAGTCATTATTGGGCTGCTGAAAGCTTTACATGGCAAAACAACTGTGTGACTTCTGTAAAGACCCTAAGAGGATGCAACTGTATCATGTACCTGGTTCTTCCTTGGAAAGCCAGATTTCTGCATGCATCCCAGTAACCTATATATATACACTAAACTTCTCATGCCTCCTGACTAAAAAATAGCTTATTCTCCCAGTCTCATTGCATTCAGCTAATTTCTACACAGCAATGTTAAAAATGCTGTTGTCCAGCAGTTCCACTGCTGCCAACACTAATATCAATAAAATCTGCTTAAAAGCAACTCGAATAACCATAAATATACAGAGAAACAGAAGGAGCCCCAGAGTAGGTGTGATAGGAAGATGTGGCACTAGATTCACAGGAGACCTGTGCTTCTCCAGAAGAAACCCTGAGGCCAGGTAAGAGTTTTCAGATCACTGAATATAGTATTAATGTTCATGCTTAGGAAACCAAATTTTAAAAAACTTAATTTGTGTAATACACAGGAACAGAACAGCTTTTTTTTTCAGTATTACTGATTTTAATGGCAAATGAAAGTGCAAACTAAAAATAAACAAACTAAAAATAGATAAAGAAAGTAAAGTTATGAGCATAAGAAGGAACGTCAGGAAATGTATATGGATGAATAAGAGAAATTTGATATGAAGAAGGAAAAGAACATTAAAAAAGAACCAGGACCCTTCCTGCTCTATGAGCTAACTATGAATTGTTATCTATGACTGAATATGTTTTTGTTTCTCCACATTTATCTGCTGAGGAACTTGGTGTATCTATCAAAAGCATCATAAGGGATTCTAACATGACAATGACTACCACCTGTGTTTCCTTGGCAAAATAATGGGCTTTATTTTTGCAACAGATTAATTTTCTGAAATTGGTTTAAAGGTCATACCGACAGACTGAAATCTCTTTTAAAGAAAAGGGGGGGGGGGGGAAAAAAAACAAAAAACCTTATCCATAGACACAAAGGAAAATTACTAAAACAAAAGGTCTGTACACATACTGCAGCATTCTCCTGACATTAGATATGCTAGAATTTCCTAGCACAATATTTGGGAATAAAGTTTAAAATTCTTCCCTGATGAACACATTTCTCCCGCCAGCTCCACAACAAGCCTTTCAATCACTTTTTAGCTCATTGTACAAGCTCCTCTGTATTTTAGGCCCTGGCTTTGTCCTTAGCCAAGCCAGGTGTTTGTGGCCTCCTCAGGCAAGGAAGAATATGATATCGGTGCTGTACATGGACAGGAAAAAATCAGCAACAGAATAGATCCAGATGTCCATGTTGTTAAAATATCTAACACATAAAGCATTTACAGTTTTCTTTAAGATGTATTAAAACCCAACAAAAGTGGGCTTTAATCAAACATCACTCAGAGGAAAAGCAACTAGATTAAAAAAGTATACATACATAAATATTGATCTAAATTATCAAACAACAACCCAAACATTTTTCCAAATCTCAAATTATTTTCTTTAAATCTGGAAAGAGACAGATGGGGCTTCTCCTTGGGATTAACAAGCCATGTGGAAGGAAGTACCTCTCACCAGTCCTGGTCAGCTAGCTAGCCTCTGTCCTGGGATGTAAAATTCTCAGGAATGGGAAGGAGAGAAGGAAAAAAAGATGATAGATAGATAGACAGACAGACAGATAGATAGACAGACAGATAGATAGATATCTCTAGCATTATCATCCAAAACTCAGAAAATAACTAGGAGTTTAGGCCCTGCTATGGAGACACAGAACAAGGATATCTTGTCAGTGCTTGAAGCATTCTGGGTTTTGAATCCACCAGCTGTTTAAAATAAAACACATAAATATATAGAGAACAGAGTCCAAGTACCCCCTACTGTCCATTACTATGCAGATGCCTTTTCCCTCCCTGAATAGAAAGGGAGGGAAACAAACACAAAGTTTTGCAGGAAAAGTAGCACAATTAAAGTGTTAGGAAAGATTCTGGCTACTGTGCTCTCACAAAGCAATTACTTGGAAGCAGTTGCTACACCTAATTTTTGAAAACTCATCAAAGCAACAAGAGAAAAACATAAATCTCAAGTAAGAATGCTTCCACTCAATCAATTTCTCAGAGATCCTCAGGGCATAATTACTAGGGTAGTAACAACAAGTAGATTAGAACAGCCCTTGAGGTTCAAAGGACAACTAGATACTGGTATTGGAATTAATCTGGGAGCAGACAACAGAAAAGACTCTTTAAAAGCAAATTTCCTCAAGTAAAACTCATTGCAGAGAGCATGGAATACAAGCATTTTCTCTTGAGATTAATTTTCTTACATCTGAAGTAGACTATTTACTAGTATACTGTTCTTATAACTCTGTTTACCTCACTGCACAAATAAGACTAGGATTTGTAAATATGAATAACTTTTTATGAGTTCAAAAAACATAGCTGAAAGTTTATCCACTCAATAGAGATCATAAGAGAAATTATCTTCATCTACAAACCTCTGCTTACCTTATCTTAAATGATAAAATCCAGTAAAAATTAGAATTTTAATGATGATTTATACAAGTCTGATTTTTTTCCTACCCTTCGTTTACTTCCTTCAGCTAGGAATGTTCTCAATCCTATATACTTACTATAGCAATAGAGTCACCAATCAAAAGAGATAGTTGAAAGCAAACCCAAACAACAGCTCAAAATAATATTCACTAGAGAACCACAGTAAAAATAACCTGGTTTCACTTAATAAGGCATGTTAAACTTTAGCCTGGTAAAGAATGGAGGCAAAATATTACTAATACAAGGTAAAGACTCATTTAGCAATTAATAATAAATCATGGAAGCTTGCTTCCAATGTCATTCTTTCCCTGCATAATGCTATAGATTTAACTTGATAAGGGGAAGATGACTCGGGGCAGGAACAAGCAGAAATTGTTTCTTCATGGTAAAATAGCAGCGTTAAAAGATGTCAAGATGCTCAAAGTATTTAAGTTTTGTAAAAATAAGGAGCTGTCATGCACAACGTTTTTCCCTCTGTGATCAAGTAATAAAAGCTCTGACAAAATCTTTAAAGTCCTGTTTTGTTGTAAAGCTTGATAGTTTGAAGTCCCATCAATGGATCTCAGGTTTTACTAGTTCTTAAAAGCCCGAGACAAATTTAGTTAGTATTAATCACAGAGAAGAGTGAGAAATAAGAGGAAGAAATTTTGGCTACTATCTGTTTTTTAAAAAAGCCTTAATGAATAACTATGCAAAAAACTGACTGTACAAAGCAATAATGTCAGTGGTGTGCAAGTCTGTGATGCTGAAAGAAATGAGTGACTTCCGCACCTAAACAGGTAATGGGACTTGATACTCCTAACTCAAACCACCCAGAAAGTATTCATTTAGGACACAAAAACACATAAATCCTAAGGTCCTAAAAAATTTATAAAGCCTGCAAAGAGTATCCAAATCAACCATAAACACTTGATGTGATATTTAGACTTCTGTCTAAACAAGAAAACAAAGAATTGATTTCGTGATTCATGTACAATGCTAAATCCCACTTAGTTGCAAAGCTCCTTGGAGAGACTGAATATCTGAGCAGTCTTCCCTTAAAATTCTGCATGAGGAAGAAACATGGGGGGAAGTGTGTGGAGCAGACTGCATTCAGTTTTCTGATTAAATTGACACTATACATCTTTCAAAGAATCACTCCAGTGCCAAACTGTACTATGATGAATGCTTTCCTACATTCACACTTACCATTTTTAAGACTGGAAAAGGATTACAGATCTGACTGCTGTGACACACCTTGGGCCTGCAAAAGAATTCTTGACAAAACAGGGCAGTGGCTGGCATTTGATTGCAGTGAAGAAATTGAGATGGGGTTGATATTCTATCACCCCCAAACAGCCTGTTCCAGTGGTTAATCCCCTTGACTATTAAAATGTATGGCTTATTTCCTACCTGAGTCCATCTGGTCCATGTATTTTAACCAACTGGGGAAGGACTGCCCTAGATACTCTTATGCCTAGATATTGGAAATGCATCACAACCAGCTGAGTACCTCCTCATTGCCAGACATCACCCTGCCTTGAATCCACCACTGTGGATTTAATTGGTAGCTCACCAGGTTCATATGCTGAGTATTTACTCTGTCAGTGTGGACTCAAGGAACAGCAAAAGAATGCTACTAACACTGCATATCTCCATATTAAATAGGTAGAGTCAACTTCTAAAGGTTAAGAAGTAAAGGAAAAAAAGAAAAAAGGAAAATAGAGCTGTAGAACAAGCTATTTTCCCCATAATTTGTCCATGCTCTAAAGCTTTGAGTCAAGAGTAGCCAATACCACCTTCTCCCATGTTATTATGGGAACAGAAGTGAGTTTGAAGGGTTTTTTGAGAAACAATTTAAACTTTGAATAAACTCTACATGCTCTCTTCAGAATATTTTTCTTGCTTCATTTTCCTAGAATATTAAATAGAGCTTTCTTGGTTGTTAGAATTTTCATTTTTAAGTTTTCAGGAAGGTGCTGCAACACTGTTCTCACGCTGTATGAGGTTTTACATTTCTAAGTGAGACGAATTAAAAACTATCACTTGGTCTGAATTCTCAGCATGAACAGTGAGAAGATGGCTGGACTTCTTTCAGTGTCACAGAAGTTACTTCCATGTAAATGAGCCAAGTTAGAGCACTGCTCCTTCTACTGCAGCTGCAGCTTCTAGCTGTACTGTGTTTCACTGAAATTTAAAGCTAGATAATGCAGAGGAGTCATAGTCTCCTAAAAAAATCCCAAACTTTTTTTTTTCTTTAGGTTACATGAGGAGAGTAGTGTCTTCATTTGAGAAGCAGAAAAGAGACTTTCTGTATTCTGTGCAAAAAGCAGTTGATTAATTCTTAATACTGCCTTTGATTTTCACCTTCCTTTCTGATACTTACCACCATTTTAGGTTGTGATCATCTCAAGAAAGCACTGTTGGGTTTAGTTATGCACTGGGCAGGTGAGGAAACAAAGACTGTAAATTCCAAAAGAAATTAAGAAATTAAAAATACACACATTTTCCCCTTTTCTTTTTGCTTAATGTCCTAATTTTATACTTCTCTTATTATTTTTCTAAAGATTGTCTTTTTAGGGTTTATTAATCTCGGATTTTTTATTTGGTTTCTTTCTGAAGATCTTTAATTGACATGGATATTTTTAATTTTTTTTTCAGTAGTATAAGTACTCTTGATTGGTTTTATAAGAGGTGTTGATTTTTAAGAAAATATGCAAAAAGGTTGCACCTTCGTGTATCTTACCAAATCCTTTAGACAGTAAGTTTCTGTTCCAGTTGCATTAGGAACCATAGCAACTACAGGGATAGAAGCTGAGTATCAAAGAACTATTTCAGCTAGTAAAGCAAATCTGTACTTAAAAGCAAGACCACACCTATGATCATGATTTTTTTTTTCAACCTGTTACCTGGTCTGTTCTGCATCCTAACTCAAAAACTGGGATGTTCCTCAAAAGCAGCAATTTCATTGCAATTTTTAAAATCTTCTTTCCCTAGGCTCTAGTGACTCTTCTGTAGCAGTGACATTGTCTAGGGCTTCAATATAACTTAGCCCCTTACTTTCAGAATATACATATATACAATTCATTGTAAGTAAAAAGGAGTAATCATTGGAGTTACTTGACTCCATTTAAAACAGATATATTTGATCTTATTTCCTTTGAACATAATGGGACTAAATGCCCCTACCTAACATGCAGACACTGCATTGTTGACTTCTACATTCTAAGAGAGTGAACTTAAATCTTTTGTCCAGAATACAGTAATTTGCTCTTCTCAAGGTTTTGCAGGGTATCCTCGGTGGGATCAGCACCTTGCTGTAGTGTTTGGCCTGGAGAACAGAAAGGGCACCCTAAGACAGCTCAAACAGCACTAGAGAGATGCCTGTTGTGCAGCTGAATCAAGCCCTGAATCTCATCCCAATGACCTACTGCTAACACCTTTGCCTCTGGGAGGGTCACACTGAACTATGCCATTAAACCATTTTGCTCTTAGGCAGTTACCTTTTCTTCTCTTCATGGTGCCCCTCTAACTTCTCACTATTTCATCTTCCATATTCTGGGCTAGTACATACCACAGTAACAGCACTGAAAGAGGAAGCAAAATCAAATTTCTTTAAACCAAAGGGGTCATTAATCTGCCTCACAGTAAGGACTAAGCGCAGTGAGTGGAGGAAGGGCTGTCTTTAAATCCTAAATTATAGTAAGTACTCAAAAAACATTGTCTTTAAAAGAAAACAGCAGGTTTATGATCCCCAGGTGTAAAAGAAAGGGAAAAAAAGCCAGCTTAATAAACCATTAAATATAAAATGCAATTATTAAATGAAGAACTACATTTCTCCCATGGGAGCAATCGCTACAAAATTTCCTTAAATATTAGCTTCTACCTAATACACAATAAAGAAAAAGACCTTTCATAAAACAAATTACAGATTTTAATCCTCTACTCTGAAGGAAATCCTTAAATTAGATGGCTATTTCAATTTACCTTCAAAACAACAAGAGTAAGTCATGAAGAATCAAGTCTCTCATGGGACTGATCAAAATTGAACTTGCAGTTTCCTGTACTATGCTGACAATCATTTACAATAAAATCAGAACGAAAAAGGGAAATTGTCTGTGGGACCACTGAGCCAGGTAATAGCTTTAGTATGACATGGTCACACAGCCAAAATCAAATTAAAATGTACCCAGAATTTTAATATGGTTGAACTAGATTTTACTTTGCTTATAGGATCCTGGCTTGCAGCTTTTAAGCAACAGATCCAGAGTGAAAAAAACTACTCATTGGAGATAATCAGGCATTTTATGGTACCAGCAATTTGTTTAAAATAACATTAAAATTGTGTTAGGGAAAACAAAGAAAATTCGCTTGTAAACTATTTTGGTTTGAAACTGTTATGACATAATGCAAACATGAAGAAAAGCTATTTTATAACTTCAGATTTCTAATCCTTCTCTGTATATCTCTAAACCTTGTAAATTATAACCACATTAGCCCATCTTACAAAATTCAAAAGACCTCATAGGCTCAACATAAAGAAAAATGAATACTTCAAACATTTAATTATTTTCAGATGCCTAACAATAAATAAATATAGTTATATATCCATAATGTGTTTTACACAAGTATGGAACAAACATTGGTATACTTCAGTTTAAAAATAACATATACACTTGATTTGAAAGAAATCTTCTCAGCAAGCCTGGCCCTGCAGACATCTTTGCACAAGTTTACTTCCACAAGCAGCCAGCCCATGACTGTCATAGGGGTAGCAATGGAGGGAAATGTCCCTTGGATACATATTCTCTTGGTTCTTAAAAGAAGGTAATTAATTGTCGCCCAAACAGCAAATAATTCCTTTTTTTTTAGAAGTCTGGTGACCTTAGAGGATTCACTGAAAAAGGCAATAAAACAGATAAGATCTGGACACTGGAAGTATATCCAGCCCAGATCTACATATCTTGAAAAACACTTGTTCTAAAGTGATTCAGGCCTGCAAGTGCAGACTATATTTATAAATTATACAAATAATTTAAAATACTCACTGGAGCAGTACCCTTGCTTTGTGGCACACAAGTACCCTAATCACTAAACTGCTACAGGGCTAGATAAATTTTTCACTTTGCTTCTATCACAGTGGATATTACGTGGATATACAGACACAGACAGCTGGAACAGGAAAGAATTACACACTGCAAAATAAATAACCCAGAAAACAGCCAACTCTCCTCAGTAAATTCTGCTGCATTTTTAGACACTACTGAAAATCCCTAGATAAATGGCTACTGTACAAGTACTGAATGGCTATGCAGCTGATCTACAGCAGATCTGTAGCATGCTGTATTTTGACCTGCAATGCATATGCATTTCAAATGCACTGAAATAGTGAATACAAAATGTTCTCTTCCAGAACTCAAGGATCAGCAGATTTCTATCATGGCACTCCTCTAGTCTGCACAGACCTAAGTTCAAGCCTTTAATACAAGAGGAAATTTGTAGCTTTATTAAAAATGGATAATACTTGTATTAGTAGCTCTTTGAAGAATCAAAGTACAGCTACTTACACTTGCTCATGAAGTGTTTTACATTACTAAGTTTGTTTCATTACCACTGTTAAAATCACTGTCACCTACATGGTTACACCACACTCATACCTTTCTGCTTAATTCAAGAACAGAAAGAAAAGTAGATATTCACTTCTTATTTTACAGGTAAACAAATTGCCACATGATAAGCAAAAGCGTGAACAATAGATTTGACACTGTTTACTGACTCTTCTTGCACATTTCTACCTCTTCAGCAAGAGGGAAGAACTAAGTCAGTTTTCATTGACATCAGGATAAGAGCAATCACCTCCAAGCAGCTGACAGGCTGAAAACTCAAATGTGAGCTTACTGCTCAATAACCTGCTTTTGTTCCCAAACTTTACTCACAGCTTGCACTGTCAGATAGGGTGGCTGTAAGGTTTCAGAGAGCAGGGAACTTCTGAGGGCTCTTACTTTGATGTGTAGAATAGGAACACTGGGGCACAGCTTCAGAGACACCTCGGTGTAGGTATCTAAAAGAGTGAAATTTAGCTAAGTGTCCAAACTGTCATTACAGTCCATGGTGACACTGGGCTCAGCTCAGTTGTCCAAGCTTAGATTTCCAGTGGTATTTGGCAAGTCCTGGGGTCTTCAGTGACAACCTTCGGTTTATCTCTCCACAGGAGCAAAATCCTCCTCCCAGGTTTATGTGTACAGCACAGCCTTTTTAATTCTCTCTTTATTATACTTCATCTACTTCAAGTACTCGTATAAGTTTTTCACAGGAAAAGTTAGGGCTTGGTTTTTTGAATTTTGTAAAAATGTATTTTAATCCTTGATAAATTCCAATTTGATGCAATTCTATTCTTCCTCACTTTTTCTTTTTGCTATTTTGACACAATCTTTTTCTTATTTAAAAAGTCACTTAAAATATAATCAGATTTATCCACTCTAGATGTAAACATACCTATCTTTAAAAATTCCATGTCAGATCAGATAACGTTAGGTTTATATCTGTTGGGAAACCAAACTGGTTTTACCTCTCACAAAGCTTTTGAAATGCAGTACATGACTCCACTTCTAAGCAGTATGTCAGGTTCACCAAGATGCAATTTGTAAAGTAAAAAAGGTTAAAAATAAGCCTGTCTCTGTACTGTAAAAACTGCACAATTCTTTGAATTTCTCATGTAGAATATGTAGTTCATAATAGCATAAGTATCTGTTGAAGTGACAGTGTAAAGACCTATTATTTCTATACAAAATAGTTCCACGGTAGAACAAATAATGAAAAAAAAAAATCATGTATCAAGTTATGAACAAATTCATGTTCTTTTAATACTGACATAAAATATTCTAAATTTAAACCCATTCTGCAAGAGTCTTCATGACCGAAGCAATCCATCCCATTATGTTATAGTAAAGAACTGTGTAATCTTCTTGGAGAGAGATTAATGAACAAACCCTTTTTGCTAGAGCATAACACCCACAGATTAATCTTAAAACTAGTTAAAACTTCCAAATCACTTAGCTTTTCTCCGTAAATCACATTTTAAACCTGTCCTAAGGCCAAGAAAAGTTTGTTGAGCAGTCCAGTCTAACCCCTGGCCCGCAAGCAGAATTAATCTTATTTACAATAATTCTTGGCAACCGTTTTCTTGTCCAGCTTGTTTCTAAAATGTAGAATTCCCAAAATTGTTAACCAAAAGCATTTTAATATTGTCATTGGAAAATATTTGCTAATATTAAGCATGTATTTTCTTTGCCTGTATTTTCTTGCAGTACGACACCACTGCGGCTTTATCTACTACAAAGGAGTACAGACAAGCACTTTCTTATGCATAGTTTTTTCTATGTAGATTTCAGAGCATGTTTTTCTCTCTTCTTTCCAACTGGTCTGTGTCTTTCTAGTACACTCCCCAAAACTGAACAATGATCTCCAGTTGACCTATGCAAAACGGAAGTTTCAATTCTCTGCTGTCTTTCTGTTTAAGAACCTTAAAATAGTTGCCTGACTGACAACGGTATGAAACTGATGACTTTTGTCATCTTTTGATCTATCATTATTCACAGAACTCCTCCTACAGAACAAATCCGTTGCACGATATCCCCCATACTATCGTGTCTTCCACTGCTCCTCCCCAGCTAAATGGAGCACTTTGCATTTGTTCCTATTGAACAACAATTTTTTCGCACTTTGTCTCCATTGTGTCAGGACCATTTTGAGTTCTGTCTTTCAACAAGACTTGACTTGCTAACTTTTTGGGTTTTTACTTTTTCTTAACACAAAATAAAAATACAAAGTGAAAACTTCCATGTGTATTTGAAAATCTTGGAAATCTAAAAGGCTGCAGGCAATTCTGCCTTTGAAATAATATCAAAAATTCATTCAAAACCATCAATTTTATACTACCTTCTCTGCTGGAGTTGAGTCTTTGAAACTCCTGCATTTTGTTGACTATTAGCTTCCCAAAGTTCTCAGAATAAGCAGGAAGCAGGCATCCATGAAAATACAAATTTTCTATGGCCACTGCTCCCAAGGGAATGATGCTTTAAATTTGTATTTCACTTCCTTTTTCAAATGCATAAGAACTACATAAAGCATAAAAAAAAACTACATTAGCATATGTCTCTACTGATCACTGTTACAGAAACACAAACCAAAATAGTAGTTAGCTGAGAACTAACAAAAATATGAAAAAAAAATCTTAGTACTCACCGAGTATGAGACTGAACAGTGCACCGCCATTAGCTTAATTGTAACTCAGACACTATTGTAACTAGGAGAAATAATTGATGGTAAATGAACAGGCTGAGACTAGAATACAGGAGCACAAGTGAACATTTGAAATGAACATTTTAAGAAAAGACTGATGTGGTAAAAACTGTTACAGAAGCCCATGTGCATATATACACATATATGTATATACAGAAACCCTGTGCATATATAGGTAGATGTATACACCCCAGGAGTGCCTACAGGCACAGCTCACATACAGGCAAGAAGATAAGAATGAGATAGAGTAGAACCAAATTCTTTTGGAATGATAAAAGACTTGCTTGCAATACAGAAATAAAACTCAGGATTAATAATGAAATTTTAAGTATTAATCTAAATCTCTACATTTCTCTTACAGCAGTCCCTTAGTGCTGTGTTTAGATATATACAGACATACTGGGTCCAAATCTAAGTTACATTAGCATAATGTTTATCCTGCTTTTTTATTATAAAGAACTCAAAATACCATATGAATAGTTGATTTCTGAAGAATAAAGTCTGTATAACAGCTTTGTTCCTTAGACTCATCAGAGGGTACACTCATTTTTCTGTGTTATTAAAATTCCCTATTTTTTCAGTCCAGAGGGGAGCATGCTCATAGCTGTGGGGAAGGGCTGCAGAGCAGTTGAGAAAGAGGACTATAACTCTGGTGAACTACAGATATTTTTGAGACTCTCATCCCTCAATATAACAGAGTGACAAATGGAGTCTCTCAACCTGTCCACATTTTTGTCTTTTAATAGAATCCCTAAACTTCATTTAATTAAAAGAAGTGGGATTCACGAGTATTTAGATTTAGGCCCATTTATATCACACTTAAAATATAAAGGATTATGGAGATGTGAAAGAATATGTTAGAACATCAAAGCAGTTTGTATTGCAAACATATCATTTGAAACCATGAGAGATATAGCAGCTCTAGCTGGAAGTTTTCTGATCTTCAAATCATTCTTCCGAAAATTTCACAAGTGGAAAGCAATTGAATTAGTGCCAGGGCACATTTAGTTTCACAAAGCTGAACAGAAATTCCATTATTTCTTATGGATTACCAGAGAAAGCAGCTCAGAAGATTTCAACCCATTTTCTAGTTCACACAATTTACTTTAGCTACTGACTAAAACTTTTTCCTATTTAAATGTAATAATTGTACTGTGATCTCAAACAATATGATGCAACAATTTGACTTCATTTGATTATGCTTTAGGATAAAGTGGAAATTGATCTACTGTGTAGCAATAATTTCATGGAAAAGCATGAAACTGCATCAAGAAAGCCTGATTCAATATACTTCAGAACTTACATGGCAAAAGCATTAAATCTTTCCTACACAGTAGGAAGTGTCAGGTAATGCTCTATTGAAGAGTGCAGTTTATTACATATTGCATACAGACACACACTTGCCAAGCCCTCTGTTTCAGTGACAGGCAGCCTCATTCAGAAATGATTGATGCTTCCATATTTATGAAAACTATGCTACACTACTAGAGGTGCCAAATATAGTAGCACAAAGAAAAGTCCATTTGCTTTAGACTCCACAACTGAATTCTTATCTATAAACTTCCCTTTCAACCAGACGAGCTGTTATCTCACTCTATGTCATCCATGGCCACTTTTTAAAGGGTTATGAGCTCTCTTGTGGAAAAACAGTGAAGTGACACAAGATCTGCTATTCTGTTGCACAGCACTTCATCCTACCCCAGTTCACCAGATTCTTAGATCCTTATTCAATTCCTCTCCAAAATTTAGAAATAGTAGGGATTTCATTTTTTTCTCTACACAAAACCCAGCACTGCAATGTGACTACACTGTAACCCTGGTGGCACTTGTTAATCTTTTGATTACAGGTTTAGACAAAGGCCAGTGTGAACTCTGAGTAACATCTAAGAACTATACAAAATGAGTGTGTACATATTGAGATATGTCTATGACACGCAAATGTAAGGTTTAAAAAGGGTTTGGGTTTATGGTTACTAGAATTGAGATGTTATAACAATCCCAGTACAGCAGCAACAATCTCTTCCACAAATATTAAGATAAGAAATATTAAAAATCAGAAATATGCCATAACGTTATCCTATCAAAATTACTGTCTTGAAACAATATTATCATACAGCTTAAGTTCTCTAGGCACCTTTCCCAAGGGAAAAATGATTTATTGCTCTCCATAATGTATCTCCCACCTACTAGATTAATATCTTATTTAACTTCATTGCCACCCATCCTTCTGTTCTTTTACCATTCCTCAAAGCTGTTAAAAAAGAAATAGAAGATTCACAACGAAAAAGAAAACACACATCCTGAAACACCCTGAAACATAAGGAAAAAACTAACAGTACTCAGTAGGACTCAGTACACAAGTAGTGCAATTTGCACCATGTCCTAAGAGGCATGGAATTTTTGAATCATTTGAAAATTGCAAATAGTTACTGTCAGGAGGCAGCACTTACCACAATACAGAACCATGGAATTTTAACAAACATTAGAAAGTGACAAAGATATGTCTATATATATAGATTAATTACTCTTATTTAAAGACACATGCACATATGTGACAAGTTAATAGACAGATAGACAGCTGCCTCATTTGACCAACACAGTCACCATAAAGTCCTGGTAGTTAGACACCCTGAAGACTCAGGATCTCTAGACTGTATTTAATGCTGAATGGAAACACACCTCTGAAGACCTCCAGAGTCAGACACAGATCACTTATTTTAACTGCCTACTTCTCTCTACTGAATATATAAGAAACTAAGACAGAAAAATTAGTTATTTGTTCTGCTGGTATCTAGTCCACCCCTTTAAGGCCAACCTTAAGATACTTTGCGAAAAGGCAGGTGACAGCAGTGATAAAATCCATGACATCTGCTCTGTTCTCTACACACCCCAACAAATCCCTTTAAGCTTTCTGTGTGACTCCTGAGATGTCTGCCCAGTTGCCAAAGTAGCAGAAGAGATCATCACACTCCTATCTGCGCAGCCCAGCCTCATCTAAAAACAAAAGGTGTGCCTAAACATTTGGTGGTGAGATACTGTCATACTATAATTCAGATTGGAAAGGACCTTAAAGAAGTGTCCAGCCCAAAGTCCTGCTCAAAGCAGGGTCAAAACTGAATTCAAACCAGATAGAATGTCTTACTAAGTACCTAGAATTCCAAGCTGAAAAAACATCAGCAGCATCTTGTTTCTAAATCTGAAATAATTTACCTTCAATTTTAGTTAGCAATAGTTGCAATTCTTCAAATCTTAGTGGTATATTCAATGGCATGCTTTTCCACAAATAATTACTTCAAAGTTGAACAAGGTTTTAAATCCAAATAATACCAGAACTGATGCAACCTTCTCTCTTTTATACTTCTTTAAATAAAAATAAAATAAAGACAAAACTACTAAAGTATGTACTTCGAAAATATGTGAAGTGTATAAGATATATAAAATAGATTTCACTTTAAAGTATATGCTTTGAAAAGTATTTCTTTAAATGCAAATGATGACCTGAAGACAGGAGAGCAAATTTAACATGTTATAACATGTACCAAACTCTAGGTTAACTCTTGTGGTAACAAGAAAAAGGTAATACACAGAATTTGAAAGGAAGAACAAAGGCAGAAAAGAGATGGAAAGATTTCTCTGTACATTTTATCAATGATTCCCTGATTGTAATACCCTTTGACAGCTGTGTTAGGCAGGCTAAATGGCAAAACTCCCAAAAGGTGGAGAGCAACTCCCAACTCCAGCTTGTTTTTAGCATTAGACAGCCTAAATAAAAAAAAAAAAAAAAAAAAAAAAAAAAAGAGAGGAGGCTTTCGGACTTCAAAGCCAACTACGCATTTTATGACCCCATTCTGCTAATTATTTCAGCATCACAGGTTAAAAACAAGAGAGTTGCCAGAAGGATAACTTCCCAAGCCTGTATGAAGTAACCATGTTATCCTTTCCAATGAAGTGGTCATAAAGGTTAATAAGTACATATTAACAGACTAATGACAAGACTTTAGGGCTTTGTCCTCAACACATGTAAACTCTGTACCTCCTTCCATCACACCCAACCTCATATCACTACTATTTTCACATCTTTGCGGCTCTGTGACCAATTTCTGCATAAACTTATGCCTAATTAAATCAAAAGAAACTAACAGTATACAAAGAGTAATCACAAAAAGGAAATGCCACCACCAGTCCAAATAACTATTATTTATCAGGTAACCTCCTGTTGTCTAAAACAGGAGGTTACCTGATAAATAATAGTTAAAACAACTATGGTTCAACATGCAATAATTTTTTCAATCATATTTAGGAACTCAAGAGTCTGAAAAACTAGATCTGAAAAAAGAATCTCAAAATCAAACTACCCAAGAATGTCTACTAGAAAAAGACAAAGAATATAGTGGGTGAAAACGGTGGTATAAAAAAATCCCTCTTTTGTAGCACTCCAGGCATTAATTTTGCATTTTAGTATGGCCCAAGTTAAAGAAGTTAAAAGGAACGTGAAGTTATGGGTTTACAATTAAAATCAAAGCATCTTAGTAGAATGTTTTCTTACTTTTTATCAGATATAATTTTTTAAAAGCCAAATTCCAAAAGCAATGCAGTTTCTAATCACCTGAATGATTCAGAACTCCTTCTTTGAAAGCATAAAAGCATAGGGAGAAGCTAAAAATTAATAGATAATTTTTATTGCATCATAATAATAAAATACTAAAATCAAGAAAAGTATGAACAAGTTTGGAAACAAATAGCAGAAAGCTTTACCTTGAAAAGCAGCTGCATTACGAGATATTAAAAATTTTAATGTAGCACTTGATGTTTGAAGCAATTGCTGTATATCTTGCTTTGCTGCAATCTGATACCTTTCTTCCATCTTTTTGGTACAGCATGTTGGATTTTTAGAAGTACAAACCTGGAGATCAACACCTAAGGAAAAGGCAGTTACACTGATTAATATAAAACAGAAGTATGCAAAACACAAACACCAAAGAGATTTTTTTTTTTAACATGGGTAATGACACAGAAGAAATACCCAAAACTTCAAAACATTTGGTCTTGTTCAACAGAAAGGAATACTAATTAAAATTCTGTGGGAAGAGTACACTTATTACAGCTAATTAAAGTCACGTAATTTCCCTGACAATGCAATCCTGTTCCAGCTGTGAATATTGCTCACTAATGTTGGTCACATACGTTGAATAGGCATTGTACATCACGATACAGGTGGTGTCCCACTCCTGGAAACACTCAAGATCTGCTCAGATGGGGCTCTGGGCAACCTGATCTAGTTGAAGATGTCCCTGCTCATTGGAGACTAGATAACTTTAGGTGTCCCTTCCAACACAAACTATTCTGTGATTCTATGATCCTCTAGAATACTGAACTGCTGGAGCAGCTCATGGCTGGCACTCCTGTGCTTCTGTAAATCTTGCACTAAAAAAAGCTAACTACTTCCAAACATTACAAACACACCAGTGGAAAGCTCATTCCTGACAATGAACGTGCTTATATTAATTTCTACATGGAGCAATCCTAACTTCCAGCCTAATCTCCCTGTGTCTTTCTCTAACACCAAACATTCCCCTGAATCCCTGACACCAACTCCCTACTTCCCTAATAGGTTGGGAGACACCTCTACAAGTGTCTTTTTTTTTTTCATTTTGGGCATGTTGAAATCCCAGAGGGAAAATTCATTACTTTTATAACTTTACAACTGGAGCATAATCAAGCATAAAAAGCATGATTCACCTTGCTTGTTATCATATGGTATTAAAAATCCTTTTCTTTTTTAATACTGTATCTAAGCAATGCTTTCTAATATAAAGAACAAACATATTATGAAAGAATAAATATGAGAATTTAAGTTATAGTAATACAAAACTTAACAGTCCAGTCCAAATTTTTTTCTCAAATACATTATTTCATTGACAGATATGAAAGATTTCTTGGAAACATAGTAAGAAACTTATTTTCATCTGCATGACCTTTCAACTTCTACATTTCTATTATTAACAAATAATATACAGGGTAACGTACAGTTCCCTGGGTACACAGGCATAGACATTAATAATACTTGTCTAATATTAAAATGAAATAACTTAAAATTAGGTCTATTACCCAAACTCTTCTTAGTATTTTAACCAATTGTTAGACACTGCTTAACTTTCAAACCTTTGCCACTTGTAAAGCAGAAGTATAAATATATAGATATATAGATATTCTTGTAAAGCAGAAGATATAAGTATCACTGCTACAGAAACTACTTTGAAACTTTATCTAGGCTTTATGGACTTGAGTATAGCTTCAAGAAGACACACTTTTAGCAAAACCCAAAAATAATTATGAATATTTATTTATGGCTTCAGATGAAACTTCAGTATTATTTTATTTCCTTGATGTTATGAAAAGCATTTTTAAGCAGCATCTTTCCAACATGGATCTCATTCCCAACCCTAAGTGAATTTTGTTTTATAGTTTTAAGACTGCTAATCATGTACATATGAAGTACATTTTATTGATCTACTTTTGTTCCAGCTCATTAAGCACAGCTGCTTTCACTGGCCAGGAAAACATAACCAAATACAACCTACAAAGAACACAACTGACCAAAAATTGAATTGTTGCTCAAAACCCACAGAGTGGTTTTCCAGTTGTTTTTTTAGAGATCTACAGAAGGAGGAACAGCTTACAGATAATGTTTCAGAAGACACACAAACCAGAATGTGAAACAGGTCTTTCCATTTCAGTATAAGCAATATTAAAAAAAACCCCAGACAATTATTTTCTGAGTTTTCACACCTAAAAAACTTTCCATCTTCCAGAAGAACTGTTTTATCAATAACCAATTTTAAAATGGAGGGAGAAAACACTTTCTATTCCAAAAAGGCATATTGGCTCTTTTCAATACCAAATTCTGATGGCTCTACACTGTGATCCATTTTGAAACAAGATCACAAGACAGCTGGAAGTGAAATACCTTAGCCTGTAATAAAAATATATTGAATTAAACAGTCATGGTACAAGAAAGGTTTTAGAACTGAAAAGAATCTAGATGAGTCTAAGAAAGACAGTTTGGAAAGAAAAACATATTTGTTCTAAGGTGCAAGTTTACCTATCTGGAACTGATTTCAAACTTTTATTCACGGTCTCAGCTGTACAAATCTGTATTTTCAGTACCTTGAGATAAACAAATGCTGACAGGATGAGGACATTAACAGCCAGGAAGAGCAAATGCCAGATCTGTGGTAAATTTCTGCCTGTCTATTTAGACTTTCACGAGATCAAATCCAAGGTCTGAAAAATCCCAAAACAGATTTAGGATTGTCATGACAGTCTTTCAAAAGCCAGCACTGAAATGCCATATGGCTTGGATGCAATTGTCAAATCAGAGGTTTATATCGAAATGGATTTGGAACCTGTATCAGACCTAAGTCCTTCTCATGCTTATCCTTTAATATTTATTAATTTATTTTTGTTACAAGCACCACTCCAGATTTAGCATTACTTCTATCACTACGATTGTTGTGAGGTACTTCAGCTTTGCTCAGTAAAAGAGATGGGGAACAGCCTCAAGCACCTGGCCCTGACTGCTGATACTGTTGAACTATCATCTCACTTTTTTCTGTGGCTCCATTCTGCAGGAGTCAGTATTTCTCTCACCTGCACTTCAAGAGGTGGTGAATTCTATATATTGCTTTCAAAGGGCACTCCAGACAACACTGTAGTAAAATTTTGGCTCCTTCCTTATACACTCCAAGCTTTTCTTTCTGCCTACTAAGAAGCACTCCAGCAAGGTGAAACCATCCCTTCATACAACCACACAACAGTTCACAGAACAAAACATGTCATCCTGTCCAAAAGGCCTCTTATTTTTGAGACTGCTTGAATTTCAGGGCAGGGGAACACACAGTGTCTTGGCATTACAAAAGCATCATACTGGTTCCCAGGAAGATTCAAGAGAAAATCCCATGGAGTGAGGACAGTCCATTCCTTCTACAGGACACCAGCCTTAAGCAATGTAGACATAAATAACCCTGCTCTGTTCCACTCAGCATGAGAGCCAGGAGGCGCTCCTTGAGCTGCAGCACCTTTCAGGCCAACCCAGCCAGATCAAGACTACCGAGCACTGATGACTTCCTAGAGAAGCTGAAAGACTGGAGATTGAGATGGGGAACTGCTATATAGCTAAGCCCATTTTTTTGTTCATTTTAATCTCAAAATATTGTCAGATTTCTTTTCACAGTGATCATTTTGTGGATCCAGAGGTGAAATATTCACACACAAACAAAATTATGCTGTTGGCAACAGTCCTTACAAAAACAGATGTGATATAATGAACATCAGTAACTGATTTGACAGAGCAATTCACATTCTGTCTCTGATTAAATCATATTCCAGAGCTCTGAATGCCTGTTAAACAAATAGAGTAATTACAAGTGTCCCTGTCTCCATACAACAAAAGAAAAAAAAAAAATTTGACTTGAGGTAGAACCAAAATCCAAATTACTGGAATGTAAATTATACTAGAAACCCAAATGAAAATTCAAATATGATCTTGGGATTGTATTAAAGTAACCTGCTGGATTTTAAACTAATTTCTATTGTTACTTTAGGGGAATTAGAAAGAATATTTTAACTAGACTTAACAACAGTACCACAGACCAACTTTTTCTGACATTATCTCATCTTTCCAGCAAGGTTTTTCTCATTTATTCAACTTCATATTCTTAATGGTTCTCTACCAAAAAGCCTTTACAGTAAAACTTTAAATAATCACAGTCTTCACTCACTTTCATGCTTCTTGTTCTCATAATTACACACATGATCTCCCAATGTTTGCTGAAAATAAGCCTCGATTGATCTCTGAAAAAATAAACCAACCCAAAATCAAAAAAGCAAACAAACAGAAACCAACCGAAAACAAACTGCTGAGAAAAAATATCTCCAGCACTTTCTTCCCCCCCCACTTCATTGGGAATTGCTTGATCCTACAGTGACAGTAAATGTAACATTTTTCAACAAGTCACAGAATTCAGCTTTTTGGTGCAAACAGAAACCTGAATTTTTTCCACTGACATACCTACTGGAGGCTCTCTGTTACGAAGGCAAGAGTGAATGGTTTATCAGCTGTACTATTCTGCTGTGGCTAAAATCATATCATAGAATGGTCTGGGTTGGAAGGCCCTTTCAGAATATCTAGTTTCAACCCTCCACCATGGGCAAGGACATATTTCATTAGACCAGGTTTTTCAAAGCCCCATCATGCCTGGCCTTGAACTCTTCCAGGGATTGGGGATCCACAACTTCTCTGTTCTAGGTATTGTGAGTGAAAGAAACCAAAAAATAGATATTATTTGCAACCAAGATAACAAGAAGAGCTCAGAGCTCCCATTTAATCTGTCTGGAAAAAAAAAAAAGAGCTGCTGAAGTTAGTTAAAAGCTCTAGATTTACTAGCATATAGGGTAAAAGAGTGGAAATCTTCAAGAAATCTTGGGTTACAATACCAGAAAGGAAATAAAAATATGTTTAAAAGTATTTTGCAGACAGCAATTTCTTTTTTTTTTTATAATGGAAGTCATATTGATCAACAAAAATAAAATAAAAAACTCCAGACCTAACCTCTGAGTCCTTTTTATATTTATTTCATTTTTCATAGAGCAAAAAAGTATCTTTCAGGATTTTTAATTACTGAGGTTATTCTGTACAGTCCCACCAAAAATCTACTTGTAGCACAGAACCAGAGAGGAGAAAACCAAAGTATTTTTGCAACTAACATTTAAAATCAGCATGAATGCAATTAATGTTCCAATATAGCATGTGATGAGGCTGATCACAACTCTGTACTGTAGTTCCCAAATCACATTTACAAAAGAACAAGAACAGTTAGTCAAATGTCATGATTGCTAGGGGTACCAATAAGTATCTTGGGATTGGTAAATATATTAATTTATCTTGATTATTAGTGGCCATTTTCAACTCTATTATATCTTGTCTATATGGATGATAACACAAACTCAAATTTGTAGTTTCCATATCCTTCAAGATCACCTTCATGTTCATATATATGTCATTTCTGCATAGGATGTCAGAGGCTTTTTTTTTTCTCCCTTAAAGATACACAACCTTTATACAATAGCTGCAAAACTAATTCTATAAAATAACATATAGGTTTTTGAGCTAACGTATATTTAAAATACAGACACATGACAACCTCCAGAACTAGAATTTGCATGATTTACTGATATAATGCTGCTGGTTTTATTCCTACTAAGAAGCAGAAAGAATGGGAATGGTACAGCCTTTTTTTATACATGCAACAAGAACAAGGCAAATATAAACTCTATAATTTTATTGACTTCCACTGCATACAAAACCATACATCAAGCAGCATTCCTGCTGTTCTTCAGCTGGTGATCATGCTCTACCCCAAAGAGTCAGCTTAAGACATTTAAAGGAAAGTGTTCTTAGGTTATGTCTAAGGTATCATTAAAATAAAGACACAGAGCCAATGCAGTGGAAGCATTTATGCAGCGGAAGCATTTATGCAGCCTATTCTGAAGACAACACCAACATTTGATAATGGAGTAGCTCCAAGATGCCACAAGCTCCACTGGCTGTCCCTGTGGTTGCCCACAAGGAGCACCTGAGATGGCAAAGGTATCCCACCCACTGCACACTGCACTACCAGAAAGATGTAAGTTTCCCAGAGTTATTGCATCTGTCAGCCCCACTGGGAACATTATGGAAACCCTAAGAAAATTAAATTGCTGCTAGATGCCTACATTTCAGCACTAAAATTAAACCTTGCAAAGGCAGCTTGGACACCTATTTTCGTAAGTGGACAGCTACAAGAAATGTGTGTGTGCTGTATGGGCACATCTTATACGTAAACACATTTCTTAGTGTCATTAGAAAAGGTTTTAAAATATTTTTACATCTTGCTTCAAAGAAGGCTTAATATAGAAGATCAGTAGCACAAAACTGACATTTCACATTACGCTTCAAGCCTACTAATACCTTTAATCACACCTAAACCTTCTAAAATACTCATTTAATCCCCATTTTCTTGTCATTGCACTTCTGGACAGATTTTACTGTTTGCAATTATTTTTTTCATGATATCTGAGATCTATGCTACTCAGAACAAGAACTCTGGCAGCCCACAGCACTGTAATTCCTTCATAGAGTGTAAGGCTGATGACCATACAGCTGTACCACACCTCCTGCTGCTCACTGTTTGCAAGGGCAGCAGAGAAAGGTATTCTTTTATATTCTTACAATTCAAACATGGTTTTTCCTACAATCAGGAAATGCAGAAAAGTCAAAATCAAAAGAAAAAAGTGAGTGGTGATATAAAAAATATTATAGGGAGAAGGAGGAAATCAGAGGAGCAGAGCAGAAGAAACATATATAAGGCACTGTAGTTCTTTTCTCTTGAGTCAATATATTTCCTCCCTAAACCTAGTACACAAATGAACGGCATAGTAACCAAAATAAATAATAACAGAGAAAGCATAATATTTACACTAGGCTATGGAATGAGAGGAACCATAAAGTGATACCATATAATTCATACTGAGATTATTCACACAAATGATCAGCACAGAAAAACTAAACTGCCTACAGGACTGTAACTCAGATTTCACTTTACAGACACCTTTATTTGCACAGTACCTGTCTCGTCAGGCTTTCCAATTGAAATGTTTATTTTCTTTTTATCAAAGACAATTATAAAATCTTTAGGTAAGGACAATGCAAGAAGACAACCATGCATGTTGATAAATGTACTGGTAATAAATATAGTACTCCCATTTATAAACTACACACTGCAGTATTGTCTGTGTTAAGCATTATCTGTCACATTCAAAGCTAGAGTTATTAAAAGCTCTATTTTGGAGGGATTCCTTTAAAATAAACCTAGTATGCCTTATCTCTACTTGCAGAGTTAATAAAAACCACACGAATTATCTTTAAAAAACCAATGAGGTTAGTTATTGATATTTTAAAGTGAGGGGGACATTACGCAGCTTTTGTTGCACTTTCTGTCTAAAAAGCACTGACTCTCATTTACTAGTTAACTTGTCATCCAAACATGAACACACTTTACAGATGTTTAAAAAAAAAGTTGTTTTTCATCCTGTATCGCCGATTACTGAAATACTTGCATTTTAATCCTCTGAGTTCAGCTGAGGTTCTCAAACCTGGAACCAAAACCTCAAACCTAAAAACGTACACCTTACTATATACGTGCTTTGCAATGTTATTGATCATCTACTTTAAAAAAAAAAAAATAATCACTGCTGATACAAATGCTAGATATACTCAAATTGCCATGAAGACTCTACTTTCCCGGGAATTTTATTCCATTACGTTCCAGTGACAGACAGATATCCAGTACGGAAAATGCGCAGCCCGACCACTGGCAGCGGCGTAAGTCGTTCTCATTTCCCAGCAGAGTGACTCCAGCAGCCCCAGACGCAGTCAGGTGGCTGTCCCCAGCCTCCAGGGCTGGCACCGATGTACCTGTGCCTGCCCACGGCCGGCTGGAAGTAGGATGACCCCAGCTGAAGCCGGCTCGCTCTGCTCTGCGCGGCACGGAGGGGATGTGGGTGGGCACGTTTTAGGCAGGTGTCGGGGCGCCCCAGTGCCCACAGCCCGGGAAGAGCGTTTTCTCTCTAGAGTAAGGGGCCAGCCGCGATGACGCTACGAAGGGGGGGACCCGATGAGCCCCGCCACCAATGCCACCAGCCCATCGCCGCCGGCGGCACCGAATTCAAACCCAGCGGCCCCGCCGCCGCCGGTGCCTCCCGCCCCGCCAGCTCTGCCTTACCTGCCCGCGGGAACTCCGGGACGCTGCCGAGCGGGCCGAGCCGCCGCAGCTGGAAAACTTTCCGGACAGCCTCGCAGCTCGGCGGCGGCTCCGTACCCTGCGAGGCGGCGGCCAGGAGCAGGACGGCGACGGTCAGGACGCCGAGGCAGAAGCGCTTCCCCCCCATAGCCCACGACCGCCGCCAGCTGCCGCAAGGACGGGGGTGAGGCGCCCCGAGCCGCCGCCGCGGGGGAGGCGCCGCCCGCCGCCCCGCCGGGACCCTCCCCCGGCCCGGCCCGGCCCCCGCCCGAGGAGGGGCCCCACGCCCAGGGCGGCAGCGGGAGGGCGGTGCCCAGCGCCCGTGTCGGGGCTGGGGACAAGAGGAAATCCCCCCGCCCTACCACGTACACCCGGGATGCGGAGAAGAAACCCAAAGGCAAAGCAAGCGCTGGCATGGTAGGGGAGCAATTTCGACCCAAAAACACGAAAAAAAAAAATTACAGCGCTTTGGGGAACTGCTAGCAACAGGCTTAACGCTGTCAGTAAGGTACGCCGTTCAGTTTGGCTTGAAATGCCAAACTTGTTTTTCTGACAAAAGTTTCCAAGAATTCCGCAGTCTTCAGGGCATCTTCAGAAGTTTCAGTTTCCTGAGGCAAACGTGACACGGGACCAATTTATAAATTCCTGTCCTGTCTACAAGCTGAAGTCCGATGGGAGCTGTTAGAGCAGCCAACATGGGAGGCATCAGGTTATCTTTAAGAACGGCTTCCTTGATGCCAAAATCAAGAATTTTCTCCATGCACAAATTTTAAATGTCACACCTCACCCCTGAAAGCCAGAAATTTTTCTTAGTGTGCTTCAAAGCTGCAAGTGGTCATTCAGAACTGTAAAACAAAAGGCTTTCAATTTAAAAGAAATCTTTAATCCATGTCAGCAATTTCAACACAAGACTGCAAAACCAGTTCTAGGTGTGGATTATTCCACACTTTCATTTGAATACAGTTAACAAACCGAAACATAAGTTATTAAAATTTGCAGTAGAGATCAACCACTACTGAGCAAAGCAATAAAACAATGTCATTATCCAGTCTACTAAATGACAGCTCATAAGAAGGGGTCAGGACTAGTATTTCTCAATCATCCATACTCCTGGGCAACTTCCTTCTGTCAGCAATCTCCAACGTAGATCATATGAAATGTCCTTTAACAGAATTTGTTGTACTTTTCTTATACATTGATGTATAAAGAGTTTACACAGATGACAGGTTACAATCTTCTTGATAAAGCACACTACAGCTAAAGACATTTTAGCCCCCATGAGAAAAAAGGGGGGAGGGAGGGAAGAAAACAGTGAGTCCTAGTGCAAATATAAAGATTTGGTTTAGATTAAAGTAAATAAATAAAAAAATAAATTGCAATGGCTTGTATGGAAGCTGGTAGTAGGCAGTGAACCCCTTGTCATTCAGTAAAATAGTCTTTTTTAAGATATTGAAAAATACCACTGGGGAAAACAACCTGAACATGAGAGCCAGAGAACATAGGACCTTATTCAGCAATTTGAAGATGATAGAGGAAATTCTGGAAATGATGAAATGCCATCTTCAACAGCACTCACAGTAAACTTATTAAAATAAAGTACTACTATTCTGGGAAAAATGCTTACAAGTTAAGAAAAACATATAAGTATTCCTACTTGCAGATGTCTCCTTTACGCCACAACCACATGGAAGTTTGCCAACAGTAATAGATGATGTTGGGAAATCTCTAGAACCCCTTTGCTTCAAATGGAACCAGTACTTTCTCATGTCCTCAGTAACAGCAATTCAGAGAAACCTCTATCCTCCAACTCTACAGTTTAAGAGAAAAGGAAGGTTTTTGGTCAGAAATTGAATGTGCATGTTTTAACTAGGTCTTACCATATGAAAAAGATTCTAGTTTGTTCCAAAAGGTGAAGTGGGTTTTTGTTTGTTGGGGGATTAGGAGAGTTGTTTTTTCAATTTTTAATTTTGTTTTAATAGCTTTAGCATAGGAAGTGTGAAGGAATTTTTTTTTTTTTTTGCTCCATTAGAATACTGAGTTTAATTTCAGGTTTTATGCTTCAAAGTTTCCCTGATTTTAGTCTTAAAATGTGTATTTTAGCTAAAAAGTTTCAAGAATTAATTATTCTGCGATATACTAGACTGAATTTATATTTGCTAGTGCTGTTTTACTAGTAATGACCAGGCTCCTGTCTCCTGCCATGTGGCTCACTTTTGTGACTGTATTTTGAATCCACTGTTTTTTTAGTGGGCACATTTTGCTTTTGCTTACTGTATTTTGCTTTATCACCTTACAGTATTGTGCCTGGGAATGCTTTGATAACAGCCATTCAGACATGCCTCCAAGGGATGGCAGGTGGCCAGAGTGTGGTGGCTGCTGTTCCTGTCCTGCTGTACTGGACAGGCTGGAACTGTAGTCTGAACTTGAGTTGAAAGGTCTGTGACCTGTGAATGAATGAATGATGGAGAAGAGATCCACCTCCAGCCCTTGGAGAACCCCATGCCAGAGCAGGTGGATGCCTGAAGGAGGGTGTGACCCTGCAAGATGCCTGTGACTGAGCAGGTTTGCAGAAAAAAGGAACTCCTCTCATTTTAACATGCGAATATATATACACGTATATGAAGTTTATGAGAGAACATTAGCATTGCCTAGACTTACATCTTCTTGGCCAAAGCCTGAACATACACACCTGATGGGTCCTCATGGATATCTAGCTCTTAGCACAAGATGACGTAAGAATATTCCTTCTAAAAATTCTCATTCTGTTTTCCTTAATCTCAAACAATACTACTGTATTACCTGAAACACTGGTGCAATGCCAGAGGAGAATCTTCAATTTATCCCTCTAAATCATAGGAAGCTAAAATGAAGCTTTCTATTATTTTTGGAACACAGCTGAGTTTCCTCCTTATCTACACAAATGACATTCTCCTTTGGACTGTCATCTTGTAATGACTGAAAACACTTCATATGGCTGTGCCACCTTTCCTGTTTTCATCTCTTCTGAGAGCTATGACAAAAATAACCCTTTCCAACTTGTTGCTTAGACCATGTTCACTTTTCTCACATTCCTTATTGTGTCAAACACAAGTTGCTTGGCTTTGGTTGCATATCCTTCTAAGTGGTCCCCTCTCAGGATGCAAAGGGGAGTTTCTACTTCCCAAGGACTACAGCACCTGTCTCCACATTCTGAAATGATCATATACTTTCATGCTATGTATTCTCATGTAAAGGAAGGAAATCAATCTTTATTAATTAAAGAGACAGACTAGTGTCTGTGCTGATTGCCATGTTCACTTCATCTCCTAGTGTCAAATTCTATTTCTGATCTAATATATGCTCTCTGGATACTATCCTTTTGATTTTTATATAGCTTTGAACAGAGTGGGAATCATAGGACTGAAACAGAACTTCTTGAAGTTACAGCAACAGCATAGGGAGGAACAACAACAAAACAAAAAACACACAATAAATCACCAACTTTTTATTCAGTTAAACAGAGCTATTATAATGATTCTATAGATAGTAAGGAAAAGAAGACAAACCACAACCAAAAAGAAAAACAAAAACAAAAAAACCCCAACCAAACAGTTACCTTATTTTAGGTTGGGATAATAAAGCTGGTGAAGACTAAAAGCTACACAGCATTGTATATTCATAACAATGCCACACTTACCAATGATACCATAAACTAAGTGAGGCCTGTAAAACTTCACACACAACTCTTATTTCATCTAATCATTCATTAAAAGTAGAACTGGAAGAGTTTATACTAGTCTTGCAATTTTTTACCTGATTTTGAGATAAATTCTCAAAAATGTTGGTTGGGATATTTTGATTTTTTTAAAGAAGGGGAAAATATTAACTTTAACTGAAAATATTTTTGAACTCTTAATGAGGAAACTGGATTATTGTTTCATGCTTGCAAGGACAGAGTTGTCAGCTGAGAACTCTGGGTAGGGACACATGAGAGAGAGAACACTGGGGAAACAGATGCAGACCACAGAGGAGTTTATTACAATCACAGGAAAGTTTGGAAGGGACCTTTAAAAGTCCTCTAGTCCAACTCCCCTGTGACGAGCAGGGACATCTTCAACAATGACAGACCACCAGCGTTGCTCCTCCCGCCCCCAAGCACGAAGCAGATGCTATTTTCCATTAACTTCAGCTGAGGCTTCCCCCGCGCATTACGGTCCCAGCATCCCTTCTGTCCCAGCTCCCGGCCTCTCCACTACTCTCTACACACTCTCCACCTTCCCGGTGAAATCAGCCAGCCTCTGCCACCCAGGAAAAGCCGCTGGCAGGCATACTCGAGGAACCGCTGTGCCTGCCTGCTGCCGCTGCTCCCGCAGGCGCACCCTCGGCTTGGGGACACGGGGGTGGGGGGAAAGGTCTTCTCCCCGCCATACACCACCACAGCCCCTGGCCCCGAGCTCTGCAGGACTGACTTCTCGCTTCAATTAAAAAGGGTGCAGAAGTTCAGACCTGGGATCCTGCCTACACAGGCACAGCTTCCGTTCCATTCTTCACAGTAATTCCAAATTCCAGTACTTACTTCACAGTACTGTATCCAGAAGGTAATTGCATATCTATTTTCATAAAGGTTTTATTCATTTAATAATTTATACTTCAAACATAGCTCAGCAGTCAGCCATTTACTCTTAAAAGTACTTCTTCTTACTGCTAGGTACATTGTTTCCATGGAGACTTCCTTAGATATTCTGGGGTGAACACTCTTAATCTGTTATTTTCATTTTAAAAATCAGGACAGACCTAGGCACTCCTGAAAGGCAGGAAAGGTTCAAGTTTCCATTAGTAACAACTTACATACATCTATTTTTAGATTACTAGGAGCTACAGGCTGCCTGTGTTGAACAGGTGACCTACCTCACCATTAGGTCCCCCATGAATTGACACACTAAGGAGAACTCATAGGAAGTCTCAATTTAGACCAAAACACAGTAACTCTGTTACACCTGGTGTAACTAAGTATCAAAAAAAATTAATGCAGTCACCTTCATTTTCTTTAATACCAGTCACACATTCAAGATTCAAGTGACTAGCTTTCTCTGTCTGCTTAACACAGATCCAAACTTTCCCACCTCCCAAGTGAATACACAAGATATTAATGTATTTTTTAAAGCAGCAAGACTATGCAATCAATCTCTGATATTATCTTATCCTAACATGCACTGTAGTAATTGTAGCAGCTGGTCTGGGGAAAACAAGAACATCAGTCTACCAAGTGGGATATCCTTGGTACACATGACCAAGAATTTGATCTAAAAATGCTAGCACTGATTTTTTTCCTGCATTATAAATACACAAAATACAGCCACAGCTTTCTATTCAAAGGCTGTTGAACCTCCTGCTGAACCACATCATGTGCTCTTTTTATGGATCAGTCTATATTTATCAGGACACAACTTCCATCAGCACAGAAACTTGATAATGAAATTCACAATGTAAAGTCAATGGTAATGATATCAATTACAGCAATTGCGTAATGATGTTAATGGCTATATGCCTAATGCATATAGTTATGTGTTAATAGGTACTTCTCTGCTGTTATAGGCATGAGATATCCAACATGCTTCAGTTACAGGAAAAATCTTCAAGTGGAAATAATGTGAATACCAAAGCCATCCACCACACAAAGTTTCATGAACACTTATCCCTGAACTACTTGTGAAGCATACTTCAAGTTTATTTCTCATTTTGTATTAAACAGCAAAATGCAACCAGTACCTGGAAAAAGTAAGGCCAAAGTCCTCAGTAAAGAAAAAAAAAAGTGTGCATAAGGAAATACATAGCACAAATTTTCCTACTACATCTTACTGCCACACAGAAGACATACATTTTTTCTTAAAGAAACAAATCATTTCAGAAGCTGAAACCAAATTGATTGCCACTAATGAGCTGACTAGTCCTGGATGAGGGGCTCAGATCGGTGTGTTTTTCATGTCTTCTCAATACCATTAATATATATTTCATGGAAGATATTTATTACATGTGAACAACTTGGGAGTCCACTGCAGGAAAAAGAATTAATCAGTGCAGCCTGGAAATACTTTGAGATGTTAGTCTGCTGTTGTCTACTGGCTGTTCCAGAGTACTGTGTAGATAATACAAGAATGTAAGTTCAATCTTAGTACTACCTGGTTTCAATAAAATTTATCAACAATTAATATTAATAGAAATATTACTAAAAATACAAAAAAGTGATCACAGAACATACTTGAAAATAATGTTATAGGCTTAGAAGAAAAGCTAAGGGAGTTCTCCAGTAAATATCATATCGCTAACTATATTCCAGCCTTGTCTTCAAGTGCAGTTCTTAGATTACTTGAATATAAAGAAATAAGTTCAAAAATTTTAATTTAAAAAGAAAAATAGAAGTGAGGGTAGGTATTGGTATTGAACTGATACTTTTTTTTTTTTGCTTTACCTTGCTAGTAAATGTAGTTTGATGAAGTATTGCTGGGATGGTATAATGCTATATAGCAATCAAAATGGACACAAAAATTCTAATCAGCAGAGCTAATTTTTGTTCATCTCCTTCAGAAACAGAAGCAAATAAAAATGAAGGGTCTTAAGTTTGCACATTATGAAGACTCCTCAAATCCTTTCCCCCATTTTTTCAGCCCCAAACAGAATTTCTTTAGCACATTACATTCAACTGTACAGAAAGAAAATGCTACATCCAGACTGCACTTGCATGTAACTTTGGGTCACTATATGATTTCATTCACTGTGTCTTCTCAAACTGCTCTTTACCTCACTGTGGTTTGGAGAGCCACGCTGTACCTGCAAGGCTGCATTCCTTGTGATTGTTCTGCAGTGCTGTTTCTATCATAAACTGCAGAAGTTTCAAGAACAAAACATGGTAATAACAATCCAGATAAAAAACAAGGCAGAATACTGCAACAGAGTACCTTATGCTAGTTCAGGATAGCATAATACAAATCTTTAATCAAAACCAGATAGACTGTAGATTTCCAACAGTGGTAAACAAAAAATATTCAACATTTTCCTTTTCTCTAGAACATGGAAAACCTGTGGAGTAATATTCCATCTCTCCAGTCATATTTTCGGGGGTCAAAAAGCTGGAAGAAGTCATCACCAGACACTTCTGGTCTCATGTCTACACATTTATCTAAGACTTTCTCCAGAATTCTAGGACTAACATTTTTCACAACCTTCTTCATACTCTTTAAGTTCTGTGTTTATTAAATGTTCCTGCACTGACTGAAAAGAGAGCTAAACGTAGCACCTGCTCTTCCATTAGAAGTTGCCATCGTGTTTTATCGAGTACCAGTGGCCACCAATCCTTTATTTCCACAAACAAAAGTACTTTTCCTTTTAGGTACATAAGCACTTGAGCAAGTCTCAGTTTAAAGACTGCCTACATGCTCATCTCTGCCTTTTTTCCAGAAATGGATTGAATATTCTCTCCCTCCTTTTTCTTGGTCAGGATAGCTGTAATTTGTTCTGCCTGTATAATCCAGCAATATGGAGCAGGGATGCTGGCAGCTGTGCTGTTTTTAATAATTGCTACTGATTATGAACTGGCACTTTGTAAAGGAGCCCCTTTATAATTTATCTAAGCTAGACAGCAATAGTGGAGTTTATGCTCATCTAAGAGCTAAAAAGGGGATATTTACCTAGTGGCATAAAGTGTAAGTTGCAAGTGTTTAGCTATTTACTAAGTTCCTGATTCCAATTTTTCTTTTACACTTTCAACTAGTTTGGTACAGCTAGAATTGAACTAACTTGTTTCAGCAGTAAGTGTTGTGATAGCTGCAAAGCATTGGAGCCACCAACTGTTCAAACATGGCAACAGCTACCTAATTTCTATTCCAGAATAGTAAATACAGAACAGATCATGCTAAGTTTTGGGACCACTGAGTTTCTTTCATTACTAAAGACATAATATCATATTTATCCCATTAAAATTATGAAAACTTTTTTATTTCATAAAAAGATATTTCAAATCTCAAATTATTATATTGCCATCTTTAAAAATACAACATTCATCTAATACCCTAGAAGCTCTTGCAGTTCTCCTTTCAATTAGACACTCAAATGAAAGACAGTTACATATAACTAAGCAGCAGATGCATTTCCTCACACACTAGATCATAAGTTCAAGCAAGCCTTTCACAATGAATTTTATACATTTGTTACTGCAAAGCATTATATCCAGAATTTTAAAACACTTAAATATAATTATTATATTAATGAGCAAAATGAATGCAGAGTTACCTCAGAGCACACTCTTAACCACATGTTCTGCCAAAAGAACACCTTGTTGTTTTTTAAGTTGATCTTGAACTTTTGTTTTCAAATACACATATGTTTTAATTCCCTCTATTTAATTTCCTTACAGCACCTACTTTAACCATACATTTCTGTAATTGAGCTCTACCAGCTCAGTTAAGGCAGCCATCTCAGTTGTCCCAAGCTCTGACATTCTGTGGAGTTGAACACAGTATTTGCAAGTTTGCTGATGACACCAAACTGGGACTCTCTAGAGAGTGCTGTTGACTCTCTACAGAAACAAGAGACCTTGCAGAAGGATCTGGATAGACTGGAGCACTTAATCATCAATTAAGTGAAACTTAACAAGTCCAAATACCAAATTCTGCATCCAGGACAAATTGGGAGAGGAGTGGCTGGAGAGCAGCCCTGTAGAAAGGGGTCTGGTGCTGTCGTTGGCAGCAGGATCAATGAGTCAGCCATGTGTCCTGGCATCCCAGAGGTGAAAACACCTCTTGGTGCATCAAAGGCAGCATCACCAACCTGTCAAGAGAGGGGATTATGCCTCTCTATTCAGCACTGGTGTGGCCTCACCTTGTCTGCTGTATGCAGTGCTGGGTCCACAATTTAAGAAGGATATTGAGGTCCTTGTATGTGTCCAAAGGAGGGCAGCCAAGCTGATGGAAGGGCTGGAAAGGATGTTCCATGAGGAATGACTGGGGATTTTGATGTTTAGTTTGAAAAGAAGGAGACTAAGGAACAACCACATTGTTCTCTACAGCTTCCTGAGGAGAAGTGGAGAGGTGCTGATCTCTTCTGAGATCAGTTATAGGATACGTGGGAACAGTTCAGAGCTGCACCAGGGAATAATTTCATTACTGAGAAGGTGGTGAAACTCTGAAACAGGCTTCCTGAAGAGGTGGTCAATGCTTTGAGCCTGACAATATTGAAGAGGCACTGGGACAATGCCCTGAGGAACATGCTTTAATTTTTTGAAGTGGTCAGGGCAGTTGGATTAGATGATTGTTGTAGGTCACTTCCAACTGAACTATTTTTACCTGAATTCAATCAGCACAAGATAAGGAACACCTGAAAATGAGTACAATAAAGTTCCAGAATTTTAACCATTAGGCAACAGTATACAGCGCAAATTTCAGTTTGCAAGGCATCTTGGAACAAGGTGAGTTTATATTACACCACTGCAGTCTCCAGGTAGAAGACAGAACAAGAAAGCTACAAGAAAGGTTAAGTCAACTGCACAGTTCAACTATGAGAAACCCAGAACTTTGATCAGTTTTACTTTTCCTTAATGCAATGTTGCACTCATTACTATAAAATAATAACTCAAACATTTAAGAAAATATATATACTGAAGCAGACTCCACAGCAACTATCTTACTAAAACAGCTAAAAGAAGCTGATTTATATAGGGAAACAAGAAGCAGCTGTGAAGAAAGAACAAGTTGGAAGAAAGTAATAAAAGCTCCTGATTTGTCTATAACCCATTTCTTAGGCCCCTCAAGGACAAAGAGGAAATGTCATTTGGAAGCATAGTTTTTGGGAGCATAGTTTTACTTTTTTTGACCTTGTATACTGAGGGAAAGGCTAGCTCTAAAAGCAAGTCAGAGGAAATCAGAGAAATTGCAAAGATCTATAGTTTTACTAAAAGCTTCCCCAAAATGTTCCCTGAAATCCACAGTACTTATTAAAATTCTGACTAAAACACAGCACGCTTAAACTAACATTGTAATATTTCTAAACAATTATATAAAAGGTTAATTATCTACATACAAAGACAAACTCTTTAGAAAACTTTTAAAGAAAGCTTAGGAAGAGTGATAAAAAAGCTGCACTTCCGACTTGTTGGCAGATCTTAAAAGAGCCTGAGAACTCTTACCAAAAGACAAACATAACCCTGATACTAGAACTGACCAATCAGATGAATCAAGATTATAAATGTCTATATCCTTACCACATATGTGCAATTTACCACAGGAGCACACCAGAGATCCAGACACTAGGGAAGTTTGATTTTGTTGGGGCCATAAAAAGCCAATCGATGAGGATGTTCTGAGTGAGTAAAATAGAGATAAATCTCTAGTTAGTGAAAAGACTAGCAGAGCAGAGAGCTGCAGCTCTGACAGGGTGGTCAAATACTGATTAATGCACCAGTTCTACAGTTACAGCTACCACATGAAAGAACACCACTTGCCCTGCCTTGCCAGTCAAACAAATGGTGGTGTTGCTGCCCTGTGGTAACAGCACTGGTCTCTTGAGCACACTGCACACCAGCTCAAATTGTGGCATCATGTATTATATCAAGTGCTGGTAAGGAAACTTCCCACTCTGACCATTCATGGGCTCCCCACCACTCACACTCCCCAAGGCCAGACTTCCACTACTGGGACTGAAGCCCCTTCCCAGCAGGTGGCTCCAGTGACCTGACGGGAGCCCTGCTTGGCTCCCCACTCAGTCAGTCACTCACTCACACAGTCAGACCACATTTCCCACAGCAAGGTCTTGGATGCCTCATTACAGGAATCTATTTATTCCTTGCAAAGTTCCACAGAGCCCAAGATGGTGCCTCCGAGAAAGAACTCACTAAGGAACCCTTGGGCTTTTATCTCCTCAGTCTCCCATGATCCTGCCCCATGACTGTGTCCATCCACCTCACTGGGTCTCCAGTCTTCATCTCCTGTTATCCAAACAATTCCCAGCTGTGTCTCTCAGTGTCCATTCACCTGGCTGGCAGCATCCATCTTCATTCACTTTGTCATCCCAAAGGTTGGCAGTTCCCAGCTTCTTGTCCTGGGAGCTCTACTCCCATCTCAAGGTACAGCTTTCAAGCCCAGCTAGCTGCACCAGGTGTATTCCTCAGCAATGCCACCTTCACATCAAAACCAGACATCCATAAAGAAGACATTCAAAGCAACTTGGGAGTGCAAGAGACTTTAAAAAGATCTCACGTTCATGCAAGGGACCGATTTTATCACACCACCAAGGATCACTTAATCCCAATGAACGCTTCTGAGCAGCCATACAGATGGGCAAGACATACACCTGCATATTCTTATAAAATTTTGTTCTAGCTTTTGTTTTGTGCTTTATTAGAACTCCCCAGAAGATTATTAGTAAACTAATTTTACCCATTTGTTGGTTGGATTCCTTGGCCAAGGCTCCCTTTAGGCTACAGAGCGAAGGCTCAGTTTATTGCTAGCAAAACTCTGAAACACCTAGTTCATGTTTTATGAATACAGATAATCCCTTAATTCTTTCTTGAATTCTAGACAGTTCTTTTGCTTCTGCCATGTCTGTAAAAACATGCTTATATTCCTGTTGGCTCCCCATACTTCTTATAAAAGAATATAAGATAGAATGTAACCTAATTTAAATGTCCTAGAAATCAGATTTCTAGAAGTAGGTGATCCCTAACACCCTATAGCTTTCCTATTCCCAAAGGAGAACAGGCCTACAAATCGGTACACTTTAGACTGAGCTCTTAATTTAGTACTAGAGAGGCACTTAGCAAGTGAACTATACATGCACAGATGGAGCAAATAATTTTCAAGCTTAACTCCACATGGTTGCAGACACCAGAATGTGGCTCCCAGCTGTCAATACTGAATACCTCAGTACGTACAACACTTTTAGCAGCTCCCACAAACTATTTTTCAGGTAACCACTTGTACGTCAGAGTATGAAGTATGTCTGTCACAGCCAATGATGCTGTTTAAGTTTGGATGGGAATTTTCTCAGTAGATGAAGGATAGAGCTCAAATTCCAGGTTAAGTCCAGACATGCTATTTTGACAACTGCTACATGAAAGTAACCCAGAAAAACATCCAATCAGTGCAAGGCTTACTTTTTGATATACTAGGGAATGTTGGCAGGAAACAACTTCATGATTTGGAGAGGAAAAGAAAGTAGAGTTAATACAAGAGTACCTGCATCTTCAGATAGAATCCAGGACAGTCTTTGAATACTCCATCACAAAATACTGCAGAAAGGATTCACCAAAGCTCTGATTACTTTTTTAACCACTCTTCATTCTTACAGTGAAAATTTATTAAGATAAAAGTTTGTATTCTTACAAGAAAAGAAAAACAATTTGAAAACCACCAATTTGAAACAGTGACATATATTCTACTGTCTATAATCAAGAAACTCATGTTACAATGAAGAGGACTTCACTTAGCCTATTAGTAAAACAGTTCAAAACTCTTAATACTCCTGCATTTTCTCTTAGAAATGGAGAAAAAAAAAAAAAAAAAAACCCTTCCCCCCAAAACTACTAAGCCTCCCTATGTGAAATACATCACTAGAGTGGAATGGACTACCTCAGAAAAGTCAAAGTACTCTTGGGCACATTCAAAAGCTGTGTTAGAGTTAAGACAAGAAATGAGACTAGTCTACCAGTCCAGCAGAGTTCTGCAGGCTTTTTTTCTTTTTACCTCTCAAAAACAAATCAGCCCCTCCAAAAAAAAAAAAACCAAACAAAAAAACCCAAACCAAAAAACCCAAAACATCAAACCAAACCCACTTGACAAAAAGCAGGAAAATTTATTCTACTCTTAGAATGAAACTTATTTTGCAATAAATACCACTATTGCAATATTATGAACACAAGAATGGCAGAACACTATTTATCACTCCAAGGACAGTTTACCTCAACTTTCTTGGAGAGATCATAGTTCTAGTCTCCCCCACAGACAAGGTCCTTTTCTACCAATTATTTTTCTTCCTTTCCTCCCCTAATGTTTTAACATCCATCCACTCCAACCTCCCATTTAGAAACATGTCAGTCACATGAAAATATGGTATGTTTTCCTTTCCATATTTCAAGTGCAGTAGATATTTGAATTCATGTGTAACTGCATCTTTCTACTGACTATGTGTTTAATTACTGGCTGAATTTAATAAACAAACCTTCAAAAGGGACAAAAATAACTGTGAATAGTAGATACCAACAAGTGAACACCTGTTGTCAAAGTGATCTATACAATCTTTGGACGTGAGTTGCTAGGAAATAAAGGTAAAAAGAATCATCCTCATTCAGAACACAGCTTCAAACAGGAGCTGACTCAGACCTGGCCATACAAAGAACATGCTCACTTCTGTTTGCATTGATCTCCATGGATAACCCATATTACAGACTCCTCGTGCAATCTCCCTGAGCAAAACCTCCTTTCACTATACTGCTAGAGCAGCCTCTCAAATGCTGCCTGCTAGGATCTATTCATAACTCAAGCATTTGGATTTAAGCTGGGATCAGTGAATTTCTTGAAAACACATGAATGGGGAGAACTGGAAAGAACTACTCCCCCAGGCACTCAGTAACTAAAGGACAAAGACTCAGCCCAAATTTTTTTAGCATCTCTAGTTCAGTTTTTCCCTTAATTCTGAGGTATTCCAAACCTCTTGGCTGACCATTGAAAATATTCCAAGAACGTCTGGTAGGATTGTTAATCAAGCAACCACAAAATACGTTCATTCTCAAAATTATTTAAGTAAGCATCTTTGGGCTTTCCATCAGTTCTTACAGCATACTCACCTGCACACATATCCAGTCCAATACATTTAGAAGCACCACATATCTGTTAATGCAAGATCAGAGCTTAAGCTCTACCAGAAGATGCTGGCAAATACAGAGTACAATTTGGTGCCATACAGAAGATTTAAAACCAGCTGTGGGACCTTCACATTTTAACTAATTTATGAACTGAGCAGTTCAGAGGCTACAACTTGCTCATGAAGTGAACCACCCTATGCAGTATTATACTGCAAAATTTCCCTGTGATGGCTGAAAGGGAGCACTTCTGAACACAAAATCCTCCACAAACCTTGAGAACATAAGCATAATATAATTTCAAAGATATTTGTGACTTACAGTGCATTATTTTGACACACACAAAGATGTAATGATTTGCTTTTATGCTTCATCTGATACACTAATGCACAAAACTACATCCCAGAACAGTAGTATCTAACTCAATAAATTATATTCTATCAAAAATTATTTAATATAGCACTACCATACACCTTCACCCCACATGGAGAAATTCCAATCATAAAATCTAGGTATGAATTATGGTACAATCAACCATTTTTCAAAATCTTTTGCTAGATAAGAATTAAGATTTTACCTAAATTAAAACCCTATTAGCAGAGCTTATCACATATACTGACACTCTTTTCTGCAGTTAAGAAAGTTGTCCCTAAGACATTCTTGTTTCATTATGAAACCTATTATCAAAAAAGGTTCAATATCAATAAAAACCTTTTATTAGAAAAAAATTATTAGCCACCTAGTAGTGCCAAGTTCTCCAGTTTGTCCATAGAAAAGGAGATACATAAAAGAAGTTCTTCAAGACATTTTCTGGTCTTTAGAAAACTACTAGGAAAGCTAAAAAAATAAAACCAACCTGAACTCACAGTTTTACAAGGTTTAATACAAATATCTTTTATTTCCAATTATTACAGTAATATTCAGGAACTACAGTGTTATTTCCCACATTAAACATGGGCCTTTGCAAAAGCAGTATGGAGTGAGAAAATAAAATGATACACATATATCAAAACAACTAACTAGTGACTCAGTACTTCCTAAGTGCTTGTATTTTACATCTCTGCAGAGAGGACAGTTAAAGAATTACAGAAGTAACTAGAAAAATGCCAGTTCTCTGTAACAGAAAAAGTAGCTTTCTCTCTGCATAAAGTACAATAAACAGGAACTAGTTAATTTGTTCTGCAGCAGGAAAAAGGACTGCCATACACGTAGAAGATGGGGGTATCTAGAATCTCTTAAAGATTCTATAACATGTCGCTCAAGAGATTCCTTATTGTTGTGCATCTTATCCATTGTTAAAATTCCTGATCATTTCCGTCCTACTGCTGACATGTCCCACAGCAGGACAGTTGCTCTAACATTCTTGTTGGTCATAGCAGCATACAAAACAGAGATTAAGTAACCAAAGTCATGCTACTCTTCTGCCTTAACTGAGCTTTCTACTCTCTTTACCATCTATTCAGCTTTTTCATCTTCCCTTCCTTTAGTTGCTTCCTTGATCACCTTCCACCTCCCAGGGAGTATCACACTATTTCCAAGAGGAAATAGGCCTACATTTTTCTATTAAAAGTGGGGCACGACCAGCTACCACTTACCTGTAGGTCGTATTTCTCCAACATACTTCCAAATCACTAGAGATGTATTTTGCACTAACTACAATATAGATTACTTGCATAATAATCTTAAGCATTCACCAGACTGTTTGGTTTTTTTTTTTTTTTTCCTAAACATTACCCCATTAATTCAAGCTATACATTGATAGCCAGGCAATAATTAGCTGGGTCAGCCCACAGTAACCAAAACCAGTCTGAATCCCAGATACTACCCAAATACCAATCATCCTAAAGTAAGCATTTCTTCACTTCGAAGTCTCAGCCTGTTGTTTACAGAACTTGTGTCAAATTTGTTCCATGCAAAGCACGTTGGCCACATGTAAAAGCCATTTTTTTCCTCCTTTAATAAACTAGGGAGATTGCCTCCCTCAGCTAAAGTGGATGTCTGAACCTGGTACAAATTTGTAATGTTTGATGGAATGGGTCCTTCAAGTGCTAATCTCCTTGAGTCATAAAATGCCACTGAAGGCTACCTAAGTCACAACTATTTGCATTTACAACTTTGGCTGTAGTTTGTTACCAATGTAAAGAATCTGACTCATTCTCACAGAGCCTGAAATTATTTAGTAATAAATTATTTTGATCAAGCATTTTATGTTTGAACATTGGTCATTCAAGACTAGAATAATGCATCCTAGTCATGTCAGTCTAGTAAGCTAAGTGCAGAAATGAAGAAACCCCAACATCGCACCCCATCCCAATAAAAACACCCAATACCCCAACACTTCAGCCCAAAATTCACAGAATTGCTCACCATCTAAAAGGGGAACTAGGCAAAGTTAAGTTTTGTTTAACAGTAAGAATGAAATGCTACGTTAGCTTTAGTAGTTTTGCCTTTTTTACAGCAGTGAAAAATCCAGAATGAGTTATAAAATGAACCTCAGTCTCTACCTACTAGTCAGTCTCTTCCCACCAAGAACCCAACTGGCTGTGGAATAAAATGTCTTGTATTACTCTGTTGGAATGAATGTATGCAACTTTGTCGTGTTTATCCTGCATTCAGAGCTTCAGAATGTGCAGCATTCAACAATGGCAGGGTGGAAACGCATGCATCATCTCAGACTCCCGACAATTGCCATGCACATTAACAGGTACCTGCTTCAACACTTCTCTTGCTGTATCATTACACAAATGCTACACAGATACAAGACACGCGCACAGCAGATACCCATCAGAACAGATATAGTAAATGGAGAATTCTAGCAGCACACTTATTTCCCTCCAGTATCTTTTCCTTTGGACATGACCCAAAAATAGGAACGGGAAAGGAAATTGCCAGAAACTGGCTCTTCAGAGAACTGCAGATTTTATAGCAAGATTTCTATAAGGAGTCACAACAGGATGCAGTCCACTCCTTCCTATTCTGGATCTGTGTTTCACACACTGAATGCTATTAGCCTATTCACATGAAGCTACCAGGACCAGAAAGAAAAAGCTTCAGGGAGTGAATTCTGTGATTGAGGAATGATAGGGAAAAGTGGTATGGAAACAAATTCCAGTAATTCCAGATTTAAAGAAAGCCAAGTCCTTGCCAAGACTTTGCACACAAGACCACTTATGAATTACAAAAATATGAGTGATGTACTGTATGACATAGAATATTGCATTTATTTTCTATGGTAGAAAGTCAGCTATGTCAGAGAAACCCAACTCCGTGCCACCACAGCAGGGGAGACTCCTTTTTAGTCCTGTTCATTTAATGTCTTATGAACAAGCTCAAAATGTCTGTGCCTGACAGTCATCTCACTAGTCAATTTTGATATTCAAATGTCAGCATAAGAAAGTAAATTTTAAAGAACTGAGCTGTTTTTTTTCAGTATCACCCAGTGACAAATTAGTGGAAAAATGTTTTATTTCCCAGCATGCTTTCAGATACTCAATACACAGAATTTTCTATTGTTAACAGAAAAGGTTTTACTTATAAGGCTAACTGTGCTATACTAGGAATACAGGAAGTCTTAATACAGATTGGAATTTCTTACTTTTTGTTCAGAAAGACAGTGTAAGCAATGCTCTTCCTGCATATACATTTTGAAAAAATAACTTCATTACAGACAATTTCTTAAAATCCACAAGTTTATATTCATTAGCTCAATCTCCCAGAAGTTTGTACAGTTCAGACTAATTCACAGCTCACTGTAAAAATTAATACCTGTATCAAAGCCAATAGAAATATGTTTCTCACACATGTGACATTTTTAACAGAAAAGCTGAATATATCTGCAGAAAATGCCTCTTGATATTTTTTCAGGAATTTAGAACTGGCACTTAGTTTCAGCCATCTCACCAGTCTTCTTTAGTCACATCATCTACATGAATATTGAAGACAAAGATCAACTTAATTCAGTAAACCCAGCTTAACTTAGCAGCATTACTTCTCTCCCTACAGTCTCCTGTCAACTATTTCAGTCTCAGCTACACTGAAACCAATGTACAGAGCTGATGATTATGAGAAAACATTCAAATGACTGAAAAGCCCCGTTTACACAGAACTTAACGTAAGACAGGACTGGATTTACTTATTACCTATGAAAGTGTAAAAGTATAAACAGAGTATTAAGGTGTTTTCCAAAACGAACATATGACTAACATGAAACTTTCAAGTTCTAAAACCAGTAAGCCAAAGCTGTATTAAAGGCATGCCAAGTAAGACTAGTATTAGAAAGGCAGTTCCATAACTGCTTCTTGGATAAAGCAGAGCTTACTACATCTTGAAGATGCTGTTTAAGGTACAAAATCATTTCTCATACCTGCACTATGTCAAAGTATTTTTTTGGAGTCCAGGCATTAAAAGAATTTATGATGAAACACAAAAAAATGCCACGAAGTTTTTATTTTCACATAAAGGCATTAAAACTAGGTACACTACAACACATTCAATGGACAAGGCTCCACTGACATAAAACTTCCTTGTGCAAGCACTTGATTTTAATAGGCTTTATTGTCCAACTAATAAACATCTTCGGGCATTTCAAAACTTGATACTTACATGGCAGTATAAACATGATCACATATTAAAACATTTTCTGCATTTAAACTTTTGAGAATATCGCTTTTACACTTTAAGGAGTTAAATCTTAAATCACCAGATTACTGCAGAAACTGAGCATCCAGAAATCAGGACAAGACACACACCTCATCTGCTGACTCCACAGACACAAGCTTCCTCTAATCAGCAAGACTAAGAAGAGAATTTTAAGCTTGGGAACAGAGTATTTGGGACAAGAAACCTATCTGAGCAATACTTCTCGAATACAGACACCAAAAGCACTGGAAACTGAGCAGCATGCACAAGTCCACCATGGCTTGGTTCCTTCAGGAAGAAGTTTAAGGACGTCATAGGCATCTATGTATTTATTACTTCTTGCAAGAGGACGGAGTAATATGGAGAGGTAGCACTGCAATACCCAGTGTTCAACACTCTTTAAGAACGACCCATTTAGCTTCACATTCTATATGAATTTGAAGTAAGAAGAGCAAGGGCAGCATTGACCCATATTTTCCTACCACAAAGGAGCTCTATTCTACTTTTAAGTACTATATAGGGTCTGGCAGGTTAAAGTGAGAAGTTTGAATTTATAGCATTAGTCCTCTGTAACCCTGTTTGAGAACTAAACCCATCAACATTTGAGCTACGAGTGTAGTTTATTACTATGCAGCTTATTTAACAATGCAAGGTATGTTGAATACTCCACTTCAAGATTTTAGTGACCCTTCCTCATAGAGCCAGTTATATCTTTTTTTAACAACCAATCTCAGCTTCTTTGAAGCAGATACCTGGATGAGCTTTTCTCCAGGTATGTTTTTCATGAAGCTAAAGAAATGCTGTATTTCATTGCTAAGTGATTAACTTAGAAGGTTACAAGCTGACCACTGTTACACTCATCAATATAGACACTCCACAATAAGTGGACACGTTTAAAGATTCCATAGGTGATGAATGATTAAGGCTCTGCCTGTAACCTCATTTGTTGCTCTTTAATTTGACACATTCTGGATGGAAAAATTAAGGCTAAAAATGCACCCCATTATCATTTAGAAAATGCAGAGTTTCAATATAGTAAGAATTATTACAAAAGCAAGCTGCTGAATCCGTCACGTAATTTGCATCTCCAAAGTAAGCTTATCCTGAAAAAGTCTGAACTTTCATGCAGATTTTTTGATACTCAAGATCCATCTTTCTCCAACAAAGTCATGAAGAAACTGCAAACAAGCATCCACCTCAGTTTAATAGAAAAGTATTAAGCTTTGGGGAAAAAAAAAACAAAAACAAACCCACTCAAAAACTTCAGTGAATACATACTGTCAGCAACAAATCCAATACATACAAACAAAAAGCCAAATACAAAAAATCCCCAAGTCTGGTTACACAGAGAATTACATTTTTAAAAAAAAAAATCTTAGAAATTTAAAATTTCATGGATCAGTGAAGGAGAAATTCCTTAAAGCTACAAGGGTGTTTCGGCCTCTATCCCCACCAACCTCAACAGGCCGGGACAAGTGCAATACCACAGACACACACAGCATTGCAACTGATCCCAACCTGTGTAGAAAGGGGTATAATTTTTTCACACTCACTGACTGACTTGTCACTGCCACAGTCAGTTTTGCATGGATTTGCACAGCAGAGTATCATACAGCTGGATGCAAACCTGCAAAACTAACCAGAGAACAGTGTTCAATAAACAACAAATAAATTGTAAGACATACTTAACATGTAGTTCTACAGCTAGCAGTACTTTAAGTGCTTATAATGCAGTAGATTAGTGAACACTACCTGCACTATAAGCACTTTAGTGCTACAAGAGCTGTCATTCACTAGACTGCTGTTAAAATAAGGAAGGCCACAAAATATCCCATAACCAGCAGAAAGCATTCAAACTCCTTGATGTAGATTATAACAGGCCACCATCAGCTTTGCATAGATTTGCACAACCACTCTCTTCTTGTAGTGCAACTATGCAAAACTAACAGAAGTCTGCAAAGCAGAAAACTACTGGAACATCTACAGTCTCAACCTGAGTGACTGGATGAAGACATAACTTCTTATGCCAGAAGGAGCACTTAGGGCAGTAGATGCTAATCTACTTCACTATCTGCACTAGATGCACCTTAGTACAAAAAGCACTTGACACCACCACACTGTACCTTTCCATTCTCTGAAGTCCTGCAAGATCTCCTGAGGCAGTTGTCAACATAATGCTACAAGTGCCTTCACTGCAGTAGGTTCTATATATCACTACCTGCACTGTAAGCACTTTGACATTACTCTGACGCAAACAGCGTTTTTTTAGTAATTCAAGATATGTTGTCTACCTTGTACCTGCTGAAAGAAAAGAACAAAGTGAGTATTTGATCAGGTTTCAAATTACAAGCTTTGGAACAAATATTCACATTTCTGGGCTAAAGATCTCCTTCAGAGTAAACTGAAGCAACCCATCAGCCCAATCCAGGACATTCCTATGCAATACTAAGCAGTATCAAAATCAATTCTGATTCACAGAAGACGACCCAAATGTGAAAATTACAGAAATGCTTCTCTCACACTATTTTCAGAATGCCACAACAACTTGAAGAGTTAAAAATATCTTTTTAAAGGCAAACCTGAATTTGGTGATGAGCTCCCACCAAATCTCTTTATTTAAAAAGTTTACACCTAAATTCCAGAGAACCAGGAATTTAAAAATTAGATTCAACATATCCTACCATTGGCTTTCTAACATCCAGAAGCCACCTTATGATGTGCCAGGTATCTTTCTAAGTTTTCCAATTACTCATTTTGCTGTCCAGTTAAGAATATTTGCTGCTACTGCCACAGACACGTTGTCTCAAATTACAAATTCTACCGTGGCATTTAGATTAGTCTATCTAGCAACAAAAAGCAGGTTCAAATAATAGCTGCAAAATATACTACCACAACCAAATTACACCTTATTACAGACCTGAGGTTCAATAATGCAGGACAGCACTATATTAGAAACTTGAAAATGTATTTAATTCCTCCTTTAACAGGAATATAGACTTGAACGAACATGTAAATATTATGTCCCACGTGATACTTACAGCAAATTTAACACAATACTTTAAAACTACAATAAAACTAGCTTCTGTTAGACTAACTAAAACAACCAAAAAGAGCTTAGTTAAAATAAGGAAAGAAAAATCCAAGATACCAAATCTAAACATTTTTATAACTTACTGTTAAACTGCTTTATCAAACAAATGATTGCTTGGGAAACTTAAGATTATTCTCCTCTAAACGAGTGAAATTGTGGACTGCTACATATGCATCCAATCCCAAGGAACTATTTGCAATTTAGTAGTCCTAACTGAAGTCTATGCCTGAGCCTCAAAAGAACTGCTACTGCCCCTATATTTAAAAATAAATTATTGAAAAATAAAAACTTACCATCACCCATTGAAACTAACTTTCTCCGCAAACACACTGCTGCAACATCCACAGAAAGCTTCATTACGTTCAGCTGCACGTGGGGATACTGTGAAAAAAACCCAGCGAGTTACTTGCATTTTGATCCTGAGGAATGAACAAAGTCACCGAGAAACTTCCCAAACCCAGCGTTCCCCATCCCCACTCTACCCCTCCCGGGAGGGCGCGAAACGCTCCGAACCCCCTCGGGCGGCCATGAACCGTCCCGTGCGACACACCGCACGCGGGCTCACACTTTCTTCCCGGTAAGTGGATCCCCTGTGCGCCTAGGCAGGATCCCTCCCGTGCTGCCGGGTGTGAGCCGTGGGCCCGGGCCGGGCCGGGGCCGCTGCCGGGGCCGGGCCCGCTCCCCACACCGCGCAGCACGTGCTCGCCGAGAACACAGAGCCGGCCGCCAGGGGGCGCCGCCGCCAGCAGCGCGGAGGTCACAGCCCGGCTACGGCGTGACGCCCCCCCCGCGCGCCCGCCCGGGCCCCGCCGAGCCCCGCAGCCCGGGCGGACGCGAAAGGGTCGGGCCCGCCTGCGCCCGGGGGCCGCCCGGGCCGGGAAGGGGCCGCGGCGGGGGGAGGGGAAGCGACTCCCCGGGCCGCTGCTGCCCACACGCGGCTCCGGGCCTAACAGGGAACAATCGGCCTCAGCACGCAGCCGCCGCCATGTCCCCCGCCTCCTCCCCCCTTCCCAGCAACATGGCGCCGCCGAGGGCCCGCAGCTGCCGCCGCCGCGCCGATTTCGTAATGAAGCTCGCAGCTCCCGAGCGGCGGCGCGGGGCGCGCCCGATGTTCCCCGTCCGCCTGCCCGGGAGAAGCGGGAGGTCCCGCACCTCGGCGGAGAACTGTGGGGTGGGGGGGGGGGGGGAAAAAGACGGGCCCGCCGCCCCCGCCCCTCCTGCGAACAAAAGCCCATGCGGAGGGGCCCGGGACGCGCTCGGAGACCGCGGCGCTGCCCCCTCCCCGGGGCCCCGCGCCCCCTCCCCCGGGGGGCGACAGAGCACAAAAGCGCCTCCGCCGGGAACTCCCCGAGAACCCCCCCCGACCCGCGCCCCCCCCCCGTCCCTCCCCGCCCGCCGCCTCTTTTACCGCCGCTGCCGTTCCCGAGCTGGGCGTGGGCGGCGAGCGGAGCCCCCGCGCCGCCGCCGCGGCCTCTGCCCCACGTGCGGCTTTGTTCTGGCGCCGCCAGCTCCCCCCCGCAGCCGCGCCGGGCACGGCGCAAACTTTCCCGGACGGGCCTTCCCCCCCGCGGGCCGCGGGAGCAGAACCCCCGCCCGCGCCCACCCCCGGCCGCCGCTGCCATTGTGCCGCGCACGCCGCCCTGCCCTGCCCGTCCCGGGGGCTTGGCCGCTCCCCGCGCCACCCTGGCCCGGCGAGGCGCCCCGGGCCCGGAGCGCGGCGGGAGGAGGGGGGGGGCGGGCGGGAAGGGGGCGGCGGGACTCACTGCAGCGGCGAGCGGCGCGCACGCTTTTTCAAATCTCCCTCATTCCAGCCCCTCCCGCCCCGTGTGCAAGCTCGGGAGGCGCCGCGCCATGCGCCCTTCTCCTGGCTCCCCCGCCGCCCACCCACACTCCCTCCTACCGCCCCGGCCACTCGGAGCGGCCCCACCAGCCACCGTCGCCGCCGCCTCCGAGCTGCCCGCCCGCCCCCCGCCGCCGCGCTGCCTTCCCCGGGCTCGCCCTCCGCGCCGGGCGGCCGCCGCCGCCGCCTCACAACAGGTTTCCTGTCACCGACACGCGCGCGGCAGCGACACTCACCAGCCAGCGGCCGCCGCCACCATCTTCCCTCCTCCTCCTTCTCTCGCGGCCCCGGCGCGGCGTGGCCGGCCCGGTCGAGGGGAGCCGCTCCGCGCCGTTCCCCGGCGGGGCGGATGAGGGCGTGGGGGGGAGAGGCGAGGGGGGGGTGGGGTGGGGGGAGGGAAGTGGCGCGAAGGCAGGTCCCGGCGGCAGCAGCGGTCCGGCTCGGGGACCATGTGGGTGAATGAAGGGCGGCGGCTCCCGCCTCAACGTAAATATCCACAAGCCCTGCTCCGCCCTCATTAGAATAGAAAACAAAGTGCTTCCGAGCGCCGCGCCGCCCAATCGCCGGCCGCGGCCCCCGCCCCCGCCCGCCGCCGCCTGCTGCGATTCATCCACGCACCAGGCATGCACCGAGCCCGCCGCCCGCCCGGCCTGCCCCACGCTGCAGGGGCACCGCCGCTGCCGCCGCAAACTTTGTCTCCGCGGTTCCGCTGGGGCCGGGCTGCGGCGGGGGAGCGGGGTGCCCGCCCCACCGCACCGCACCGCGCAGAGCTCCCGCCGGGGGATGGCGGTGCCGCGCGCATCCTGCCTGCGCAGGCGGTGGGGAAGGGGAGGGAAGGAGGGAGGGAGGAAGGCACGGGGTGGGAGATGCACATGGTGGCCCCGCGGTCACGGGAGGGCCGGGGGAGGCCCGGCCGTGGGGGGCGGGCGGGGCAGGGCTGGGCCCGCCCGCCGCAGCCCCACGAAGTTGCGCGTGGTTGGGAACGCCGCGCCCGTCCCGCCCCGGCCGCGTCCACGGACCCACGCGGAGGTTCGGGATGAAGGGGGTGGTGCCGCATGTGGCTGCACTTGTCCGGAGGAAACTCCTGCGCTTGCATCTGGCGGAAAAGCAGGATAGGAAACCCGAGTCGTGAGGGTGCGAGTGGGAGAGCTGTGAGAAGGCGAGCAGGATCAGCAGCATGCCCGGCCGGCGGGCTCGGATGGGGGTCCTGCTCGCGACAAACGGACCCAGGTGCGAATCCCGGAGGCTGCGCTGGGCTCTGCCCGGTGTCACCCGCCGTCTTGGGCAGGCGCTCTGCGGGCGAGCCCCTGGAGCTGAGTCCCGCTCGGAGCCACCATCGGCTGCAGCTGCCCCGGGGGCCCGCGGAGACCCGGTGCCGGTAGAGGTGCCAGGACCTGTGGGGACGGATGGGTGTTCATTGTCATAAAGCTGCGTAGATGACGGGGCAAAGTGCCTAAGTGAAGTCTGTGTCTGGGTTTTCTTATGGCCCTCGGTTTGATTTTTGGTTTTGGTGGTTTTTTTTAGTCTTCGCCTCAGTTTTCTGACTGATAGGAAATGATAGTTAGAGATCAACATACGTTTCCATCACATAGATGCTTCTTTTACAGACCAGATCAATCGTGTATTTTAAAAGGTGAAAGTGCCTTTAGTTGCTGATATTATATTACATTGTTTTGCGCAACAGTGATATTTTATAGATCAGCATTTCATGATATACAGTTATTTGCGTCATTATAAACAGAAAAATCACTTTGCCTTCTGAATAAAACACCAGAAAATCCGTAGTCTGAATTTGCCATTTCTAGCGCACTTCGAGGGCTTGTTTGCTGTCATATTATGTTGTCTAGTGATTTCTGCAGATAGTAGCATATTTGTTTTTATAAATTATTCTAGTAACCTTCCGCACATAGCCGAAGAAGTTTGCCTCTTCTCAGTTTGTCTAATTTTGTAGCTTTTCAGAATAGGACGCCAGTAGTTCCTATGCTCGTTAATATATTTCAATAAAGCTACAACAGTATATTTTAGGTGACTTAGCTGTGTTTGAACCTTAGGAATCTAATAAACTAGAGTTGTGTTTGGTGTTTTATTTTAGGATTCATATGTGATGTCAAATATGAAGTAGATTGTAGGTTTTTTCTCATCCACACCTTGTAGTTTTGGTTTGATTTTGTTTCTCTTAAATATGTATTTACTGATGAACACAAAAAATATTTTACAATTCTGTGTTTGATAAATTACCTTTTCAGTACTATAGCTGATTTTTAAAACCACAGTAGTGGAAAATGCAATTGGTTTTACATTTTCTTTTAGTAAAACTGAGGTTGTTCTTCCTTGCACCTGAGGCTCCTTTCTTGCACCTTTGGCCCTGTTTACCTCCCCACACCCCCAAAACCATTTCTATAATTTTAAATTCTTTTTTGTTTTGTTTGTTTGTTTTTTCTCTGTAATCTTCTAACATTTGGCAAAAAGGCAAACAAAGATAGTAAGATGCAAATAGAAAAATATTTTTGTCTTGCTGCTTTGGATGAACTCCATGCTTTGACAAAGTTAATGGCAATAGTCCCACTGGTTGAACAGGTAAAGTTTCAACCCTTGTCTTACATCCAAAGATTCCAAATGGCTTTTGCAAAGCTGGGCAGGTATTCTCAGAATCTAGAGCAAATGAAGTGATAGGGAAAGTAACATCGCAGCATACCAAACTTTCCACTGGCTGAAAAGAGCCAAAAAAAGCACAAGTGAGGAAGAAGACTAGACTGTTTTTTTTTCCCAGTGACTTTATTCAGAGAGGATACTGCATTCAGGACCTAAGTGTCTTGTGTTCTCCCCACAGCTAGAAGAAACAGGCCACTGATGAAGAAAAATGTATTACTTCACTGATTCAAATGGTTGGGCTCATAGAATCCAATCTGTCTGCTGCTGAAACCAGTGGAGTGGTCTTCATAAAGCCATTGTGTGCATTGGTCATCCACGAGCACACATGTTGCTGTTTTGTGTTTAATGGCTCTGGTGGTTTCTGGTACAGATAACTTCACTTAAATGTAACTTCAGAGTAGAATCTACTAAATTGAGAATAGCTTTCCTAAAGAGGAAAAAGTGACACAATTCTAAATGCCCCTTAAGAAAAAAAAATTATAACTGTAAATACTGTTCTGTATCTTGAAAAAAGACACTGAGAAATTAAGGCCCTAAGGTTACTGTCCTTTAGCATGTATGAACTTATCTGTTTGTCCTTTATAAAGCACTGTTCTTTTTTCTTTGCTACAGTAGGTGAGAATATCACATCATAATATTTACCTACAATAGTGTGGCATGGCAATTACTATGCCTGTGTAACAGATAAGGAGTCTGATATAAGGTACAGAAATTAGCATATTCAAAGCCAAGACTGGCTTCTTAACAAAGGCCAGTTTGTTCTATTTAAATTGATAAAAAGAATAAAGAATAAATCAGTATCCTTTACACATCACCCAGTATCACAGGTAATGTGAATGTTATGCAGTACACACTACTAAGAAATCTTAGGAATTTGCTACTTTATCAAGATACCTCTAAAAAGAAAAGAAAAATTATCTGAAGGAAAAATAAAACTTTCATAAGTCTGTTAAAAAACCAGCATTGTCTAGTGAGATGTACAGTAGTGATGTCAGCTCCTTATCCTTATGCTCTTCATTAAAGTGATACTTATTAAATAGAATTTGTAACATTCTTTTTGGTACTTTTAGGGTCTTTTATTTCTAAAAAAAATAAGCAACAGACCAACAGAAGGTGCTCCGGTTTGGTATTTTACTCCCAACTTTAAAAATTTCACTAAAAAAAAAAGTTATTATATCAAAGTACTGCAAACTTTATTTGTAACAGAGGTGACAGATTTAGTAGATTTCAGTCAAAAAAGAGAAAACAGGACAAACAATTCCTCAATATGTTTTTATATTTACTTAGCATTGCTAATGCATGAACCAGTTAAAAAAATGACTCGTCGAAAGTAAAACATTTTGGAATTACTGATTTTCTCCAAGATAATTATTGCTGTTCGAAAACAGTTTCAAAAACACTACATAAAAGTGCCCAAACAACAAATATAATGGTGCAAAGAGGCTTGTTTCTAGGATTAGATTATCCTTTTCAGTCATACCATTTTTTAAAAATCAAAGCTTTAAAATTCCTGCTCATTTTATCATACTCAAATACATGGGAATCATAATTTCAAATATTTGTATTTAGAAGGAGGCATGTACTCTGTAGGGAGATGCAGGAGTCCTCAGTCACAGGCAGTTAAACATCTATATCTGATTATTATTCTTGGGAGCATAGTACTTACTGCTATCATTCAACCATTAATTTTATTTCCCAGTGTTTATGATGTTATCCTATCTGGAGATCAGTGTTTGCACAGACTGTAGCTATTCATTTCACTTGTAAAAATGTTCCCCTTTATATGTTAGCTTCATTTGAGGTATGGAAGTCTCTAATCTGTGGGTATTTTTCACCATCTGCAGAGTTGAAAATTTAAGAGCCGAAGTAGCATGAAGGGAAATGTTTATAAGTAGAGAGTGTTGCATTGGCACCAGTGTTTCCCTTTTACCTCTGTCCTTTGCAGTTCAAGTTTTATGCTCTCTGAGGCTGGAGTGGCTGCATATAGGCAGGAGGACCCTTAAATCCCTCTCCCTCTCAAGCTAGCCAAAAGCCTCTGCTGCTGTGTTTTTTTACACAGACAAGTTTTGCTGCAAGATCTGCCTTAGGTTTCTCAAGAATGCTAATAAGAAACTGGAAATATACCCCAATAGGATGTTGTGCTTCTATGAAATGGTTTGGAGAGATGTTTTTGTTACTGTGATCCAGACTCAGCTACAGGAAGCAAACGTTGCTGGGGAGAGAAAGACTGAAGATACGCTGCCTCATCTTCAAGTATTCTGTCCTCTGTCTCAAGCTTACTTTCTTGGCTATTGAAACTCTCTTGTTTACTGTTTCAACCTGTTCACTGCCTTTCCTTTTCTCAGTTCCTAAGAGAAAAGTATCTTACCTGTGTTCTTCACAGTCTAGAGGGAGGTATTGTGAAAAACGCTGAACAGCTGGAGAATAGAAGCCACAGGATTTACTTCAGACCAAACTGGATATAAAAATATTTTGGGGGGAGAGGGAGGGGAAAAGCAAAGGTGTGAGCATGGTAAGGAGGGATTTGGCAAGTAAGAAAAAGATGCTTAAGAACAGACTCTGAAAAGAGAGGAGAGAAAAGGTTGAGAGCGATTTGGGCAGGATCTCTCCAGGATGAAATTGTGCTCTGACATGATTTTTATAAATGTTCAATAAGTTACTCTATCCTTCAGCCTTTCTCGGTACTGATAGATGTAATTCTTGTCTTCTGTTCCCTTGGCATCCATGCAAAAAGCAGATACTTCTTGTTTTGCTTGCAAACATTCAGAATTACTAAGAACATGGTTTCAAGCCTCACCTCAAGTGGCTTTATTGAGGCTAAATAAATGAACATGCCAGGAGAGATAAAGCAAAGTATCTGTTGTACCCTTCCCCAGAATCCCCTCTCCACACTGAATGGGAGCATTTTTAAACTGTTGTGTAAGGAGTGAATCCTGGCACGTTAATGCAAATAATTATGTGAAATACCTTCACAGGTGTGTAAGAGCAGTTAGTGAAATGTATGTGGTGTTTAGAGACATGGCTGTCTTTTAGTGATTTACCTGGGCTAGCTAACCTAAATGCTTAATACAGCCACCTGTCTCCTAGATTAATTAGAGAATGAAGATTAGCAATGAAGGAGTGGAAAAGGATGAATATGGTAGATGGAAGGACTGGGGCAACATATGTACTGCAGGGATTTGGGAATATGGTGATTAATAGATTAAGGGAGAGAGAGAATTAGCATGGAAGAGGGAATTATTGAGTAATGAAAGGAAAATGATGAGTGGTGAAAAAACTGGGAATTTGAGAGATTTTTTATGTTCACGTGAGAGCGTGAGCTGAATACCAAGGCACAGTGAGACCTTTTGAATGTTACAGTAACACCTGTAGATATTATGGATGTTCTTCAGAATAATATCTGTAAACTCTTGATATTTGTACTTAAGAAATTTATACCTCTGTCTGTCCCCAGAATCTGAAGTACTGATGATAAATTGTACTTTAGGTCTTCTGCCTTTGACTCTGAAATAAGTCAGTGTGTAAAGGACCACCCCGGCACCAGGATAAAAGAAATACCTCAGAGGATCTGAAACTAACATTTTTTGAAACATTTGGCAGCTTTTTGGACCAAACATAACCCTGCTGCCCAGTCAGAATCCTGAATATTTGGGATGCACATAGGACTGAGATACTTGAGAAAGAAGTGTTTGTGGGCAATGTATAGTAATAAACATTATACTTCCATTTGCTGTCAGCATATCTATTGATAATGAGCGTTACACATGAAAGACATCCTCTGACAACCCCTCGCTGGAGTGTGTCTGGATCTGGGTACCCCTGGCCTGTCCTCATCCCAAGGGAGAATGAAACTCTCCAGCCTGAGAGAGCTGCCTGCTCTCCATCATAAAGGCCCCCGCCTTTATTTAGTGCTTCTGCAAACATTCAGTCCTTCTTTTCCTCTCCAGTGCCATCCTCAGCTCTTACAAAGCTTTGTGGAGCAACCATCCCTTCTTCTAAGGTGGGAAACTGTGAAAAAAATATAGATGAAATTCATATACATACTCTTATCATTTTAAATAATTTTAAGACATTAGTCAAGGTAGGAACAAACTTCAGGTATTTATTTTCCCTCCTTTTAATGTAGCTTTAGCTCAAACCTCTTACTTTATCACATGAAAATATAGTAGTTTCATTTTTTTCCAACGTTATCTGGGCAGGTAGGCTAGCTGTGTGCAGAGTTTTGAAAAGCATTCTTTCTTATTAGTGAGGATAGTCACTGAATTCAAGTATATGGCTGTTCATATGTATGTAGTGAAGAGCATGGTGACTCTACCCTTTATTGTGAGACTGTGCTGAAAGTGCTATACAAAAATAAACATATGTGTCGATGCATGTATCCACCAATAAAAGTGGTAGTGATGTCATAAGCATTCAACCTGCCCTAGTGTACTGTAGAATTTATCTAAGATTTTATCTTAGATTATTTAGAAGAAGATTTATCTAAGATTTTATCTTTCTCCATGGCTTTGTGTCAGTGAGACTAGTGGTTCTTGGTGACATCACTGTGCACATTGATTAAAATCCTTTGTCCGGTCAGCGACCTGTGAGAATTTTCAACAGCTGCAAGCTAGGTTGAATATGCTGGTTCCAGAAAAGTGATAGGACATTTTTTAAGAGGAATTTCCAAATTGCTTGCTTCCCATTTTTGATGTCTGCAAGCAATGAACAAAAAATATTTCCATTATTCTAATCATGATTATCACTAGGTGTTGCTAGCAAGAAAACGTCTGTATCAGTTGGTGCACCTGACTGATGGAGAGAGCTCTGTTGCTTGGAAGGTATTTCTGACCAGCCTATAGCACACAGTAAATATAGAGTAGTCAACATTTAGCTGAATCTTGTGATTATTCAATATTGTATTTTTTTATCCTACTCAAAGTGGTAGGGAGGCTACTGAGAGGTTTAGAAGTGAGATAATATAATAGATGCTGTCACTGCACTGACAGCAAAACCCACCATTCCCTGTGTCTCCTATTCTACAATTCATATTCCATCCGTAGAAAAGAAAATTTAATTTCTTCCAGAAATGGAGACTTGGACAAGAGTGATGCAGTCAGTAGTGGAGTAGTAATAGAGTGGGGAAAAAGAAGAAAAAATGGTTCTGTGTCAGGACCTGTGATTAATTAGTTTGAACACCATCTGTGACACATACTTTAGACATGCAGTCTTCTTGTGCAGATAGGTACATACTTATCAGATGCAAATAAATATGTTTTCAACTACATTTAGACAAATTTCATCACCTTTTTGTCAGCTTCTTGAATCTTTTTCCAGTTGTGTGTATGTCAGCTGTGTTTTTGCAGTACTGTCTGCAACTACTTTGAAGCTAATCTAGATTCTTTCATGAACAGAGATTTATCTTAACTGAATATAGCGTGTTCAAGAGCTGGGCTAAAATGTAGCATGGAACTTAAAATACTGAACTACAGCAAAACAAATGCCACATTTGCTGAGCTTTCATATACTACAAGTCACTTTTCATGCCCTTGATATACAGTGTTCATTGGCAGAGTAAATCTTAAAATAAATTAATACTGGTTTTTCAAAACAAAATAAATCCACACTTTTTAAAATCTCATATATTTATCTGAAGATAGCAAAATGCAGAAACAATTATAAATACAAATGTAATGAGTGAATGAAAATATAGATATAAAAAGTCATGAACAAATGCTCTTCTGGAGGATCTGACAAATACTATTTGAAAATTAAAAATATGAGAATCACAACTTTCATATTCAGAAGACAGATAACTTTTAATTAAGTTCCAATAGGAATTAATTTTAAAAATAACTTTGTTTATTGAAATGTACTAACTGTTTTGCATTAAGAGACTCCTTCAAATGCTCTGATAAGTAATATCTTTTTAATATAAACTTAAATTTTACTTTTAAATGTTATATATCAGTAAGATATGCGTAACATTTAAATGAGAGAACCCCTAGTTTCTTCTAATAAAATAAATTCAGTTAAGGACTTCTTCTTGTTGCAATAGAATTGAAGTTGATCAAGTGTGTTTACAGTGTGAAGTATGCTTGTAGAATTTGACTCTGCTTATTCACTGGATCTGCTCCTTGCATTTAATCCAAGTCATATCTAGTCTACTGATTAAAAAAACCTGTTTGCTTAGTCCTTATTTATTAAACCTAAGAGAAAAAAGAGTGTCCATGAAAGATTGTGGTATACTTTTCTCAGTTCTGTTTCTATCATCAATAGAGCTGTTAATTGAGTTTAATTTGTAAAAGCTCCTTATTTCTTCAGGGACATAAACAAACAGCATAGTTTCATACTATTTCAATGTTCAGAAGCCACAACATTAGGATTATAAAAAAAAAAAAACAAAAACCAAATCCATTTGCTATCTTCATCTTTTTGTTTAGGATAAATTAATTACCTATAATTTAAATGACAGATTTCCTTTAATGAAAGAAAGCCTGTGAATTAAGTTACACCATGTGAATGAAGTGTATAAATTTTAGTTCACTTATGCTACACAAGAGTTCTCGTGTGAAGTTAGAGACTTGCACAAAATATTACAACTCTTATTCTTAACTGACAAGTTAAAAATTGAAGCCAGTAGTGTTGAATTCTCAGTGTTGTACAGGTGTGTGTATGTGAAAAAATAAGTATCTAATAGTTTTCAAAATAAAAGATCTGCTGCAGTTTCAGCTAGCTGATTGGTCATTTTTCCAAAAAAACTTGGCAGTAATGCTAAGCTCAATCAATGGAATATGGCCTCAGATTTATTAAAATGAAAAAAACCCCATAGACATTGAACAGTGAAGAAATCAAATTTTTTGCCATTGAATGATACACTAAGAATTAAAAATATGCTAAATAATTCTGCTGATATGCAAAATAATTGGTAATACTTTGACCTAATATTATAATTGGAACGGAACAATACAAGACAAATGAAGAGGTAAAATAAGAATTGTATTAAGGAAAACAAATAAAAATATCCCATTCTTCTGTGAGAATTGATTGTAGTCATTAAGAGACATAACAGTTATGACTGTTAGATATATATTTCAAAATGTTTTGCAGAATAACACATTAATTAAGCTTAGTCATGTTCCTTTTGGAGCAATGGTAAAGGAGGTATTTTTGACCTCAGCTGCACCATTTCCCTACATGAGCAAACAATATTATAATCTCTGTTTTTTGGTCTGATGAAATGCTGATTATCCAAAAAAAAAAAAAACCAAAAAACTCTGCTTACTTTTTTTTTTAAGAAAAGAAAAAAAAATTATTCAAAATGAGCAAATCTTGTTCCACCTTGTGAGATAAAAATTGTTTTAATGAAAATATTTTTAAATGAAAATATTTTTAAGAAAAGCCTCAGATGTATACTGTCTCTACTTCTCTTCAAAATATTTTCTCATTTTGTTTTATTCCATCATCTCTTTTTCCATCTGCATCACTTTCTAAGTTCTTCCCTCAAGAAGAGTTCTCAGGCTACAATTAGCCCAAGCGTAATGAACACGTTTCTGGTACTCAGAGGAAGCTCCTTTAGGTATCACAGCACCATGCTGCAGCGTAGTATCCTGTGGATGCACTTACAAAATGCTTTTTTTGTTTCCCCTAAAACTGCTGAGCCCCAGTAACTTGCAAGATGCTAAATGCCCTGAATGCTCCTGCTGGGGTTTTAATACACTCATTGCCTCCCTATGTGCTGAAATAAGAACAAATCAGAAATATGAGTGCAACATTTTGACCATGGCATTGTATTTTGTTATTATGAATTTCAGAAATGTACTTCAAATATTTATTGTATACCTGTATTTGCAAACTGATATTAGCAGCATGCTTTAATGTGTCTTTCAGTCTCCAAGACTGAGAATGATGTAATGTTTTGCTGTAATGTCAAAACAAAAAAACCCGTACAAATTTATTTTCATAGTGCACATATGCATATGTTATTAGTCAACTGATATATGGGACAAAAAATCTGCAGTGATACTTGTGTGAGACAGATTAACATTTCTTTAGATATTTTATCATTTTTCTCTGATGAATGCAGCCCAGGAAACTACCCATACCTTTTAGTTTTACAAAACAATTCAGCTTTGGTAAGTTACACCAGTCAACATCCTTCTAGTAATGTTATCTGATCAGCAGACAAGCAATATTCATAGCTTAAAAGAAACTTGAACTTAAACTCTTCCATTTTATATTGAATGAATTGGATATTTTGGGGGTTGCAATGTACCTATGCTATTGTGGCACTTACAGAAAGGTTTACATTTTATCACAATGGGGAATTATTCTAGGACCTCTAAAATGAGAACGTCAGGCTCAAACTCTTGTGAATAAGAAAGATAGGCAATATGAAATAATGAGCTTGTAGAATATGTAAAAAATATTACCTTTTTAAAATTTGTAATATAAATCTTTTTAAGATAGTGCTTTACCAAAAGGGAGGAAAAAAGTTGCACTACTCTGCTTTACTCTGTCTTTTTCCGCAGCCCAGTATCTGAGCAAAATATTTAACATAATATTGATTCTTCTCAATAGCTTTTTCTGGCCAGTAAACATGAGACAGATTTATCAGTAACATAATTTTAGTAGATTTTGACACCTTATGGTAGCTAGCAACTTGATCCAACAAATGCAAGACTGAAGATAAAAACAAATTCATTGCAGAATAAAAGAGGGTGTAGTCAAAATGATACTGACAATATAAAGTGAATTACAACCCAAGACCTTATGCTCTATCAAACTGAGGAATCAACTTTCATAGACAGCAGAAAGGAATAAGAAAGTTGTAGATGTAATCATAATAATAAAGAGAAATAGAACAGTGGGAGAAATATGATTATATTATTCATACTTTAAAAAAATACAAAGGTGTTCAGTTAGTTAATCTTCAATATCATTGTCTTTATTCTGATTTTGAAGATAATGGATAATGTTAGATGTGAATTCCCCTTTTTCTTTCCATATGTTCCTATAGCAAAAATAGTTTCCCCTCTTCATATGGATTTCTCCAAATAAGGAATGAAAAATCTGTAAATTAACTCCTCATTACTACAGTACAAATGCATACTTCCAATATGTTGATTTAAGGGGAGAGGAGAAATGAGAAGACAGCTCTTTGGAAAACTCTGTTGAAATCTGTCTTCCAGAATTTTCCCACTTAATTACAGACTTATTTTTTTTAAACAGCATTTAATTATTCGTGTTTATACACATGAAAGCAAAAAAGAAAACAACAACAAAAACCCTCAAACACCAAAAACTCAGCACAAAACTTAATTAACTGGACTTTGTAGTGAGTTTCATTCTGTTTGTAAGTTCTTGATTCTGGTAAGAAGATAGCACAACAATGAGATTGGATGATCCTGTCGAAAATCCCCCACTACAGGACAACATGATTTAAACAGCTGAGGTGACCAGATATGAAACCAAGATTAGAATGCCAGGCCAGAATTGAGCAACAGAGCTGTAAGGACTTCCACAGCAGAGAGCTAAACGTCCTTATTGCCATGTGCTGTTGTTCAGACCTGTCAAGAAGTTCTCTTTGGGAAAGGTAGATTCTACCTTCTCTTTCTGCTTTTATGATTTCTTCAGTACCACTTGTACTTTACAGTAAATACAACATCTGTTACACGACGAAATAACATCTGTTGTCAACTAACACAGGCAAATAGACTGAGCTAGATGAATCAGAATGATCCAGAATGACAGCATTTATGAGTCTCTAACACAAATAGATGTAATAAAAATTAACAACAAACATAGACTTTTGCATACACTAGGATATTAACCTCTACAGCTTGCTCTGAAAAAGAAAAAAAAAACAAACCACCATGCTGGATCTTTTTCAAATGACCAAGCTGTAGCTTTATGGAAAACAAATCCCAAAGTATAGTATATTTGGGGAAAAAAAAAATTATGTATGTGAGTCTGCACATATATGCTCATATTTGAAGACATCAGGAATCATATTGTGATAGTGTTCTATTTATTATCAATATAGCCTAGAAAGTGCTAATGTTTTTTTCTTTTCACATACATAAGTTTTTGTAATGAAATTAATATTCAAATAGTTAATGTATTATTGTCTTGTTAATTAAAATATTTTGACTTCCAGACACAGCCTTTTTTTTTCACATTCTGGCTTGCTACTCTGCTTGAGTTCAAAGCCAGCATCTGTTTTCCCATTGTTTTACAAGAAGTCTTCTGCAGAACAAATAAGTGATAAAATTAATTGCAAGCCTGGAGGTTAAAAACAAGTTCCTGACATTAAAAGTCACTAAACAGAATTATCTGCTATAGTACTTTTACTTTTGCCATCTTTCATTACATTAACAAAATGTATCCATTATCTTCATTATTTAGCTCTTCTTGTTGATGCTACTACTTTTCCTGGTATTTTTATCTTGTTTATTGAAATCCTTAAATATTTAATTGTAAACAAATCTGTACTTCTCAAGGTTTTCAATGCTAAATTTTCAAATATAACTATTTTAATTTCCCACATGTAAATTTTGCTTGTTCTTCTTTCACGCAATAATCTCTAATTTATCTACTTCCTTGAAATGCATGAAAGTTGCTGTACGAGCTTAGGGCTTTTCTCCCAATTCACTGTATTCTCAGTTCATCATTTTGAAAATTAACTGTTCACCCATTATAAATTGTCACTAAGTAGAGTTGAATTTCAACCTCGTATAGTGTGCTCTCTCATTATGTCATTCTGTGTCTTACCAAATGCAGACAATTTTTGTGGGGTTTTTTTTTTAGCTTCCTCTTCAATCACACGATAGTTCAACTTTCTTTTAAAAAAAGTTTTCATCTTCCTGGATGCAGAGTAAAACTTGAAGCCATGGATGCTGTAAAAGGGAATATAAATAAGAAAATTATATTTTCATGTTACTTTGAATCAGTGTTTCAGTTTGGTTCAGTGGGGTTGTATTTCGATTCTGTGGTTTGATCTTTTTTAAAAAATTGGGTTTTCAGTACAATTTTAGGTTTTGAGTCATGTTTCATCTTTGTGTGTTTTTATATTTTATTTGCTATAGATATGTCATTTCTTATAAATGATTGTTTAATAGATAGATATGCATATCCAATTTGGTAATAGTTCAAAACTTTTAAATCCAGAAAAAAGACAAAATAGGAGAAGGCTGCTGCTTATGATAAGGCAAACTGCCATTAAGGACTGAGTTTCCCAGACATGCTGGACACCCTGCTTGAATACTCTGTTTTTATACATACATACCTAGCTGGAAATGGATAGAGAGTAAAAAAACATCTTAAGTACTGTATGCCATTAGATACTGGAAACTACATATGAATCCTTGCACTGCTAACCTATGTTAGCAGTGTTAGAAGTTTAGTTCTAGCAAATAGGTATCCTGACTGGCACCCAAACACTCTTTCTGTGCAAAGATTTCCAGTGAAAATCAAAGGCAAACAGCAAGATTCACATATTTAGCTAGGAAAAGCTGACAAACTGAAGGCAAAGCTTAGATGGCTAAATACTGATATGATATGAAAATGTGTGCAGCTCTCAAAGTTGCTGTTGGATGACTCCAGGAATGTTTAGAAATTGGTTCATTTTTGTATGGATGAAATGGAACACACAGTTTATGCATCAATATTAACAACACTTGAGCATCAGCAAGCACAAATAAGAAGGAAATTTTGGTTTTATGTCATGCCTGTAACTGCTTCTGTTTCTTTATTTATGGAGGGGCATGTGATATTAACTGACATTAATCAGAAAACAATACTACCATTGGCAAAGAAGATCTAGCAAATGCTTTGCTATACTGTGTGAATATGGAGGTTATTTATTCATAGTTATAAATACAGAATGTAAAGGCTACATAAAAGTGAAAAGAAGTGAAAGAATCTGCGTAGATGACAGGAAAAATGCTCTCAAAACATAAGTGTTTCTATGTTTCTTAAAATATAATAGAAATCTGACTTTTGTTTGTTCTTGATTTCCTCATTTTAAAAGAATGGCTCAACTAGAAACTAAATAGGTGATTGTGTGTCTGGTCTGTTTTTATCATTGCTTGACACTTAGTGATTTAATGAATTTTCTTTGATTTGAAATATAAGTTTAGATATGCAAGCAAGGGTCTACATTTACCTTATATAATACAATGGGATCATTATTAAGGTATACTTAATAAAAAAATGATGGCACACCAAATTCTAGTCCATATTTATCTCCATATTCATTTTGTCGAAGAGCACTTACACAGCATGTTTTGTCTTGTCTTGATATTTGTTCAACAGAAACAGAAAGGAAAAATCATCTCTACCTGTGAATGAGTAAGTGGAAGAATGAAATAAATTAGGCCTTAAAGTTTCAGAGCGTGTGAGGCTGCACAGCCTCAGTACACCAGGGCTTAACCTCTCCAGTTTAGAGCAAGTCTGTAATGCTGGAGGGCTCTTAATAATGACCACTTTGCTGCAGTGTTAGCATGGTTAGTGTCCAGTTGGCTATAAGTATTTGTATCATGTACAACGTTATTGTTAGCTTTTGGCATGTTACGTTTTAGTTTCGTACAAAAGACAATGTGGGGCCTCTCAGGGCCAAGCTTCACAGAAAGGATATCCTGTCTTTATTGGCTTGGAACAAGACATAACAATCTAGAGTTGTTGAAAGCACCATCAGAGATAAAGGTGAAATGCAAAAATGCATCTTCATTTTTTGCTGCCAGATGTTCTGTTGCTGCTGAAGTTCAGGTTTCAGGTTCTCAAACCTGAAAATACTGAAATCTTCAGTCGCCCATCTTGTCTACAGCCATTTGAGATTCAGAGTGTCTCCACAGCTACATGCCAGAAGAACAGCTACATGGACAGATGACATGACATGACATTAAACAGCAGTAATTAGGAGTATGATTTCTGTTATTCTGTGTGGGTGCTGGGTCCTGCCTTTTGCTAGTGCTAAGTTACTACACCACTAGTCAATGGTGAGAGACTAGACAGAGTGAGAGACTTGTGTTCTTAAGTTTAAGAATCTAATTCCCAGTTTTCTGGAGAGAAAAAAAAGTAAAAAAGGAAGGAAAAAGAAAAGAACTATTACCTAATTGAATGGTTCTGGTATGACACACCTCCATGCTGTCAAAACATCCCTTTAGTGTAGAAGATAGTTTAACTCATTCATAGGACTCTAGGTCAAACTGATCAACATCAAAGAAGCCTGGCTTAGTGTATTTAAAATTATTTCACACATTTTATAGTTAGACAGGAAGACATTAAATTTTGCCCCATAGTTACTTTTTTGGATGTGGATCTTGAATACACAATGACTTCTATTCTGCCTATTTTTTATGGTAGTGCACAAATTGGGAAGCAGTGTGTGTTTTTTACAGAATGGTTACTTTGTTTCTTTTAGTGTAAATTTCACTATTTTGGTCCTGATGTTTTTCCACCCTATGTAGAATTTATCTTGAGTTTTATCTAAAATTTGTTGGGTTTATCTCTACCTTCTACTAATCTTATGAATTTAATTTATGTAAACATGCTGAATATGTTGGTTTTTATTATGGACTTTCTACCCATATTCACACCACAAACTAGGTAAAAAAAGAGAACAAACAAAAAAGCTAAAGCAAAACGAAAACTCTATTTCATGTTTCCTGAACCAAAAAATAGCCGAAGAGTTTATGTGAATTCCAACTGATTTCCTAATCAGACACTAACTGAGAAATAATTTCAGTGTTTAGTTATTGAGGGGTGGTCAGCCAATATAAGTCAAGACCTTTTTTGGCTATAGATAAAGTCAAGTTAAACAATGTTGCTAGTAAAAACAAACAGTTACTTTTTACATACTGAAGTCCACAATAAATTCCTAAAAGTGTCTTTTCCTTTCATCTACATATAAATGAAGTCTACCCTTTCTAGCTCAAGCTTAGGTATTGCAGATACCTAAGACTACCCGAGTTGTATGTACGACGTGCTAGCAAATGTTTCATTTCCTTTTCCACTCAAAATAGCATGCCTTCATATATGTGCAGATCAGCCACCAAGACCTAATCTAAAGAAGTCTTGCAACCTACAAATGCCTTTGATCACCCTTTGTTACCCCAAAAGTTGGCATTGCATGTGACATTCACAATAACTGATGGATCATCCAACTCCTTCCAGACACCTGTTGCACAAGTCTTCTCTGCTTTTGCATACACACTCTATTATTGATCTAAACTCTGTCTAAACATGATCCAACTTCCAAGTTCCTTAGTGTCAACATTCCCATCTCATTTAATCTTTCTTCAGGTTTTATGTCTCGAGTTTGGAACAACAGGATTATTACTGTTGTAATAAACTGTTTTAAAGGGTTATTACTGTTGTGTTGGTGTATTTATCGTCTGCAAACAGAAGAATTTTGAAGAGTTCAAACTGAAGTGAGAAAATGGTATAACTTTAAAAGTTCACAGAAGAATACTAAATTGTGTCAAAGTATATCTGCACAGTTTCGGTCTGGGATTATTCAGAAAGGATGTTTCTCTAGAAAGAAGATAAAGAGGTTCAAGGTATATTTCTAGAAACAGAGCAGAGGCAGAAATAATGACATTCTGGTGCCTTACCATTGTTCATTTCATGATCAGTTGTGGAGAACTTTGATGTGAGCAAAGATGTCTACTTAAAGCAAGGAAATATGTAGCTTTGTAACTTGAATGATCGTGAAGATGTGATTGGACATAACTTGATAGTAATTGTTCTGAAAAAAAAATGACACTGGTTTGGAACCTGACTTTTATAAAAAGAAGATATTTTCTTTATAATTATCATGGACTGTATTATGAAATATTTTACTTTTTACCAACCTGCAATCTTAATATCAGATGAAGGTAGCTGTGGTACCAACAAGTTTGTCCTTTCACTCACAGTTCTATTTCCTTTGAATTCTTGCTTTCAGCTATGCTCTTGTGGTGAGGGAAAACAAAATGTATTTTATGATTATTTTGAAACCAAAAAGAACAGCAGTGCCATAATGTAGACAACAGCAATATTCATATGGAGCAACAGTATTTATGTCATTATTTAAGAATATATACCTATGTATACATATTTAACAAAAAATTATGAGAAAATGTGATTAACATTCTCAGTAATATCTTAAGCTCCTTGAATAATGCAACAGCCTCTTGTTGGCATAGCAGTTGCTCTATCATTGCTCCCACTTTAGCCTGTTTCTGGAAATGATGAAATATTCTTCCCTAACTCTGTAAGAGATACATAAATTCGGAAATTATTTGATAAAACAAGCTTCCTTTGTATCTTCATTGTAACTTGAAATCCCTTCCTGTTACTTTTTTTTCCAAGGTTTGCAGAACTTGTCTTGAATAGCTAGCCTTTCCTCCACTGGATCTTGAAGCAGAACATCCTTTTACCATTGCAGATGCATTAAAATTATAAGCTGGTTCCCGTTATGGGCAATGATGCATGGTCTTTCAAAAGAATGACTCCTGTCTGTTAAGGACAACTGGCATGCATCACCCTTACATTTCTATTTTTCTACAGTAAGAAGCCTAGATGAAAAATATAGGCCAGCTATGATTTAGACAGCTGCAGTCAGATGTCTTAATTTGATCCTCCTGTTGGTTATCCTTCCCAGCCCCCTTTCTCTACAGAAATATTTTGATTAGATAGAAGGCAAACCAAATTTCATGTCTTTGGAGAAAGACATCAAATATTTTTTTGTTCCAAAGTTTCTACCATTGGTATGACTGTGCCACTGGGGACTAGTTTGACTTTGTGAAGAACATCTAGCTGACGTTTGGCAACTGGATAATCACTCCAGTGATTGATTAATGAATCTGAAGCACAACAACAGAAGCGGATGGATGTCGTAACAATATTGCCAAAAGTCAGGCATGCCAATGAGATAGGAGACATGCAGGAAAGAAAGAAATGAAGAATGGAAGGCAAAGAGATTGAAGAGAATCACAAAGAACCCTATAAAATGCTGCTTCTACAAGATCTCTAATGTGATTATGAAATGAATGGGCAAGACATAGATTATTCACGGGATGTGCTTAAGAGAGTATGCAGTTAGAAGAGGGAAACCTCAGTAACACAAACATCTGTGGTTTTGTTTCTGCATAATCATGGACTACAAAATATGAAAGCAATATTTTGGAAAGGAAGAACTAGCAAATGAGCCACAAACCGACAAACCATTAGCAACACAGACTTCATTCTGTCTTTAATCAAGGCTCTGAAACAAGAGCAGATGCAATATAATAATGATTATAAGAGCCCCTAGTTATTATACAGGAAAAAACCCTGAGGTTTTACCCTATATCTGATGCTTACACATAACTGACTAGTCTAGTGCAACTGTATACCCACTTTTCTGGATGAGTTGAGTTTAAGCAGAAGTGAAGAGAAAAGAGATTTTATTTTCTCAGTAAGTAAAAAATATTAGAGTTGAATATGAAGACAGTGGATTCAATGTACCATATGACAGGCCAAATTTGCCATGCCACCTGATTAGTCAACCTGATTATGGTCTCCAGGCAGCTTGCACATGTGACTTAAAATAGCATCTCTAATGTCTTTGTAGTAACAGACCACGTCAGTAAGAAATTCAGTGGGTTGTTTGTATGCAAAGGACAGTTTTGCAGCCCATAATTCATAGCATCCTAAATTCAGGGAGGTGATCCACCTTCCCTAAAGATTGTAGGCATCATGATGTACTCATCATGACACAATCAAATGAAAGGCAGCAATAATGTTACAGTTCAGATGAGTCAATTAGAAATGCCATCTTGCTAGAGGGCACCTTTCAACACAATCTGCATTGCTCAGAAAGCAGTTCAATTAGACAGATAATGCAGTCCAAACAGAAAATTTCCCAGCTGTCCAGTTTAAAGATGAAGTTTTAAATTGGTGTTCATCTTATTTTAAATTTGATTATAACATGGATTTCTGCCAAAAGGAATAAAAGGCTGTCTTACAGAAATATTTCAGCGATATATATTATTTTCTTCAAGACTTAAAGGGCAGCATAGAAGAAACCATGAAATTGAAGGTAAGAGAATTTAAAATGAATTGGTTTAGACAGAAGTTTTATGGAAAGGAACAGAAGGAAAATAAAATATTTTCCTTTCTGTTTATGTTAGGGTATTGTTGCTTCCATCTGGTTACAACAGTTTTGGCCTTTGGTCTTATGAAATGGTATAAATGACACTAGCTGAAGTTGAAAGGTCTCAAAGAGAGTCAGTAACCTCACAGCATGATAAGCTAGGAGAAAAGCACATTTCAGATATTTTGTGTATTTTTTGATACATTAAACAACTGTACTTATGAAGCTTTACTATTGCTGCAACTCTTGGGAAAAATATGCTACTATTTGAGTCTGTTATCACTCTGTTGGGCTCTCACTTATATCAGTTTGCAAACAGTCAGCCTAAGAGAATATATGTAGAAAAGCTTCAGAATGACCAGTACTGTGACTATAATGATGGAGGTGGATGATGATAATTTTTGGAAAAATTTATTACATTATGTCTGATGCCATAACATGCATTATTATTCCAATATTTTTTCTTATTAAATTATTTCCTAATAAACCTGACTTATAAAAATATTGATAAAAGTAAGCTAGTATGACGTGCAATGATAAATTATTATCACGCCAACTGATGCCTGCATTCTCATTAAAGTTTAAGGCACATGGGAAGACCACTTATTTTTTAACAAATATCTCACAGTCTTGTCCCAAAACCAGGGACAAGACATTACATTGTCTTTGCCTTTATTGATCATTAGTAAAATATTTTCAGATGATCCTTCCTTTCCGTAAGGAAACAGGACTCCTGTGGCAACACTGGCCGTGTGTGAATGGTATGTATTCGCTACTAACTTAATTTCAGTCACCTTCTCCTTGATCAGTTACTTCAGACAGAGAGCTGGGAGTACCAAAGATATGCAAGCTCCTGGATTTTTCATAAAAATTGGTACTTGGGAAGAGAAGACCCTATTAATATACACAAAAGAAAATCTTCATCATAAAGGCCAGGGACTGCAGAGGGGAAAGAAACAAATCAAACCAAATAAGCAGCTTCGGTAGGGCGATCCACTGCCGGCTATGAACTTGTCAGCCCAAGAATTCAATTTACCTGACTTGGATATCTTGTTCTCACCTACAGCTTAGGTAAGAGTTACCTCACCAATAGTGGCCATCTGAGAATTATTTACCCAGGCTAGTTGTACTGGCTATGTCTGTAGTGTTGAGTGAAACATGGCTAAGGACTAGCCCTGACTAATAGCACTGTTCACTCTCCAGGAAACTTAGGTACTTTTTTGAGAAGATCTGCTTCTACAAAGACACGAAACCTAGGTGTAAGGTATCTGATAAAGACCGACAGAGTTCAGCTTCAGATTTTCATTGATTCTGGTGCTCACTTAACAATTTTAACATCTATAGTAGCATCCAAATCTTATATGGTGGCTTTGGCTAGGAGAAAATAAGTTGTAAATCTGAGGCACTTCCAAACAACAAAGAATTAAGCATTTTAAGTATTTTAAGTATTAAATATTTTAAGTATTTATCCAGTGTTTGAACTAATTCCCTGATTATTTTTTTTTATTTCACAAAAGGGCATCCATGGTCAGTGGAGCTAACAGACATCTCCAGAGGATAAAATGAATTGTGCTAGAAAAGACCTTTGCTGTTGATGACAGTTGAAATGTACAGAAAAAGGTTAGACTAGACAATCTGATTTCAAACAGTTTAAATCAGGTACGAATAATCCCATCCTGGAAGCTACCGAACTGTTCTCACAATACCTGAGTTCCCTAAGGAGTCAATGATGAAAACTAGGGATTTTTTTGAATCCAATTAGCTTAATTTTGCTTGTTAAACTGAATGAGCCAAAATCACCCACTTGAGAAACAAAGTCTAACTATTGAATATCCAGGAAACTTAACCACTTGCTTTAAAAGATAGCTTCCATAAGCTCAAGGCATTTAGGTGTCTAATAACGATGAGCAGATTTCTTTTTTCACATTTCTTTAGTCTTGTGTTTGTTGAAGAACCTTAACAACATTAGAGCTGTTAAATTTTAGTATTTAGTATTTAGTATTAAAACTGATGTACATACTGTAATTTTTATAATCTGTTACCACAATAGGAGAAGATTACAAAAAAGTTACAAAAGATATGCAGGAAAATGCAAAGCATGTCCGATTCTAACATGTCTGATTTTTCACTTATACTGGTAATATCATTTGTATTATAAAGAACTTGTCTAAATTGAGGAACCTAGGAATATTTTCCAGCTAGTGGATCAAGGTGTATGATCCATTTGCTTTTTAGCTGGATGACAGCAATTACAGATCTTTGGATGAGTGGAGAAGAAAGTGTGGTGTATTCAGTAAGACCCCTTGCTTGGGACACAGTCATCATAATTTATGCTGTGAAGATTTAAACAGAAGTTTAGGAATGGTAATTTTTTGGGGGGGGGTGTGTGTATATGCACATACATATATGCACACATATATATAAAAATACTTCTTTAAGGACATCCATAAAACATTATATGAATTTTGCAAACAATTTGTTAACTAGAAGATCATTTAAGGTAGAAGAAACATGCAAATAAATAATACACTAGGAATCAAACAAGCTACCTGAAAGAACAACAAGGTCTACTTGATGGATTTGCTCTGAACAGCAGATAAGTCAGACTGAGAATAACAGTACAAGACAAAGAAAAAAAAACGAAGGAAGAGAGGATGCATTTGCACCAGACAGAAATAAAATTGCTCAAGGCTGCAGCACTGTGGAGGCTTGGGAGAAATGGTAGCATTTTCCTGTCCCTGGGAAAGCTTGGAGCTGATTCCAAAAGGCAGTACTCAGGGAAGGGCTGTAGCTGAATTTTTTCCTTGGTCTCTATGGCTAACATATACACGAGGAAATCCTTATGACCAACCACAAGCAGACTTTAAGGACTTATTTAAAGTCATATTCTAAATACCTGTCTTACTTTTTTGTGCCTTTTCTAACTTTCTAGTTATTTTTTCCAGTTATTTCACTGAGTAGTTTATCCTACTTTGCTAGGACAATCTTGTGTCCTCCTCTAGGCTTTTCTGCAAACCTTAGCAGAATAACAAACAGGTCTTAGGCCCATTAAACCAATGGCACTCATATTAAAGCAATGATCTTTTATTTGGTTATCATCTGGCTGCCAATCATCCAGGGCAAACCCTGAGGCTACAGATACATGAATAAATGAAAGGGATAGGGGGTGGTCTACTGTTCCTGATGGCAGCAGCAAACACACCCACAAAGATAAAATATTTTCTCATTCCCACACAAGATGGCCTCTTGCTTACTGCCCAGCAGAAAGAAGTCTGTGTCCAGTGGTATTTCCAAGACAGCATCTAAACATTGTCTGACAGAGCCTCTTGAAGGACCAAAAGCAGAGAAGCTTGTGTTCTAGCAAATCAAATTGTACAGGAGACCATTTGCTGGTGGTGCTTGAGTATATATGCCCTCATCCTGTTTGTTAGTACTACAGGCAGAACAGCAGGATCCAGGCCTGACTAAAGGGATAGCATTTTTTAAAATTCTCATTCCTTAATTATCTCAGTTTATTAAAGAATTTGTATCTGTCATATAATAGAATTTGTCTATACTAGGACTTAGAAAGTAGAGTTAAAAAGAAAGAAAAAATATCAATACCATTCACTTCCCCTCTGTATATTTTAGGCTTCCTTCCAAGCCTGTTTTTTTCTTCCATCTCCTTCCTCCAAAAGCTTGCTAGAAGAAAATACAGGGAAACAGCAACCTTTAATACAGAGTCACTATTTCCAATATAAAATCAAAACCAACCTCCAAAAAAAGAACAGAAGTGCAGTTATGTAGAAAGTCCTACTTAAAACATAAAAAAAAAAAGACCTCGTCTGTTAAGTAGGTGTATTAAGAAAAACCTTACATAATAAATACATTACATTATAGAAATTTATGTTCTTAACACATTTAGAATAATTAATCACTTTGGTTAATAGCATACAACATATCACTAGCCTTAGCTACTGTTTCTCACAGAGTACTTAGAATATCTGTAAGTATTCACAAGTGGCTGCATTCATCAATTTCTGTACTTTAGGAAAAAGTACTGAAACACACAGAAGAACAGACATGCTGGAAAGCAGATCTATGTTTTTAACACAAATTTTTCAGTAGTGCAGTTTTCCAGTTTTGTCTGGAAACCAAGAATCCAGAGGTTTAGCTCATCATGGATTTCTAAAGAATCTGGTTCAGAGGAGCTGCCACTGTTTGAAGTGGCAGCTCCACTGTGTTTCAGTGCTGTTTGAAGACTGAGATTCTAAGTCACAAAACATGATTTTATCTTTCTCAACATTTATTTATGAATTCAATAGATTTCTAGATCTATAATATCTGGGATCTTTCTTTTACCCTTTGAAAAGGAATAGCTAACAAATATCCAAAATTCAGTTTTAGTTGGCAAAGTTTTGTCTGTAATGTACTGACAAATATTTTCTCTAATGAGTTCAAGCATCCTTCACAAATAAATATGATATTAGGCTGTCAATTCCTCAGCCAAAACTATTTTTCTAGTGCCATTGCACAAATTTCTAGGGGTCTGAAGTGGAGTAAAACTGAGCCATGTAGTTTTTGGTTTCTGGAGAACCTTTTGTTTAAGTTACAAAGAAGTTTTAGGGCAAGCGAAGAAAGTGGGTGTTAAGTCAGCCAAAATGAAATTACTTTTCCAAACAGACATAGCAACAAAATATGTTTCTGCACAAACTTTGTCAGTTCTATAATTTTACTTTATAAAAACAGGAAAGCTAGTAAGTTAAATAATAGTTTTTGAAAGTTTCTCTTAGCAATATTTTGATAAAGGTTTCACTTGAAGATGACAGTGCTACTGAAAATTTTAGAGCTGCAGTGGTGGGAAATTAAAAGTTCAGCCTGGAGAAGAGACATATATTTATCTATGAAAATATTAATTATGTAATAATAATTGTTTCAAATTGACAGCTGATGCATCTACATCTGTATATTGACATCTAATTGACATCTGACTCTACATCTGCTATAACTAACTCTAGAATAGATTCCAGTCCATGATCACCCAATATTGAGGATTTTCCACCAGGAAAAGTATTAACAGAATGGATGTATTGTAAAACAAAGACTGAAACAGCTTCTCATTCTGATTAGGGGACAGCTGAACATGATCAGCAAGTCTCCTGAAAATTTGAAGGACCAGAGAAAATCCTTCAAAAGATGAAGGCTTCTCTGTGCCTGGAAGCACAGCTTGAAATTTTGTTGAAATAATTCTGATATAAAATGGATAAAACAGAAGAGCAGACCAAGACAATGCATTTAGAACCTCAGGTATAGAAATAGTTGTGAGGAGACAGTAGACAGGGGAATAGTGTGAGAATAGAATAGAGAATAGTTTAATTGGAAGGACCTATAAAGATAATTTAGTCCAATTCCCCCTGCAAGTTCCCCTCATCCATCAAGGATGAATGTTTAAGTTGTAAACTTAGATTTACTTTGTTGAAGATTTCTCTCTTCCCTCCATACTGCTGTAAAAACATGGAAGTAGGAATTTTAACAATCTGTTCAAAATTATTTGCATTAGAAAGTCAGATTACATTAACCACTGTTTTTTTCTGTTCATAAGACTTAACTGTTACTTTTTCTGTTATTAAGTGCTTTCCTAGGGGTTTTGAGGGTTTTAGGTTTTGGTGATGTAGATGCCATAATACAACTTCCCATTTACAGAAAATAAAATCTTCTGATACATTTTAAATTTTCAGTCTTTTTTTTTTTATTATTATTTTTCAGGCTTCTACATGGAATTGAATTTCCCTGATATGTACAAGTTGATGCTGACTGTTCACATCAGCTCTAATAAATATATATGACTAGTTTTTACTTTACCAGTCCGATAGTTTTGCTCATATTATTTAGCTTTGCCAACGACGTATAGTTATGAGGTAAAATTCAGTAAACTGATATATCTGTCAGTGATGCAGATGAGATAAGATTTTAAAACTACAGACTGTGAGTGCTGTACTGGGGTTTTATGTATGTTTTTGAGGCAGTGATGACATCTTACATGCAGAAGAGCACCAGGTAAATGAAGCTTTGAAACATGCTCTTGGTATTTTATGTACTTCCCAAAGTCAATATTTAGTACAACACACTCTCAGATGCTTATTCACGTAGCACAGTTTCAGCTACAAACATGGCTTTTCCTGTTCAGCAATTTTTGTATAAATTTTGGTTTTTATGTACATATTTGTTCTTTTGGAGTGATGAAAATTTCAATTTGAGACACCCAGAGAAACGACTTTACAGTATCTGTAAATATTTCAAAACAACTATTGAAAATCAGGGAAAGAAAAACCTGAACAAGCCCAGTAGAAAAAGAAGGGCTAATATTCAGTAATCCAAAGTACTGTAGATAAAACTGATTCTGGTATATTTTCATGGTTATTCAGGCTCAGAGAAATCAAATTATGTTGAAACAGTTACGTGTCAAAATATATAATCCAAAAAATTAAATATTTTAGGAATGCAGGCAGAATCTACTCTGCTGATTATATTTAAATAGAAGGCAAAGCTCTAAAGGACAGCTGGGTGGCAAAGGGTAGGATGTGATGCAGTCCTTTCTCTCACAGTCAGCGTTAAGAAGTAGGTGATTATTTGGTGCAATTTAACACAAATGACTAAAGAAACTTTAAGCTGGTCAGATGAATAGTATCCCAAGAGGAGAACCTACGATGCCTGGCTCAGGTGCAATTGTTTACAAGACTGATGTCTACAATCTGCTGAAAGGAATTTTACCCTAAAAATCACTGTGGAATGAAGAAGGTTCATCGCTTTTTTATACCTGAAATTTTTAAGCGTAAAAAAACTGACACCTTTAGGAAGGTCTCAAATGGAACATGAATTTTTTAATGCAGATATTAATCTCACATGTAATGTGATCTATTCATAGAAAGAATAGTTTGTCTTCCAGTTTTAATTGCAAAAAGCAATGTGAGCTGGCGCTATTTCCAGCTGTTTTCAAAGTAATGCATTAGAATATTCATGTTCTCTATGAAGCTGGGGAGAATTGGGAGTATTGACTCCATGTTTTTTATACAGTTATCAATGCAATTTAAAATTTAGCTGAAATAATTTGTCCAAATATGTCTTTTTCTAAAATTTTGTTTCTAATTACTGTTTTGTTCACATAATGAATAAGGACTGTTTGGTTAATTTTCATAAACACCATTATCATTTCTTAAAAGTCAATATAGTCTTTAAAATTATTTCTACCATTTAAAAATTGTTTATATTGTTTTTATATTCTGAAGAGATCTAACATTATAATTGTACTAAAGATAATTTCTTCCATTTTTATGTGTGTATTGTTTAATTATTATTATTTATATTGTCTTTTAGTAAAGCAATATCATTTACTAAGGTATTTGCTTAAATACTTTCTTAAGCTGGAAACATAAGGCCTTTGGCACATTCTGAAATATGAAGAATAATCCTTTGATTATGATGAACCTGTTCAAAGTTTAATCTATGATTGGATGTTGCAATTATTAAGTAACCACCGAAGCCCTGGTAAAATAAAACACCTCTTTTTATGGCTTTTCCTCAAAAACACACCCTCATAGGAAAAAAATGCAGAATCCAATATTATAAATAGAAATAATTGTCATTTGGTGTAACTGGGGAAGTGCTCTGTCCAAATGTCATTAAAAGCACCAGTCTAAGACTAATTCCAGAAGTGCCCAACTCCATTATAATTCCATTATAAAAATTATGGGTAGACTTTATCATTCATGTTCCTTTACCATTTTGAAAAGCTGAAAAAAACCACCCCAATCTTTATCAACCGTTAAATATTATTTAAATTTTGTTTTGGATGATGGTGTAAATCTCAAATTAAATTAGATTTCAAAACATACATGTGCTTCTGTATGAAATGGCATATCTCCCCAGTTTACGTCTGAGCCCTCACCTCCTTATCATTCACACTATATAAGCATTAATGCATTTCTGGTCTTTTTTTCTGGACAAAAAACCCAAACAAACAAGCCCAGTTTCTTTTACAACAAAGCTAACAGCTTTGAGGACAGTTCACTCTACTGGCAGCTCTCATATTTTTTAGGAGTAACACTATATAGCTCTTAGCAGAAACTTTTGTAGTCTACTTGTGCATGCATGCAAATGCATATCCACACTAGATGTTTGATAAAACAAATCTGTACAATGCACAAACAATACTTGTTATTCTATCTATTATCACTGTTTATTATCACAACACTAAAAAACTTGAGAACATTGTGCTTTTTTAATGTTGGAAAACATAAAATTTGGCCTTTATCTTGTAAAAGATTCGATAACATTTTCCTACACTCCCTTTCTCATGTTTAACTTTGTGGTGCCGCACAATATAACAAGAGGCAACAGGCAGAGACTGATGCACAGAAGTTCCACCTGAATATGAGGAAGAACTTCTCTATCATGCAGTAAACTGAGTGCTAGAACAGGCTGCTCAGAGATGTTGTAGAGTTTCCTTCCCCAGAGACACTCAGAAGATGTCTGAATGCAATCCTGAGTAAAATTCTCCCAGGGACTCTGCTTGAGCAGGGAGGTTGAACTCAATGACTTTCAGTGGTCGCTTCCAACCTCAACCATTCTCTGAGTACGTGAAGAACTTCTCACAATTTTTTTTTTGTGCTTCAAAAAAAGTACAGGCTGTAGAACAATATTAAGGTCATAAGAGTGAAGAAAAATGTCATTCAGACATACCTCTTTCTTTCTATTACCCCTTTGCCTTCAGAGAGGATTGAGAATGCTCAAGGAATTCCCTGAGGCCATTCTGCACCTCTTAGAAGGGTGCAGAATGCTGTGCTAAGCTGTGTTACACTTTGAAAAGGGGGCTTGTGCAGATAGCATTTTCTTCCTAAGGAAAACCTGACATTCATGGTTTTCTGTGGATGAAGTTAACCAACAGAGCCACAGCACTCCTGACAGAAGCCAGGTGAGGGCTCAGAGCACAGATATGATGTAGAATGCAATGGTAAATATTATTTAGGATGAGTTCATTCTTAATTCCAATAATTCCAACTGACACAGAGACATTAATCCTAAAAAAATATCAGCAGGATTTTGTTGAAGAAACAAATATTGTGAACTATGTTAGGTCAGTTATGTAAATGAGAAAAAAGATATACAATTGAAGATTTAATTATAATGCTTTGGTTTTTGGTTTTTTTTTATTAATACATTGAAATGTATGTTCAGTCCATGACTCCTGAACCATAAAGAGATAACTTTTCTGATCAAATCCCACACTTCTGGATCCTACAAAACAGCATCCTTTTTCTCGGCTAAAAAGCAGGAAACCTGGGATGCTCCTTTAAAGTATTGAAATGTCCTGATTACTTATAAATCAGTAAAGATATAAAAAAACCCCCAACAATTTAAACAGTGTTTGCAAAAATGGAAGGAGATTTCAGCTGCTTAGTCTTTCCTTCCTTGTTAAATACTGCAGTTAGATATTTCTCATTGTAGGTGCTACCAGTAATGCTTCAAATTTCTACTTTTGCCTAAAGCTACAGTTTCTGAGGAAAATATCAGTTTTGCTTAAAAAAAAAAAAAAAAGCATGAAAACCCACACATGTTGGGACTACAGTGGAACTTGTGAGATTAAATTTTTGTTAAGACTCATGTTTGCTTCTAGAGGAGGCCACTTGAATGTTGTCAAGTGTATTATCACAAATTTAATTTTGTTTACATGGTGTCTTGATAAATTAGACTCTATAGTCAGGAGTAAATAGATACAGTTCTGATTGGTAGTGCTGCACCTTTGAGCTACTGAGGGGAAAAAAAAACCACTGTTCTTTAGATTTGGATTTATCATTTGATTACTCCTAGGATCTATCACAAGATCCACATGCAACGAGGAGGCACAACACAACACCTGCTTCACAGATTTATTATCTTCTAGCAGCAGCACCTGATGTCTGAGGCAAAGTTTTTGTCTGTTTAATACTAAGATAAAAAGTACTTTCAAACTACCCACACTTAGTGAGCCAAGAGATTCAAAATGGGTCAACTAATTTATTTTGTAAGTAGCTGCAGGACAGGGATGCCCACAAGCTGAAAATTCTTGTATTAAGGTATTGTAGTTTAACCAAGCGGTTTAAACCAGGATATAAGGTTTGTCTCAAAGGAATTTTCTTCCATCATAGAAACAAATGAATTCTTAATCTCATTCACCTAACTATAAAGGGATTTACAGATGCTGGGACATCCAGAAATAATGTGCAAAAATAATAAACCACATGTTGTACTCTACTCTTTGTACAACATAAACACAAAACTTTATTGGTAAGTTTTGTCCTTTTCTGTATGTTCTTAATTTGTGTAGAGAAACAGAGATATCAAAGTTGACAAGCATACAAACCATGGAGTCGCTAAATAATGGTTGGAAGGTTTCTGGAGGTGATAAGAGTCCAATCTCCTACCTGAAGGGGGACTGTTACGCCTCTCCCAGGTCAGGAGTGATGTCTGAAGTGCACCAAAGACAGTCCTGACAACTCCGAGCCTTGAATAACCCTCCTGACCGAGCCTCCCAAGACTGTACATGTAGCTCTCTTGCAACATCATCTGGCACTACTGTCACCTTCATAGTGGCCTTTCAAGTAGTTCGAAGCAATCACTAAGCCCTTCAGGACCACCAAAGTTCATTTCCCCTCCCCATCTTTCTCGTAGGGCATGTTTTAGGCACCGACTATCTTAGACGCCATTACCCGACCGCTGTCTCCTGTAAGTGCGGGACACCAGCACCCCCCGTCACCTGCCAGCTCCCAGTGTCCAGAAGAGGGGCACTGTGATTTTCCTCAGTCTCTTGGCCACCCTTTTTGTACGCGACGGGGCAGTGACAGGATGCGCTGCACCCGCACCACGGCCTCTGCCTGGTGCTGCCTTGATGCCAGGCCCGGGCCCATTGCCGGGGGCACTGATGCCATAGCGGGTGCAGACCTTGGTCCTTCCTCGCAGCAAGTCACTGCCAGCCCCACCACTCCTGGGAACTTTCTGGCCGTGACCTAAGCGGGACAAGGTGTTTCTGCAGCCGCAGTAGCGGCCGGGACACCTTCGGGTGTGCAAGGGGCTCTTTGTTCCGGGCACAGCGGTGCCGTGGTATCGGGCCGGACGGGCAGCGGGCACAGCGCCGGCACCGGCACAGACACCGGCGCCGCTACAGGCACAGGCACCGGCACCGGCACAGGCACCGGCACCGGCATAGGCACAGGCACAGGCACAGGCACCGGCACCGGCACAGGCACCGACACAGGCACCGACACAGGCACAGGCAGGCGCTGAGCTCGCTCTCGGCCACCCCCGGCTGCCACTCGCCGAGGAGCGCGGAACGGGAATCGCCGCCGAGTTCCTGCTTAACCACAGCTCCCCTCGGCTCGCCTCCTCCCGGGACACCCCCGCCCCTCGGCCCTGACGGGAGCGGCCAGCACCGACCGAGCCCCTCCCGCTGCCGCTGCCCTCGCCGCCGCTCCGAGCACCCGGGTGCCCCCCAGCGGCCGCGGGACGGGCCCGCGCAGCGCCGGCGGCGGGGAGAGGCCGGGCCGGGCGGGCGGCTCCTCCCCGGGGCGGTGAGGGACACCCGGCGGGACAGCCCTGCCCTGCCCTGTGCGGACCGGGTGCGGGGAGGAGCGCCTCCCCATCCCGCTGAGGGAGAGGCTGCGAGGGCGCCCGGCTTTCTGTAGGAGAGCGGGCTCCAAGGAGAGGCTCCAAGAGCGGGCTCTAATCAGATTAAACCGGGAGGGAATTTTGTCTGAAAATTGTGAGTGTCAATAAACCCAGGCTCACGCCGCTGACAGCAGATTTGTAACCCTCAGCGTGTTTTTATCTGAATTGGTTGGCTCTCCCGATACCCCCAGCTCTGTTCATTCCGTTTGTTTCAGGAAGAGGGATCCCCGGTACTTAAGGAAGGGAGTGATCCATTGTGTGCTGCCTCTTTAAGATGCTATATGCAAAGTTTGGTTGCCAGGTCCCCCCCCCCCTTTTTTTTTTTTTTAATGCATACCAGATGTCGGGAGAAAAAAGCAATTTATGTTCCGACAAGCCTACGGAGTGGATGTACATTTCTAGCTGTTAGCAAAACACTTGCTAATTACAATGCTTCCTTCTCTTTATAGCACGGATAACTTGCACAGAGTCCTTTTCGCTAAACCGCGACTGAACGTTATGGTACCAGTCCTATTTTTTTTTTCTTTTTTCCCCCCAAAGAAACGGTGCAGAATATGTTGAAAATTCTACTAAATTCACTAAACACCTTAACTGAGAATGGGAAGAACTAGTTTTGCTTTTTGTTTTCCCCATTTGAAAGCTAGAGAAAGTAACATCGGAGTCGCGAACAGATGGCATCAATCAGTCAGCACAAATCCTGCCTAACGTCAGTGTTACAGTGTAGTACTCTACTCAAATGAACATTAATTTTGGAAACCAAAATGATTTTTAAGGAAGTGTGTTGGAGTAATTTTGTCCTTGTCTTATGTTCCTTCAGTTATTGCAAATTTTTCTTTTTGGAATGGCTGGATAAGCAAGTAATTGTTAACTCATTTATAATTCTTAAATAAATTGAAGGTCTTTTTATTTTATTCAAGAAAGTTAAGTTTTAAGTAAAGCTTCTTTTAACTGTCTGATAAGAAATATCCAATGGACCACTTCTGTTCTTGCTATTATTCACTAGGCAGACTGGTCTGTCTTTACCTCTGGGCTAATAGTGTTTTTTCAGTCCTTTTTAGTCTATTTTGCCTTTTCAGTAGTGTATCAATCAGTCTTTCTCCTATTTTTTCCCCTTGCCAGCCCACCCTCTGCCCACATGCATGGGAAAGGGGAAAATTGCCTCACGTATTCTTCTTCTTCCAGCCGGCGAGTAGGAGGTGTTTTATGATATCTTATTCCTCTGTAATAGGGAAGTCACAGATTTGCCCTACTACATACAGTTATTTAAATCTCTTTTTAATCCAGAAATCTATGTATGCAATTTAGGGGAAGAGGTAGTTTTCAAGAAAGTAAACAAGATTTATAACTTTGCTCAGAATCCAGTTTGTGTGTACTTACTGATTAGGGTTATGGTTTCCCCTTTTTTGGATAAGCCCTTGAGAACAACTGGAGTAAAGGCTCTTCATGATTTGTTTAATTCCTATGCAATCTGCTGATGTGGTGGGAAAGAGGTTTTAGATCTTTCTTGAGCTTCAGGTTGGGAAAGGAAAACTTTCACTGTCTGTGGGGGCACAGCTTCTTTTACACCCTTTTGCTGTGGGAAGTGATACTCCATCACCACCTGGGAACTCAGGGAAGCCAAAACTCACCCTCTCATTCCAACCCCTGGAGCTGTGTAGTAACTACCACAATCTGTTCTCTGCTCTCCATCCCCTGGCTCACATTTCTCATGCCACCTACCTTTGTTGCCACTTATCTTGTTACCAGTCACAACCTACTTGCTCCTTTCAGTTATAGTGAGCAGACCCCAGGGCTTCTGCTTTCTCACAGGGACAGGAGAAAAAAGTTGCCCTTTCTCTGGCTTTCTCTTTTGAGTTCGTGGTGCTGTTTCTTGTGGGTGACCAAGCAGCCTTGCCATACTTGCTCTTAAGGCAGCTTCCAGGAAAACAGAGTTACTACTTGAAATCCCCTCTGAAGGGTCAGGTACTGGCCAGCATCTCAGGCCCCTCATTTCCCAGGTAAGTCCTCTCCTGGGACTTACCCAGGAGAGTAAGTCTTCTTCAGCTGTGCTCCTGCTTTTCCCACACTGCACCCTGGGATGAGGATTTTGCCTCCTGAACAAAGAGAAGTGCTGTGAAGCCTGGGGGTCAGGACCTATTTTGGTCACACTTCTCTCCCAACATCACCTGCTGATCTTTGGGAAACTCACTGTGAGCTGACTCCATCCTTCTGCAAAGATATTGAGGCTTTACAGTAAGCAGAGAGAATGAAGACACCAAATTACTCTTTGTAGGATCACAGAGATGCCTTAGGAGGAAGCTGTAGAGTTTTCTTCATTGATAGACTGGTAAAAAGCTAGGATTAATGTTTTTAACTCTGATGTGTGCTTCATGTAACAGCAGGTAGAAAAGTATTTAGGAAAAATTGCTTGTGAGGAAAGGAGAAAGATGTCTCAGTCATCCCAGCTTCTGATGTTAGCAAACCATACTTTGTTATAGTGGGTGATAAATTTCAACCAATTTCAGCCTCTTCAAGAACCAGTTGTGTTAGTTTTTTTCACCAGTCATATTCAGAATACAGGCTTCTAATTCATGTGCTAAGAATCAGATTGCTAGGTTTAGCTGACTGTCCTTATCCTGCAAAAGTGAAAATTCAGAGCCTAGTCTGGGCAGTTTGAACACAATCCAGAGGCAGCTGCCTGCCAGAGAACAACCTGTTCAGATCCTCTCATGGCTCAATATTCTTAACTCAGTCAGCTTTTCCCATATCAGCTATAGGAACCACCTATAGGTGTTATGCACCTACCAAAGTATCAGCTGCACAGGTAGTATTCAGAACAGCCTCATCTCATGAACTGGAGGTTCACATTCCTGGGATTTGAATTTCAGATTATTATAATAAATCTTACAATGAAGAATGATTCTTTCTGACACTGTGCTTGTTAATATGGACCCAGGCTAATATAAAATGAGAAGAGGGAGTGTGATTGCAAGGGGCTTGTCTGCTTTAGAGGAGGGTAGCATTTGAAGAAGGAGACCAAGTTTAAAAAGGGTTGTATTTTTCCCCTTGGATGAATAATCTCTAAGGGAAACAAAATCATAGCTGTTGAAGGAATGATAAAATAAATGATTCTGAGTGCTCAGCTGTAACCAAACAGGAGGTGGTGTGTTTTTTACTTTAGACTGCAAATGTTGCTGCATTTCTAAATCCCACGTTCCTGATCACTTAGGAAACACATAGTAATGCTTTTCCCCTAAAAAGTACTACTCATCTCCTTTTGAAATTATTTTCAACCAGGCATGAACTTGAGTATTTTATTCCACAGCATTCTACAGCAAATTACTTCTACTTAACTTGAGATTAGTAAAAAGCTCTATGGATGATGATAGTCAAAGAAATTATTAAAGCAAAAAAAGCCAACCAAGACCAAACCCAAAGAATTAAACCAAACCAACCAACCAACACCCTCCTCACCCTCCCCCAAAAAGGCAAGGAAAAGTATAACACAAATCTTTTCCTACAGTGATTAAAATTTAAATGTTAATTACGTTCTCATTTGTATAATATATGTGTGTATTTGTGCATGGATGTGTGCTTGCAGATGGATGCTTTAGCTGTGAAAAATGAGACATGTATTTTCAACTGTGCAGGAAAAGAAAAGAAATCCAATTTTTCAGTTGTTGACCATTTTAGACATCTGTATTATAAACTGAAGAATGTGAAATTATCAAGATTATGGTAGAACAGAACAGTCTAGAAGGAAATGTAACCATCTTGCTTAAAAAAAAGTGTAGCAAGCAAAAGATTACAAATGCATGTTTTATTTGCTTTAAAACTAACATTTTTATCATCCCAAAAAATTGTCAGTAAATACAGTGGAAATGAGAGCAATCTCCTATAGATATTAACAACCTCCCCAGTTTCCATGTTTCTACAGTAAGGTTAAAAAAAATATCCTCAGGAGAAGGAATCTTTTACCAGTTGTGGTTAAAAACTTTGAGGAAAGATGTTTTAAATAATACTTTGAGAAGGATTAAATATTTTATCATCACCTTATTTTGCATCAATCCCTTCAAATTTAACTTATCAAACCCAAGAGAGATGCCTGGAACTTCAAGAATCTGAACATGATGTAGGTAGAACGGATATATTCTTACCTCCTTTCCTTAGAAGAAACAGTCACTTTGACAACAATCTTCAGGTAGCAAAGTAATTCAAAACCAGCATTCACAATTTTGACAGAATTTTAAGGCAGGAGTCACAGCTTAGCTCTTTATTGAAGGCAAAAAGTGCAATGGAGGAAAAAATATACAGCTGCAGCAACAATAACAGGAAACCAGAAGAAAAAAGGGGGTGGGTTCTGCTTCTTGATCTGAACATGCTCAAGATAAAGTAAGTGGTAATGCTTCAGTAAGTAGTTTCATAACGGGTGTCCTGCCATGTGGAACATCCTAGACACACAGAGACACACACACCAGGACACCAGGTATATAACAGTGAGATTCTGGCATCTTTATCTCCTTGGTTATTTTTGGAATTTAATTCTTAATTTTTCAGGCAGACCTAGAGTGATTTGAGAGACTGAGTAAAAGGACTTTTAAGTTTGACTCAGGAAGGAAAAATGTCCAGGAACCATGTGCTCTAGTGTTTCACTTTGGAAACAGCTCCTCTTCTGCTTCTTGTCTCCTAGATTTTTATTAAACTTAGGATTTTTAAAAGTTTATGTTACTGCTCTTAGGAATGAAAAAAAAAATGTTAGAAAGGTAGATTATTTTACACAGTGGAAATGTTCTGTTACAAATTGGGATCTTTGTAATTTCTCTGAATCTTTCCAATTCCATTTGGAAGTGTAACTGCTGCAATAGCAATCTTATAGGATGGCAGCTACCTCCAAACTCTAGCGCTTCATAAGTTTAAAAGTTGACTTTGGTTTTGCTAATTTCTCTTAAACAACACCACCACCCCAACAAACAAACAAACAAACAAACAAACAAACAAACAAACAAACAGGGGTTTTGAAGAATATGCAGGAAATGTATCAAACAAGAAAGGTCTATATCCATCACTCTATGAAAGGTATATGCAAAGTTCTTTAGATTGCATGTTCTTTTCAAGCTGTGCATGGTATGCAGATTGTACAAATGTGTAAAATATTAATACTCATAAAACTCCAGAATTTTGACTATCTGGAATCTACCTGACAAAAACTAAACCCCAGATACCAGAGCACTGCTTTATTTCCTTCCATAAATTTGTATAAATTACAGAGACACACAGAACTGCAATAATGAAGGACTGTGTCTCTCCACACCTGCAGTTTGCAAACAAGGAGCTCATTCTGGCATGTCCTGACTTCAGCCCTGACCAAAAAGGAGCAAGGACAGAAGGACAGAAAGGACAGAAGCTACTGAAATGTGCTCACTGACACTTGCCCAGCAAAGGCAATCTGGGCACTGGATAACAATCTGGAATGGCTTTTGCTTCTATAGAATTTACAGGATAGTATTTTTTCAGTGGTTTTGGCTATCTTAACACTAAAAGAAATACTAATAATTTAATTTACTGTACTATTTACTGATTTTTCCTTGGAAATGTGGCTAAATACTCAGACACTAGCAATGGCCAAAGAAGTCATGATTAGATTTAACTGTTAAAACTGTCGATTTAAATTTTCTTTAAGGACTAAAGAGCTTCCATTAAGTGTTCAAGCTTAATTAAAAATGTTAACTGATATTTCTGATAAGATCTCCTTTAATCGGATATTTTTTATACGTGACAATTAAAGAGAGATAATTTACTTCTATGTTTTCTTTCACTCAATATGATCTCAGTCACCTGCAGTTTTCATAGTGCACAGAAATGCCAATAAATGTGGAAGTAGCAACAAGAATGAGCTCAGTTCTATTATTGAAACCAGCTTTTCCTTGTTCATTCGTATAATGTGATTAAAATAATATAGTATTAAAAATAATAATAAAAATAAAGGTAATTTTTAATATATTTGTCTGTCTAGAAGATACTGCTCTTTCACCCTTCCACATTGAATATGAAATTCAGAGAATTTTTTTCTGAGGAGATCAATACTCATGCTTGTAATGACAACAGGTGGCAAAATACTAAAATGTAGCTGCAAAATGGGCTTCAGTGTTATCTCTGGTGAGTAACACAGCTTTGGGGTTTGAGTTTGTTTTAAACATGATTGTAGTATAAGAGGAAATGGCAAGATCTCTCTTGTTTGCCTTTACTAGAGCTGATACTTCTGCAGTATCTTCAATTGAGCTAAAACAAGGTTTCAGATTAAACAGATGCATTTTTTTTTCCAAATTCAAAGGATAAGGAAATTGGTTTTCTACTAGGAAAAATGACCACTATGGTCAATTGATTCCAGTAAGCTGGAAGCAGACAGGCCCTAATTGCTGATGTGTGGTGATGGCAGCAGTGCAGGTAGAATTTTATAGCAAATATAGTAGCAAAGGAAGAGTGCCAGTGCAAAGGGAAGGTGGCACACACAGTATAGAAATTATACAGAAATAAACAAAGGAAAAAAAATATAGGTTTCCATGAAGCATTTTAAGGAAGATTGTCCAGGGACAGCTGCAAGGGGAAAATTGCTTGTAGTGAACTATAGGCCTATGAGGGAATAATACATCATGATTCATTTGGGACTCTTGGAAAGAAAGTTTTTCTTAGAAAAATATTTTATGTTCTTGGTTGTCACTTCTTTTACTGACACCCTCTGTTATAGATAGTTATTCTTTATCAAATGACTAATTACTATAATAGTTTGCGTTAACTTAAAAACAAAATTGCCTCCATCCTATTTTAGAATTTTTAGGAAAAAAGAAGAAATATATGGAATATAATGAGTTTGCTTTTTAAAAATACATATAAAACATGCTAGCTCCCTTATTTTTTCCAAATCACTAAAATAACTGGTGAGGAAGTAAGAAGTGCCTTAGGAAGCTTTGTAAAGGGATGCAGGTTCAGAGATGAGGCTTGAACTTGCACTTACTCTCAATGTGCTTCTGTCACAGGCTGCATACACCTATATGCATCTTTGCTTTCAGGCATGTACACTTTTTCTACATACAAGTTTTTCAAGCCTTGTGCTTATCCTCATCTTTTCCATATGTGTGATTGCTTGCCTGTAACAGGACCCTGATTTTCAGAATTCATTCTTTATCTGTTTCAGTTAGATCCTGTTGCAGCATCTCAGTTTCAGGACTGAACAGCCACATCACTACAACCAAAAGTAATTTCTGAAAGCCTTGGGTTTGACTGTCAGAATATGCTTTGTAAGCAATGATTATTTAAACTTGGCAAAGTGATGCTTTTAATGGCTGTGGTTTGATTTTTATGAAAAAAGTAGTATTGAATTAATGGATATCACCAAGTAGCCAATCTTTGATATTAGATTCAGTCAGTATTGGAGTGTAAACCAGTTATTTTCTCATGTTTCTGTTCAAGTGTACAAATTACAGCAATCAAAACAAATTCTATCTTGTTTTTAACAAACTCAGTGTATAGATGGTAGACAAAGTGGGAACTGACTGTACATAGCCCTAATTTCTATACAGGGTGACAAAATTCTGTTAAAAAAAAAAAATCTAGTAACTCCAGTATTTTCAAATCTGCTCTCAGGGTGTGTTTAAACTGGCTCCCAGCAATGCCAAAGCATATGTAGGCAAGATAACAAACTATTATCAAGCATTTATGAAAGTTCACTTTCTTTTCTTATAGTTTAGTAGGTGCTGTGGTCATTTGTGTCCATAGAATTGTAACAGAAGCTATATCTAGCTTATCTTTTGTATCTATAAATACAAAATTTGATAATTAGAACAATTGATTTCAGAGAAATTGTATCTTTTGTTAGTCTTGTAGACTGTTGGCTTTTATTAAAGGTATATATTTATTATACATATTAATCACCAGCCAGTAAGTTTCTGCATATTGTATAAAAAACTAGTTTTCCTGTTTCATTTGTCATTTTCTTTATGATATTTTTTGCAGTATATTTTTTACTAGCTATACTATTATCTTCAAGTTTTTTTCAGTGAAACTCCCACTAAATGTCATGTTTGATATATCTTTAGATAACTAAACATGAGATTCAATTTACCTGACTCTCAATGAAAAGTGAAAACAGAATAAAATTAGAGTATTAATATTAATTTTTTTTTTATTTTGCTAACACTAATGTATAATATAAACAGACACTGAAAAATTACTTAAGTCTCTGTTATAGGTACCATTGTCATATTATTACCTAAGTTGCTACTGATTATCTTACAAAAATAACAGCTTTAAGAAAAGCAAACAAAACACAACTGGAATAATTTGATTTCCAGAGGCCACCCAAATTTCAAATGCAGCACTCATGCCAACAAAGGAAAGCTTTTCTTTTCCTTCATCTTGAAAGTGTCTAAGTGTTTTAATTAAAAATTTATTGACTTAGTGTCCTGCTAAAATAACCACACCCACACTTCTTTGTGGCCTGATTTTTAATTTTCAAGTCAGTTTCCAGTGCAAGGAAGCAATCTGTAGGAAGACATCAGTTCTGTTTTTCAGGAGAAAAATGACCTTCAGGAAAGCTCCTTGCTGTGAATGCATGATTTCTTTTATTTCCTGACAAAATATGGATTTATATGCTTGTATTGCTTTGCTTCAGTGAAAAACAAATTTAGTAAATTTATAGTATATAAGTATAGAGTATGTCTCAGAAAGAAACCAGAAGTGCAAATTAGTGAAATCTGCACTTCCATCTCCTCTGAGGGATATAAAAAGACAATAATAAAATAGTGGAGGATGGAGTACCCCCCACTGTCTGCACTGGTTGTCAATATATATATTTTTCCCATCTTGAAATGTCTGGATACCAGCAATATGTATTCATATCATAGAATCACAGAATGATTGATGCTGAGGTTGGACAGAAGCTCTACATGCCAGCTGGTCCAACCTGTTTGTTCAAACAGTGCCACCTATGTCGGGTTTATCAGGGGTGTGTCCAGATGGGCTTAAAATATTTCCAGGGATGGAGACTCCACAGCCTCTCTGAGCAATCTGTGCCAGTCCTTGGTCATCCTCACAGTGAAAAAGAGATTCCTGATGTTCTGAGGGAAACTCTTGTGTTTCAGTTTGCACATGTTGCCTCTGGTCCTGTCACTGGGTACGACCAAGAAGAGCCTGGCTCTGTTTTCTTTGCACCCTTCCTTCAGGTATTGTACACATTGATGAGTTACCCCCTGACACTTCTCCATGCCAAGCAGTCTCAGCTCTCTCAGCTGAATAATAATAACAAAGATTGTCCAGTCCATCATCAGCTTTGTAGCTGTTTGTTTGACTCCCTCCAGCACGTCCATGTGTCCCTTTCTAATGAGGAGCCCAGAGCAGGATGCAGTACCCAGGTGTGTCCTTGCCAGCCCTGAGTGGAGGGGAAAAACCACCTCCCTTGACCTGCTGGTAACACTGCCCTTGTTGCATCCCTGCACACTGATAACCCTCTTTGCCACAGTGGCACCTCTCTATCTCATGTTCAGTTTGGTGTCCAGCAGGACGCTCAGGTTCTTTCCATCTGTGTGGTCCTCAGCCTGTCCTTGGTGCCCAGGGTTGCTCCTTCTCAGGTGGAACCTCTAATGCCAGTGTCTGCATTTTTCTTATTCTTCTAAAGAAGGAATTCACATTCTTACTTCTTTGAGGTGCTTAATATTTTTCGCCACCTTTTGGAAAAACTAAGGTCGCTGCTTTGTGTGTACAGATCAGTCTGTGTTTAACTGCACTTGAGGAGTCTGAGATAAGGAGTACCTGCAATGGAGTTTGCTATGGGTGAGTTCAGTTGTACTAATTGACCTCATTCTGGGTTAGAGGGTTTTAAGCTCCAATTTCTATTTCCCTCATGTATGTATTTCAGTGTATTACTTTTTTACTATGTTAATATTTGAAACATAGCTAGAAAACTTTAACAAAATTCTATGTGTAACAAAATATTTTTATCATTAGTTCATATTTAAAATATCCATAGAGTAGTCATATTTAAGATAAGAATCACAGTTGAGAATAGAGGTCTTGATTCAGAAAAGTATTTATTGCCTAATTTAGTTTTGAGAACTTGACAGTCCAAATGAATTCAACATCTAAGCTGCTTCAGTAACATATAAGAATATTTTTATTATGCATTACATGAAAGAACTCAGACCTAATACCCTCAGTTATTTGCATTAGACTCATATATCCCATTTATTTCTAGGTACAATCAACTATGTAGCTACAGAGCTACCCTGCAGTGCATCTCAATTACTCCTATTCATCTAATCAGTAAATTTAATATTTTTGGTGCCACTATCTGAAAAGAGTGCTATTTAGCCTTAATTAGAAATTCAGTTACAGGTTTGGGATGCACAAAATGAATCATTTAGAAACTGTTTTATTTGTGGCAACAGACTGAAATTTCCAATAATATTTGTTTGGCTTATATACATACATACATATATGTATATACATATACATATATTTGTGTGTGTGTGTGTGTGTGTGATTGGATCACATACAGCGTTCAACAACTGCACACTAATGTCTTATTGCATATTTTGTGCTTATGTGTTTATATCCAGCTGACTTTGTGAGTATGACACATCAGTTTGCCTAAAAAACACAGTGTGTGTTTTCCACACTAAAATGTTGGAATTATAAATAGCACCTAAACCCCTCATATTTATTTTTGTAGCAACATCCATTTTTTCCTCTAGATGGCAATATATTGCAAGAAATATTGTCAATCAGTTTGCAGTACTTATAAAGATTGAATTTGGCAGTCTCCAGAAGGTATTTAAAGTGAAATTGTTCACTCTTTTCTCTTGAATTTTTTTTGAGGGTTGTTAAGTGTAACATAATATATAAATAAGAAAGTCCTGTAAAATTGGAATTAAATAAGTTAAACAAAAACTAGACAGTTATACTACATTCAGTGTGTAAATACTTGCCTGTAACCAATGGTCACATGGGCTTTTACATTAAGATAAAAGGATTTCCCAAATACATTAGTATTTTTCACATAAATTACTGTAGGAAATGTGACTTTTACTTTTCCATATCAAGACTTTAAAATTCCATATTGACATTTTCTGATTTGATCACAAATTAAAACACAGTATAACAAAAATAATTTTCCAAAACAATGAGCAGTACTAACACAGAAAATTAAGTATAATATATTAGAGGTAGAGATGCTGTTGTGGAAGTGATGATTAAAGAATATAGGAAGACCTGATCAGTCAGGATAGGTAGTATCTTTCAGCTGATATAAGCAGAGTGTTAAAATAGACATTTTTCCAGGCATCTCAGTCAAAAACTTGTATTTTCCCCTGTTGATACATTTCAAAGCTGGCTTAATCACTTTCTGTTCTAGTATACCATAATAAAAAGATAGACTGTATTTTCTTGAAAACATTAGGTAGAAACTCAGGGGCTTCATGCACATCTGGAGCTCATATATTTTTATATACTCTTTTAGAAAATACTGTGTGCACCTACTGAAAAATATATGAATTGAGACACTATTTCAACCATATAACACACTTGAGATATCCTTGTTTCTACACATAAGCCTGACTTTTTTCTCTATAGAAATAAATACTGGCACTTTATTGGAAGACTTTAACCTTCTTTCATTTCAGCGGAATCTGACAGATCAGTAAATCAGCCCAGAAGGTTTATTCATAGTGTCTTCCCCCGAAACTTCCAGTGTGGATTCCTGAGGAGTTACTAAAATAAAATATTTTTTCCCTAACTTTAGTCAAATGAAGAGATGATCTGGTGATATGATTCTGAGTATGCTGATGATAAGCTCTGCAGCTGGGGAGCTCAACCAGCTGGGAAGTGTGGCCCTAAGAAAAAATTGGAGGGGGCAGTGAAAGGGGGTAGAAATGGCAGTTTTATGGCAACACGTCTGTAAATGTTTGTAAGTTAGTCACAGTTTGCCTCAGGATAACTCTATGGTTTTAGGTATAGATTTCTTAGCACTTTTATATTTACCCTCTTAAAGTGTTGAACTGTATTTTTGGCCTTCTGGATATGATTAGGAGAAATGCAGGGGTACCTGATGCTAATAAATATGGAAAGGGAAGGCACAGATCAAGACATCTGGGCTTTGGTGAACACTGATGGAGGAAAAGCTGTGGGCATTTCCTTTGAGATGGCAAAAGGATGAAGATGAGCTCACTGTTGACTACAGATTTTGAGACGACTCCAGCAAGGAAGACAGCAGAAAAAATGCTACCTGATTTCACTATACCAAACAGATAAAAGCTGCAGATATGGGAGAGTTAAGAGTGGAGTGAGGAGTTTGCTAGCTGGTTTCTTTGAGATAAAGTCCTGAAGGTTAAAAGACTAGAGGAGGAGCTGAGCTGTAAAGCATGAATACCCCAGGGAAGTAAATATAAATCATTGTGAAACAAAGAAATTAGTGCAGGAAGAATGGAAAAAGACAGAACTCCAGGATGCCTCTTAGCTACTTGGAATGCAAAATTCCCAATTTGAACCGTGGCAGTTATAAAAATTGCCACCAAAATTCAGAATATCACACTACTGTGGTGTACTCAGACTTCTGGAGTCTGCTTGTAGTGTCTATCCATGAAATTCTTCAAGAGCAGGCAGCACTAGGGCTGAGCTATGTGATGAAATCCTGGATGTGTTATGGAAAGAGACAGAGTGTGGCATTGTTGCAGTGCTGCATCTTCTGCAGAAGGTATTGGTGCTTGGTCAGCAGTCCGAATATGCTTCATGGAATACTTTGTGATTAAACTCCTTAAATGTTTACTGTAGTGCTTTAGGAATACCATATTTGCCTTTAGGAGTCAGTCAACCAGCCCTTGTTCCTGTTGGTAGGAAGTAAACATCTCTGTACTCCTTAATAAAACCTTGCCCTTGGCACTGAGGAAAGGATTATTATTATTTCATGCCCCTAATATTTTTTAATATATTTCTGTAACCATATGGAAGAAATAGTATTTGTGTAGTGCTAGAGACTGGCAGCCAGTTTCCTCTCATCATACTAAAGCTCCCTGTGGAAAGAAATAAAGATGTTAAAACTTTCAGAATAATGTTCTTTTGCACATTTAAAAGGAAGATTAATACATTCTGACAATGTATTTCTATTTTAGAGAAAAAAACCCAAACCCATTGGGTCAGACAACAACCTCTTCTGTTTTGCTATTTGGACTTCCATCTGCTGATGTTGATTAATAATCAACTCTTAATTTTCTAGGGTAATTATATATGATGGATCGTTAGGATTGCTAGAAAGAGTGATGGAAAATATTCTAACTTCTGATATTTTTTAAGACAGATTTTGCCAAGGGATTCTGTTTCCAGTAGTAAGAGCCAGATAATAACTTACAAATTACTGTGGCATAAGACAGAGACAGTAAATAAAATGTATCAGAGTAGTTTAGTTTCTTTTCATTGAGTTGCTATCAGTTGCAGCTTTTTTTGCTTGCTGAAGGGAAGAAAAATCTGTTTACACTAAGTTCCCTATTTTAATAGTCAGAATACTTGAATATGTTTCTGTAAGTTTTTTGTAATGATCTGGGCCTGGGTTTCTTCAGCTGTAAAATGGTTTTCATTTTCACAGAGGTTTAAGGAGACACAATTAACTGATATTTAGGAAATACTTTGAAATCCACAGATGGAATTTAAAATAAGTTAGTTCTACATGAAGTGTGTTCCAGAGATCTGCGCATGTTACTTGGATAATATTCTGCCAAAATATTCAGCCAAATATGTAGGTATCAGTCAATCTGTAAGAGTGAAAACAAATTTGGAATTGCTAAAACTCAGTACATTATGGAAACTGGTTAAATTAAGAGAAAATGGAATGTTTTACTCCTGGTATGGAACAGAAACCACCTGACATGATTATGTTGAAGAAAACTTCATCTTCCATATGTCAAGAATGAGTTTTTCTTTACAGACCAACCATAATGGGACAAGATCTGGAGGCGTAATTGTACAAAAGGATTTTAAATCTGATTGACAAAGGAGTAGGCAAAGACACATTTTGTCTCTAAAAGTGGTAAACACAGACTGACACAGCTAATGCAGAGGGAAGTGCCCAGTTAAGAGTGCAGTTGTTCAAACCTGTGTGAATATCCACTGAAGAGAAGTATAAATCTCTCAGGACAGGAGTAATTGTAGGTTATAGCCTGTTTTACTCTGTGAATAAGGAACTTGCATTCCTGCTATGTCTGACTGTAGTCCTAATATGATGCCTCTGTTGCTAAATTTATGTAATGAAAGATACCACCTATTAAATGAGAAGAGAGCAGTGCTAGTAGCAAGTCCAGCTATTCTTTCACTTTAAATAAGTAGAAAAGAAGAAAAACAAAATACAGAATGTTAAACAACAAAAAACCCCAAGTAAATGCTGGCTTTCTGATTATTGAGATCTACTTTATTTTTATAGTGTTACCTTGTTCATGACAAGGTAAATCAGTAAAAACATTAAATGAACCAGACACAGTATAAGCAATGGATGAATGTGCCAAAGTTCTCTTTGTGTTTTATACATAATGGCATAACAGCAGACAGCTCAAAAACATGCAGATGAACCCCCAGTTTGTCAGGAGTTCAGGGAACAAAAAAGCAGCCTGCAGCTAGCAAGCTTTCTCCACCTATGCCTGGCACAAATACAGTAACTAAATGCTGTATTTTATTGCTGAATAGAAAGAAACAAACAGTGAAATTTTACCATCAAACAAGAGCTAAAGCTGGCAGAAGAAGAAAAACAATAGCACTCAAAGAAAATAACAACAGCAAGGAGGGAGTAATATGGTCCAAAAATGAATAAAAGACAAGGGACCACATCCAAACCCAGAACAGGTTGTAAAACATGGTCAGAGATAAAATATTCCCAGTGGAAGTGGGAGAGGCACTATATCTCATATTGTGGTCAAGTGGAGAATTTTGCAAATCATCCTTTAGACTGCCACCAAATACCATTTTGTGTCTGTGCTGTTATCCATTTTTTGACATTGCCAATTTCTTTCTATGCTTCTTAGAGGTTACTATTTTAATTATTTTAATCCCTTTTTTGTTGGTGGTGGGCTGTTATCAAGAAATATGTGTAGCATATGCCTAGTATTGGCCTCATTAATCAGCACACAAATTTTGACAAAATTCTTACAAATTTTGAATATGTTAATATGCACTGAAAGAGGCATATGAATGAGGTCTTTATTCTTCCTTTAAATGTCTAGTTTTAATTTTTAGGGCCTTTAGGAATCCCTTATAATTACCTCCCAATAGTAAAACAAAAGAGTCCACACCTCAAACATACCTGCATGTCAGTACTCCAAATAGACACAAATGTGAGGTAATCTGACAGAAATGTAAATAAAGCAGGTGCAGAGATTCTGAATCTTGTTCTAATGAAGTGCTGCATGTGTGGATACAGATCAACAAAATGGCTAATGCAAAATCCAACTGCCCCCTGAGTGCTGAGATGGTTCTGCTCCTCCTATGCCCATCCTGGTGCTCCCCCTCTGCACCCACTGTGGCACTTTGCAGACATGCTGAACAGGTTGTTTGATTAATGAACAGAAAATTAACATGATAAAGGAAAGCTTGGTTTTCAGGTCTTCAGAGTCTGAAATCAATCAAAAGGGCATTTCCAGGAAGAGCCAGAGACATAGCAGGAGGGGAATGTGACCTGCACAGCTGGGTATGCAAGCAGACAGTGATGAGGAGAAGGGCTTGGTGTCCACAAACACCTCCTGTAGCAACAGCTGGCTCATACCTGTCACTGAACTACACCTTCAGAAAGAGAGATATCCCTAAGAGCAAAAAGAAGGATACAAAGAGTGACATAACCTCTGTGATAATGTATCTGTCATTGAGTAAAAGCTGAAGAAAGTGAGCACTTATGTGAAATGCTAACAGTTACAACTCTAACTCTGGGGAGGATTACTGTACACCCCTTAAAGAAAAAAATAAAATTACACCAAAGGAGTGACTCATCAGTTTCTTTTCTGAAAGGAAACAGTTTATGTTTTGTGATTTGTTTATGGCTATTTAGCTCACAGAAGGCATAGCAAAATTGTCACTAGATGGGAATGGTTTTAACAAAATAGAAGCAAGTTCTGCTGCACTGAAGGGAATTGGTGATTCCAGAAAAACTCCTGGAGAAATATAAAATGGGAAAAACCCCTAGGTATTGAAATGAAGGCCAAATAAAATTAAAGACAATCTGATACTGCCTTCCTCTCAAAAAAAAAAAAAAACCCAAAAACAAACACCCAAAAAACCAACCAACTGAAAAACCCCAAAGCAACAACAACAACAACAAAACCCCCAAACCTAACAAGACCCAGAACCAGGACATGTGTTTTGTGCTGTGCCCAAGAAATTTCTGTGGGTATTTAGAAAATCCAGTGTGCTTGTTTGCCTTTTCCAGGTGGAGCAGATTGTATAAATTCAAGGTGGTGTGCCAGGGAACACCATGCCAAAATGCCACTCAACAGCTCTGGGTAAGCTTTGGTGGGAAACTTTCACGGTATAGTCTTAGGGCAGAGAGAAGTGAAAGAAAATACATAGAGGTGATCCCTAAGGCAGGAACAGATGAATTGTCATGAATTGCCAAACTCAAGAGAGTGACCAAGAGATTTTCCTAGAGACGAAGACCTCTAATGGAGTATGTTTTTTTGCAACCAACAAAACCCCACTTAAATTTGCTAAATGGAGAGCAAGACTGGAAAGATGTCAACATTTTCTTCATGTATCTCATCTGTCCAATTGGATGGATTCTGCATTTTCATGAAATACATTTTTCTACTTGGTTTTACAGGAAGATCAGAGATGTATTTTCTTTAGGAATAAATTCCTTGAAAATTCTGGCCCACTGTAGGGATTTTCTCCAGTTGTCTAGGGAAGCACAACTAAAAAGATTCCAGAATAAAACAGGCAGACAGAATAGGTGGCCAGTTACTTAGCTCTTATTTAGAAAAGGTGTCCTCCAAAGAGAACTTTGGTCAAATTGCAGCCCAAGACAAACTGTAGGAAAGTCTGTTAGACTTGAAAAATCACAGCCATTGATCTCCAGGAAGAAAGATCTTGCTTTTATATTTGGACCACACAAAGAATTTGCATAGGATTTGGGTATTTTTGCAACTGTTATTTACTTTCTGTAAACTGAGACTTTGCTGGAACAGGTTCAATTTGCAGTCAATCTATTTTAAATATTTAGGTAGAATTGTAATTGCATTGGAATTGCTTGAAAATAAGATTAGATCCCTCTGAGTTCTGAAATTTGTGAAGCTGCAAACTTTACAAGTGCAGCCCTGTGCACTTCTAAAATGATTTTGGCTTTTGGGTGAATAGAGAAATCATACTAAATCTAATTTGTGGAACAGGGAATATAACAGTAATGGGAACATAATATTTGAGAGTTGATAAGTGATGACATCATGATTTAGAAAATGAAGACAGGTTGGTGATGTAGATCTTGTGACTAAAATATTAAAAACATGTGTCTATGTTTTGGGTTCCAGCCCCCCAGTATTTATACTTGTGCACTCATTTTGTGATGCAACAAAACAAAATAGAGTGAAAACAAAATAGAGTGTTTGTGCTGTCTTTGGTAAGTATATGACACATATTCTTTTCTCTAAATATCTTGTTTGGTCACAATATTTCTTGGTTGCCGACAGAAGGAGCATTTTATGATTCAGCTTGTAGAAAACAGTAAATGTCACCATGATATTTATCTGTGTATATTTTTTAATCACATAATCTTATTACTTTCCTAGATCTAGATTTTTCTTCCTCATATAAAAACTGCCTTCTTTTTGTGAGCAATCTCTTTGACTACAGTGAAACCAGTTATGATCAACATTACAATTCAGACCGAGTAAGGCTGTTGCAATCTTTTCCCTAATATGCATATTTCCCACAATTTATTTGTTTTTTTTTTTAGTTTTTCCCTACCTTGGAAAAAGTTATCAGAAGAACAATTTTTCAATTGTTTATAATAAATTCTTTATGACATAGCTAAGGAGAGGGGAAATTCTTTCATATCATTGGTTCTTTATAGGTATAGTACACACAGAATTTTATAGTGGATTATGATTTTTTTTAAAGCAGTTCTTTATTGTAACATATTTGGTTGATGCAGTACTTATTAAACCCCAAAATCAGTGAAAATGTTAATGTTTTGTAAGCAACTACCCAGGGAAAATGCAGTATCCATTACTGTTTAAGCTTCTGCAGTGGCAGAAGGATGACAGATAAACTGGAATGTGTCAGTATTTTAATTCAGTTACATTGAAATGTAAAGACTCCAAAAGAACCTTTGTTAGGTTTTCAAAGAGCTAGCACTTGGACTCCTACCCAGCTGCAATGGCACAGTGCGGTACTGTCTGTTACTGGTGCCAGTTTCACACCATTGCGCAAAAAGGTTACAGAATATCCCTCACATCATTTGGGCTGCAGAATGAGCTCCTCACTCAAATGAACATGTCTTCTCTTCTTGCTGTGAAGGCAGTACACTGAGAGCATTTGCTAATTCATTCTCATTCTGTTGTGTTTAATTATAACTTTCATCCCTTATTCTTTTGTACTTAAGTCTTTTTTATTTTCTCTCCTTTTTTTACCTGAAACATAGTAATGTTCAATGAGATAAAATTAATATTTATAGAAGTTATCTTCCAATTGCACACTCCACACACCAAATTTTAACTTGATAGATTTCTTCCTTGGTCATTGAAAAGAAGGATAATCTATATGTTATGGTTTTATAAAAGAAGTCTCTTGGGTCTATGCAAGAGAATCAGACTGGGAGAGATTTAATTTGAGTTCTAGGGAGTTAGTTATAATAGCTAGGATGGTAGCTCAGAAATATGCATGGATTTAGTTGAGTTGGGTCTAAGCCAAATTTTTCTTCCCCAAAAGCCTGCCTTCTGTGCTAAGCAGAATTGCACTCGTACCTGAGCAGGTGCAGTTTACAGTCAAGTGTGTAAAACATCACACACCTAATTTTCAGTTCAAGTTCTGAGTTACATATACTGGGGATACTCAATTCATCCATATTGCTTCCCCTCAGAGGTGAGTATAGCTAAAAACAGGTCGTCTACTGTCTATACCTCCTTCTTCCAAAGGGCACTGTGCCAGCAAAGAGCTATTTTGAGTTGCAATTGGATCTCATTGGTTTCGGTGAAACCTCATCTGTCATAAAACTGGGAAATTCAGTTGGAAATCAAACTGCATATTTTCTGTCACTGAAACTGCATATATTCTGCCACTGAAAAATTCAAAGACTTGTCCTGCTGTACAAAGCAGTGAAAGGTATGGAAAAGCAAACTCTAGAGTTCATAGGATGGCATAATAAAGTTCTTCAGATGCTTGAAGAACAATTGCATAATTTTTAATGTAAAGCAGTCTCAATATTTCAGTCTACTTCAGACAGAAGGAAAATACAACTCTGTAGCAGGATTTTAAAGTCAAATCAGGTGCAGTAGAGTAACCTTATCTGGAATATGAACAAAAGAGTGGTTGCCAAGAATTAAGGGATGATCTTCTTTAGCCCATAGATGGATGACAATAATGATAAGGTGGTTTTCACCTGTTTGGTACCTTATTTCAGTATTACCATTGTAAATTGGAGTGTGTTAATGATATAAAAAACACAACTGAACCAACTGTTACTGAAAAAAAAAGATTATCTTAAAGATAAATTTTAATCATGTTCTCTGGAACATTTTTATGGGAAGCCTGGAGGATGCATAACCTACAGTGTCAATGAGTCCTGGATAGTACGTTTTTGGGAACATGTAGGTTTCAGCTGTCAGGCAAGAAGGGATGTACATGCTTCTTTTTGTTAGGATAGATTATGATGGTATTGTCAATGTCCTTGTCTTACAGATGTAATTTTAAATACAAAAATGCCCAAACAAACAGTGTTGTTGATAAAACTGTAAATACTCAAAATTACGAAGTTATGAGGCGTGCTCATATTCTGGCTTCTGGGGAATGAGGCTATGCCATGTATTTTGTCCTGTATTTATTGAATACTGTGAACACTGGGATCCTGATCTTCTGTTGCTACTCACATAAGCAATTGTATTTACTTAAATAAGAGTAATTAATATTTATTACCTTTGTATTTTCAATCTCGTGATACAAATTCCCAGTTCACATTTCTATTCACAGCCTTAACATAAGAACACTGAAAGTCAATGAGTTTTATATTTTTTCATATATTAACTTAGATATCTAGAATAAAACATGAGTTTGTGTTTTGAACACATTTTCTCTGAACTATGTAATTTTAGTTCTTAATTTTGCTTATAGATGATCTGCTAAGAGTTTAAGTGGAACAGTTGCTCATTAGTGTGTGACGAGGGTGAACAGGTTGATTGTAAAAAGTAATCAAAGAAGGCAACTAAATCAATATGTGTTCAACGTTTGTCTGTAGTTTTGGCAAATTACTATCCAAAAAAAGGCATAAATTAAGTTGGATTAAGTTCTGATTTTCTCTGAAAGGTTGCCTCTATCTCAAAAAGCATTGATTGAATGTGTTGAAACAAAATTCTTGCCAGTTTCAGTGTTCTTTAGGGGAGTTCCTATAGTAAGTATGTAAAAAATGGTATGATTTATTTTTTCCATAACACTTGCTCTATCCCCAAAGTGACACAAGTGGGAAATCCCATCTGTGAATATCATCTGCTGCATGTTAAATTACTTTACTCAAATTGGGTTTGGTTATATCAATCATCCTCAAGCTTAATGCAATTCCTGAGGAGGTGGTTAACCTTAATATCAGTTACTGGCAAGAGTTTAAATTACTATTTTTAACGGGGTACTGGGGCATCCTATTTTACAGGAACATATTAGGTTCCCTCTAGTTAAACTAAATACTGAAATATAGGTTCAAACCCACAGATTTGTGAGGAAACAAGTTCAGTTCAGGCACAGTAGAGTGATAAGACAATATTCTTTGCATTTAGAACAAGACTTGAAAGTATTAATGTAATAGTAATATTTTGAGTATTTAAAAATGCATTTAATAACTTTAATTTGATGACCTAAGGTATGAGAACAGACATCTCACTACCCACAGAAAGGATAGAATTACTTTTAAGCAAGGAGCAGTTTAATGGTGAACCTTTCATGACCTGGACCATCAATAACCAGAGTCAGCTGCCAATCAGTTGACAGAACCTCCTTGTATCCTCTGAAGTTGAATCAGCTCCTTCTGGATAAACCAAAACTGGTCTTCATGACAGACCCTAATTCCTAGAACTGGATCAAGCTGACCAGCTGAAATGTATTAATTTATTAGCTGCTATCAAATCAGAAAATTGAACCTTCTCACACCACTGAGGCTCTAAAGAGCTGGGAGTGACACAGCAATGTGTCTGTACTATGTTTCAGGTAGATTTCTATTTTTATTATTTTTTCAGATTTTTATCTGATTTTAACCATTAAAGCAAAAGAGAAATTAGCACAAATCAATCCTTTTACTTCCTGATGATTTTTTTCTGAATTGTTGAAAGGATCATATGATAGAATAATTTGTTTACTTTTCCATTATGTGTACTAAAAAAAGAATCCATTCAACCAGTGAAGTCTGAATTTATAATGCCAGATTATAAGTAGGCAGTAATGGTGCCAAATAATAAAAGGCAAAGCAGTCGGGCACAAAGTGAATGACCCAAGTTATTTAAAATACAACAAACACAAAAAAGAAAAATTGTTCTGGGTATTGTTCTGAGAAAAGGATGACTGGAAGATACAGAAGGTTATATTGAATATAAGTATACATTTTTGGCTATTATTTTCATACTGAGAGAAATAAAATGGGAAATAACAATTCATTCCAGTTGACTAGACTTCATTTCCAAAGCACTCTCAACATATATTAAATATAACACAGTAGAAAAAACACTGTAGTGAAGTTTATGGAAAAAAAAATGCGTACAATTTGATTAGGAAAAAAAAAGTAAACATTTCCATCAAGCTACATACTGTTCTGGAAGGAAGTTAGTGTTGAGGCTCACCCAGAGGCATGTCAGAGATGTAATCTGACACATGCTAAGAGGGCTCTCTCTGCAAAGGTCTTTGAAAGAAAATGTGTTTCCTCTCATTCTCTCAAGATTATACAATATTTAGAAACAGTCAGTAGTTCCAACTTTAGAACTTCCAGTTGGTCCCTGGTGTAGGTTAGTCATGTATCATTTAAAACGTGCAAGGCTAGACTAGCAGAAATCTGAAGCAAATTTTCAGGATTAAAAAATAGCTGATTTAGGCTTGAGAAGGAACGTAGGCAGAATTGTACATAAGAAAGTGAAAATGATCAGTATTAGTCTTTTACATCTTGACAGCTAAATTTATTAGGCTGTGGAATGGTCTCTCAGGGAAAGCAGTGAAAATTCAAATATTTGATATTTTAAAAATAGGTTTGGCAAATGTGTAGTGGGTGTACAAGAGCAAACAATTACTTTGGCAAACAGAAAGACTATAGCTGTCACTCAAACTATCTCATAATCTTAATGGGTTCAGTTTCTGTTTAACACTGGCTCCAGCATGTATTTTTTGCTCCACTAAGCAACTGCTCAGTAATTCAATTTTGAGACCTTACCAATGAACTTTGCAGTTATGAAGTAGGATGGATAAAATGGACCAAAGCAAATGGAGTGGCGCTTTTGCACATGCAAAAAAAAAGCATGAAGAATCTGAAAATTCTATTTTATTCACTCTCTCTGGGTCATAGAAGACTTTTTATTTGTTGTCCTAGATCAACAGATTTCCTTCTCCTGAGTATGGGATTTGGGAAATCATTTATAAAATATATAGATGATTTCTAGAGGTCCCTTCCAACCCAAACAATTCAGAGATTTTCAAACATGCTTTTCCAAAGAATGCCTGGCATCCTCATAGTCAGGACCTAGGAAATTTTTGGCTTTATGATGTAGTGGGGAAGCAGTGGGATTCATCACTGGCACAGTCTTCTCTGTGACCTTTCCTGAACGGACTATATGTCAAATTAATTTGGCAATAGAAGTGAGTGGAATAGTTGGTTAAAATAGTTCATTTTAGGGGTGATTGAGACTGTCACCATTTCTCTTCAGTGAGGCTTCCTGACAAAGAGAACAGAGCCATCAGTTTCTTTTGCCTGACACCAAGTCCCAGTTTTTGCCACATGCTACCATAGATAAGTACTCACAGTTTTCCTGTAAGGAGCTGAATTTTCAGATCTTCTCAATCAGCAAAGGCTTCTGCAATTATTTGATGCATTCTTTTTAATTGTAAATTCCCAGCTAACTCCCCATTTATAAAGCACCCCATATCTCAGTTGCATCTTCAACCATTACATCTGTTTTTCCTTAGTCATCTCCAGATCTCCTCTCTTGCACTTCAAATGGGATTGAAGCTTCCTTACAGAAGCTTTAGCACATGGCAATCAGCTTGGACCTTTTAAACACACTGGTGGCACAAGATGCAACTTTTCATAGAAGATCTTTGCAGTACTGGTTAGCCTCTGCAAGTTGTCACAGTTCCTAATCCTGAGACACAGGATCTCCCTCTGACAGAGGCTCTGTCTCTGCTAGGAAGGACATAGCTGCTACTGTCTGTCTTAGTGCCTTCAACTGAAACAAACACCATTAACAAAAATTAACAATTTTAATGTCTTATCTGTACGTTGGCATATTACAGGCAGCCTTAAGAGCCATAATAGACAAATCTAGCAGTCAGTTGTACCGAGAAAAGATGTGACATGGCTGTAGAGGCAAGATCTTTTCTTGGAATAGCCTGTATAGTTGGAAAAAGAACATACAATCTTTTTTAAAGTACATTGTAGAAGCAACAGACTTCAAAGTTAAATATGAGTTGACAATGCCTTCTTGGTTTAATTTGTTTTGATTTTTCTGTACATTTCTGCCAAATTACTGGATAGCAGTAACAAAAAAAGAAAAAAGAAATGAAAAAGTTACCTTTTTATAAGCTCATTTGAATCATCTTTTCTTTGCTTCCTTCCTGTACTTGTTCCTGCTATCAGCTGAGTTATTTACTCCTGCCTGGTACTGGCTTTAACATTCTACATCTTTAACCTGGCTAAGCCCTCCCTGCAGCGCTTGTTGGTATTAGGTGGTTTCTTCATTTGTTTGGGTTTTTTTCTGCAGAGCTAAGGGTTTTTTTGCTAATTTAATGAGACAAATCAGGTTTTTTTGTGATCAAATTATCACCAGCACTTGTTTTATATAAGCTGTAGGAGCATGGGCTAGTGCAGATGGGAATGAAGAGCAAAAGTTTCTCTTTTGAGAAAGAAAAAGCTTTCAGTCCCAGTTGTATTTCAGAAGCCTACCCTGAAGCCCTATGGGCAACTTGATGTTTGCTTTCAGAGAAAAAGGAAATGTTTCTGAAGCTTATGGACACAACTTTTGCCATACACTCAGGATGTGAGAGGTAAATACACTGGTTTGTGGAATATATAACTGAAAAATAGCAGCCAGCATCCAAAACACAGAGCACCTTAGGAAGTAAAATTTTGTTGTTAGAAGGAATTTCCTTAAGGCAGAAACTCAGATGAAGCACTGTGCCAATATTTGCTGGAGCTAAATGCATGACAAACTAAGAAAATGACCCCAGTGGAAGGCATAGAGAAAGAGATGGAGACAGAACAGAGCAGGGTACCAGCAACACCAAGGTTGTGGGTTCAATCCCCATACACATTTCCATAAGGGTCAAACTCAGTGATCCTTGTGGATTCATTCCAACTCAGAATATTCTGTGAATCTGTGAATATAAGCCCTTATCTTGCAACACACTGCTTTAGCCACAAGAGACTAGAGTACTAGGAAAAATGAGATTTGGAGTTCTAAGCAACAGTGGTTGTTTTAAGTTTTTGACATTTAGAGGAAAGAAAGACACAAAAAATATTTTCTTTACCTAATAGGAAAAAAAATCCCTCATAAAACTTTGGATTCATCTGATTGCTTGGATAAAATAAAGGGTGAATTTTTTTATGGATAATATAGACAAAAATATTGGTAACCCATGCTTGTCTTCCTTAAACAACTTTAAAAAAAAAAACTTTGGTATTTCAGAATTTGTTTATTTGATCCCTCTCTTCATATGATTAGGACATTTCATGTGGAGAAAAGCAGATAAAGGTACATATAAACTTGTTTTGGTTTTTTATTTGGTGGTGGTGGTTCTTTTTTTGCCTCTAACTCTTCCAGTTGATGGGTGGTAAAGCAGTTCAATGTGCTCCTTCAGGTACATATCTCCTGATCAGCTGCACAGTTAAGTGGCATTGGAGGAGTGTGGCTGCATAAACTTAGTGAGAAAGGTGAGAAAGCTGAATCCCACTAAAATATGCTGGTCAACACTTTGACCTTGAATTCGTTTTTGTTTTAAATTGTAAAAGAATGGTTTTGAAAGAGAGATATGTACCTATTTCCAAAATCCTAACTAATTTTTGGGATTTCAGGGCTTGTCTTTCTACTGCTTCCCTGTTTCATATGGTTGTTTATCTTAGAGAAGAAGCTATACTTATGGAAAAAAGCAACAGAGTCAAACTAAAGGTTTTAAAAGTTCTTTCCATGCTTTTACCTTTCTTTCTTCTGGAAAATTGATTAAAAAAATTCTTTTTGAATCCCACTTTTACCTTCCACTTCTTATTCTTATCCTGTCTTTCATTTCTCTTTGAGCATTAAATTTTCCTTTTAATTTTCAGTGATGAAAAAGTATTTTGATTCTGTTCTCCAATTTAAATTTTTTAAATGAAAGGGAACATGGAAGGGAAAAATATCTACTTTGAAGCATTATTGGTTTATATAAAATTATAAAAATTCAAAATAATTAAAAGTCATAACCTTTTTCAAAATAATTTTGCATAAGCATTTAAATATTTTATTTTTTAATCTAAAACAAATAAATTACCATTCTCCTCTTAGATTTTTTCTATTTTTAGTGGAAGTCTGGTAGTTCAGGATGTCTTATTATTGCATATGCTCAGCACCCAGCAAAGTGGAATCTGAATGATATTCAAACCTTAGATATGCCAGAAGTAAACTGTTAGTAAGTGAAGCAACAGTAGGAAATAGAGTCCTTAATTATTTTACAGTGCATAAATTTGGTCAAAATTAAAGTGTGGAAGTTATTTATTGAAAATGTATACAGTTATCTATGCACAAAGTTCTTTAAAAATTGAAAAAAAAATATAGCTAGGGACTTATCTGGTTTTACTTAAATTCTGAGAAATTATAATGTCAAGCCACTAGATACACATACCAGAATTCATGCCATTAATTTGGATTTATTATGCTGATTAAAGTGAACTAAAGAACCACATGGAACTGGATTTTTTAAACTAAAATGAGCATTTACAAAGTAATGATATACAATTGATCCTGGGAAATTCACAAGCTGAATTTCCTGTTCAACACAAAATACCATCTGAGGTGAGAAATTGTTCTTAATGTAATAAAAGACTCAGAAACCTTTGCCTCCATTTTTCTTTCAGCATTATTGCAATTTGGGTTTAGTCAAATATTGGTAAGTTCTGGAGGGTGATACTCAAATTCTGGTGAATCCTGTTGCCACTTAAAATTGAGCTGCTCTGCCCCCTGCCCCATCCTGTTCCATCAACAATGAGCTCGGTTTTTCTCCACAGAGCAGCTTCCTGCTTTTCATGAAAGCATTTCTTTCAGCTACCACCTTAATATTCCTTTTTCTAAAATTTGTATAGAGTGTGGTGCTCCTTTGAACAACAGAGAGAAGACATACAGAGAGCAGGACTGGGAGAAGAACAGAGATAGCTGCCATCTGTCACTTTAGCTAAACTGAAGCAAATTGAAAAGGCTCTTCAGCACAAGTTCTTCTTTCTAGGGAACAAAACCCCTTCAGTTAAAAATGCACTCTTTTTCTGAGTATCTTTTACTGATACAACAGGGATATTTTAGAGAATCAGGGTACTGTGTATGACACCAAATTTAGTTTTTCTTTCAGTTGGAACTGGGAGAAAAAGATGCAATCCAAAGCCCATTGACAGAATTTAGAGTTTTGGAGAGTATGCAAACAAACCCAAACACTCCATATTTTCATGTTGAATGCTACAATAATGAGCAGGAAAAGCAGTCCTGTAAAAGAGGGGAAGATGCTGTTAGGGTTAATGCAATAAGAGAGAGAGCTAAGAAACTGCAATTTCTAGCATTAACCTACATGACTGTCCCTATTGCCCTTATCATCCTCTGAGCAAGTAGGAGCATGTTTATGTCTGTTGGAGAACACAATGTGTTTGGGACCTCGATCAGTCACTAGCTGTAGTCATTGTGCAAGCCCTTTGTTTCTGTGAGTCACAAAAGACTGAAATCACTGAAGGCAAGGCTCAGCCTTATTCCATACACTTCTGGAAGATTTGTGGTTTTTCCATTATTATACTTTTCAAATCTGTACTTCAGATTTGAGGAAAATTAAACTGGGGTAAATTTTGGCCAAATTTATAGTTTCAGCATAATAAAGTCATGAGATGCAAAGAAGTAATAATGATTTCCAAGAAAGTGCCCAAGAAGCATGCTGTTTATGCTGTATGCAGAATCAATTTAGAGTCCACATAAGCATCTGGATAAACTTTTGCATGCAACAAATAACTAGAAGTAGCTGTGACAGTTATGAAGATGAATGGGAGAACTTTAAAATTGGAAGTCCATTACTTAACTTGTGAAATTTGCCTATTTAGATGATGAAATGTTTAATGGAGTGTAGAATCTTTTAGGTAATACTTAAACACATTTCCTTTCTGAACATTTTTCTTTTTTTATTACATAATTTACAATGATATTTGGAGGAAAAAGGACAGTATCTGGCAAACTAGAAGGTGCTCCTGTGACAAAAGGACTTTTCTTCCTTTGATCTCTGGGAAAATCAAAGAAGTCTGGCATTGATAGATGTCTAAACAGATGTGAGTAGAGTGACCTGAAGTGATTGTAGCCAGGAGGCTGAATATCCCCCTTAGGCTTCCATTTTTCAGTCCACAGGCTACTGTCTACAATTCCTCTCCCAAAGCAAGAAAGACACCATCAGGCTGGGGCAAACCTAAAGGATGGTCACCAAGCTTGTTGGAAGTGGATTACTTGCCCTGTGAGGAGAGGCTGTACCTCAGAACATAACTGAAGTACAAATGTCTGTAACAATGAGCAACCATTTAAGTAGCACAACACAAGTTTTCAGGTAATCCAAAGTGATGAAACTCCTCCATCCATTCAGAATGGTTACAGAAAATATATAGTCATTATTTAGTAGATGATAAAATCTACTGAAGAGCTTGCAGGGTTGTTGTTCACTTGAGTCAATCAGATTCAGGATGTCCCTCACACCAAAGGTAATCCACCCAGACTGGATACATGCATGGGGTCATGCAGACCCATGTATAGACTGCACAAGCATATGTATCTGAAAAGCCCTTTCATTTAGGTGAACAGCAGCTGTTTTGCATTGCATTAATAGTAAAATTGAGCCATTTAGAGTTTAGGAACCTACTGAGTGTTTGCTATTGCTCAAAGAAAGCGATTACTTTATAATAACAACACGTCTTACAATATAAGATCTGGGAATGTCTTTTCCTGGTACTAAAAAAACCATTCTGATTCTAAAAGAAGTGGAATGGCAGTCTTGGATGAACTCATACACAAAATTTTTATATAAATTTGCAGAATTGTTCTTATCAATTTACATTTTATTAGTTTTCATGCAGGAATTAGGAGATAGGTTGTACATTACACACATAGGTCAAGAACTCATTTTAGCAGTTAAAATGAATTGCCTAAGTTAAGCATTTAGCATTTCAGCCTGAAAGCTTAAAGTGGCAAAAAAAACAGAAAGGCTTTTCTTTTCTGTTCCTTCAATAATTTCTAGTTAAATCCTGAGCAGCTATAGATTATTGCAAGATTGTGTCACTTTGCATGTAATTAAGAAGATATTTATGAATTGTGATAAAAACATTCCATGTAGGGTTAACACACATCCTGAAAGTGCCATAGGTAGTTCCTCTTAATAATTTATTATGGCTACTAACAGTGTGGCACATTGACCTGTGGTTTGCATTGAACACCAACTGCCATCTGCACTGATGTATTATCTGCCAACATCATTGCCTCCAGATACCAAAACACATTTAGTAGAGAGTGGCAAGGCATTTCCTGTTTGTGATATTCCAGGTTAAGGAAACTTGTGAAATGATTAGGAGAAATAGCAGGCAGTTAGGTGGAACTGAATTATTTTAGGGCTGTGAATTTCAATGAGAATAAAGAAAGCAGAAGAGCTGAAAAATACTTTCATTTCTCTTTCACAAATTGTAGATGTCTTGGTCTTGGGAAACTAAATGTCAAAGTAAAATGAGAGTTTCACAGCTATGGTATTTCAGATTTAACAGAAAAAATAAGCTTTTCCTTATACAGTTTAATAAGACTTCAAGAAGGCTTTTAGATTTTATTTCATTATTTTACTTAGGCACTCTCTAATAGTTTACTTGTTCTTCATTAATTAGTGATTGGTTAACATGAAAGCAATGAAACCAGCACACTGCGAAGCAAAAGATACCACTGACCAAGCTGGAGACACCAAATTAACCTTTGTTTATCCTGAGGCCAAAACCAGAAGTGCTGGGAACATGGGCCAGAGACAACTAATTTTATTTCCTTAATTTTTCCATGAATCACATGATACATATATCAATTTGTGGGATGAAGTTTTACCATCTTAAATTATGCTCAGATTTTAGCAGGCATAAGGGATGTGTCCTAATCAAGAAATAGGAACCAGGAATTGATTCTAAGGTTTGTCTCTGCACTGACATAATTTGATAGATTTTGATTTGCATGTGTGCAACAGTGTTAGGCATGGGCTAAGCTGGAATGTGTCCTGTGAGAACTCCCAGATGGAGATCGTGTTGAATGCTTTATAAAATCATGTCCAAGAAACCGTGATGTTACAGCTGGCATTAGTTCAATGAATGGTACCGGGTGTGCAGTACACAGAGGCTTCTCTTCATGACTGGTAAATCCATATTGGAAAAGCTGAACTTCCAGTGCATGGCAAGGCAACCTGTGCACTACACAAAACAAACAAGCAAACAAACAAAATTTCCTGGGGGCATCAGGGTCTAACTCTACAACCTACTCGCAGAGGAAGCACGTATCTAGTTTGGACATTTGGGTTTGCCACGTATTGGTGGAGCTGCTACACGAGATCTGCAATTTATCAGAATATTTATTCTAAATATTTTTAGTTTTAAGTGGGAGAAATACATGAATTTTAAGAGGCAGACTTGAAGCAATAAACAAGAAAAACTCAAATATTTTGTGAGCTGACACTAAAGAAAAGTACTTGCATACTTTGCTGCAGTAAACCACCTATAAGTCCTGTTTTTGTTTTCCTTTTAAGTTAAATTGGGAGGTGGTGGAGAGAAAGTGCAATAGAAAATTATATTTTAGGCTATTTGCATTGCAAACCTAAAGTAAAAATAAATGGAGAATACAAATTAAGGTTTCCATAGCAATAGTAATTTGCCAGTATTATCTATCTGAAGCATTTGCAACTGTTGACTGGACTACTGTGTACTTCACTGAACAATTTGTGCATTTATGAGTTAATGACTCTATGGAAACCTTTGGCTCTTATGTTTACGGACTACAATGGAATAAATCAGCTCATTTCCATTTTGGTATTGTTTTTAATCAGTTTTCAATAGTTGAAAACTTTCTATTCAATAAAGAATTAGAGCTTCAGATTTTTTTTTTTAAACTATAGTAAGCTATAGGTTACTCTTAGTTTTTGACATGTTTGTTTGCCAGTAAGATCTGGGTGTACTCCCCTTCCTCCTTGGAGACGTTTATCTATTCCCTCCCTGCCCCCATGCCTAATTGCTGTAACTAGAACTAGTTAAAAAAAAAAATTGGTTCTCTGTTGTCTTTAATAAATTAAAGCCTAATACACTTAATTGGTCTTGAGGACCATATTCTTTCCTTTTGACCCTTTTAATCTTGAAGATGTTAACAACACTCAACCTTGGTTAGCTGGGTATCCAACTAGCTTAGCTAGTCCCTCCAATTAAACCTAGTAAACACAAACAAAGACTGCTGCTTTAATTTCCTAACTGAACCCTCAAAACCAAATAATTTTATAACCTGGAAACATGGGAGGATGTGGTGAGAGGCATGTCAATCACAGCCAGAAGATCATTGTTGCCACCGGATCTGATTGCTGCTGGCCGTTGTCTCCAGGAGAACAGGGGATTTCAGTTCAAAGAAATTACAGACAACTAACATCTCATTGAATCAGAAGCAAAACTCTTACTAACTCTGAATAGATATTTAGGCATTGAGTAAGAATTTGATACAGTAGTTGAGATGAAAATGAGAATCTGGGCTTTTTAACTTGCTACTAAACAAAGCATGGCAGCAACTATTCTTTGATTTTTATTCCTGAAGGAAGTGAGGCATGGACAATTACCTGGACTCACAGAAGGGACTTCCCAGAGATATTTTCAAATAAGCTGCATGGATATTAAAGAATTATTATTCTCTTTTCCTGTTTTATGAAGAGTTTAGTTTGTACTATAGTGCTCCAAACCACTGCAGGTGTACATATGCAGACCTTTGATTACTCTGGAGTAAATGAATGCATTACATCAGCTACAGGCTAGTCACCCACATATACATGTCCTGTAGACAAGCAAAAGTAAACTGTATTTCAAAGTCCTGAAAGGCGGGAGAATAACATAAATCTAATTTATTTTAAAAAACATGGTGAAAGGTGTTTAAGAGGGTGTTTGTTTGTTTCCTTTTGTTTCTCATAAATAAGCTAGTTAACACGGTGATATGGGAACTGTGAGTAGTATCCAATACTGTATTCCTGTTGCATCCAGTGTTGTATGTTCAGAATTAGACAATAGTGAACAAACAAAAATTTTCCACAGATATATTAGACAAAAAGAAATCACTACTTCCTCCTATTAAAGAAAACAAAAAACTTGTGTGTTGACATTCTTTGAACAAGCACTTTTATTTTTTGGTCAGTTGGAATATTTTTCTGCAAATCCCAGATTTTATTAAAAAAAAATATTCCATTTCAAAATACCTTAAAAAATGAAGGATTTCACTATTAGTTTGCCAAAGGAAAAAAAAAAAACCAAAGCCTAACCAGTAAAATTTAGAGATTCTTTTAAATTTTTTCCCTTCCGTTGACAAGTCTTGAATGGGACATAGAGCAATGCTTTCACAACAAATGAAGAGAACAGTTTCTCGTAACTAGTCTCAAGAGTGGACTCTTCACAATTAACGAGCTAGCAGCTTTTAAAAATTGTGTGGTTTATGCAGTGTTTATAAAAGGAAGCAAGACTGCACAAACTTGTCCTGCACTGCTCATTTCTTTAAATAGTCAGTATCTCATACATTCTGTGTATTTAGCTAATAAGAAAGGAAGAAACAGCATATTTAGTTTATCTATGTAAAATTACCTAAGACAACTTGGATATTTTAGATGAATATAGCATCCAACAGTTACAGTAGCTAAATTAATGGTTGCTTTTCAACAGCATATGAAAATGCTACGAATTACAAGGGTCAGTTCATGAAAAGTAGCTGAATTTATTAAAAACAAGCTCAATGAGTACATTGTAAAAACACTAAGAAATCAGCATATGATGCTGGATTGTTTTGACTCCTTTGTGTAATCTGTGTACATCCTGTCATTTATAGAGAGATACACACATAAATATATGTGTATAAATATATATACCAACACAGGTCATTAGAAGAAACCTGATGACAGCAACTTAAAAACCTCATTTACATAGGCTTCTTTACTGTATGCAAAAGCAATTTCCCTTACTTTAACAGAAGCCATGATTTTGAAGTTAAAATAGAGAAGCAGCCCTAATTCCCAGTACCATATGGGATTAGAAGGTATTAATTCTCTCATTTTACAGAATAAAGAAGGAGCCTTTTTTGGTCTATATGTGTAATGGTGTATGCAAGGATAGAGGAAATAATTGACAAGAGACAAGACATTGGCAAGAGACATACTGGGATACTCTTAATGATAATTTTATCCATAGGGCAATTCCAGTTTCTAGATAAGGGAAGCATTTATTTTTTCATCATTGACATTTGGATTAAATGATGGTGTGTTTACATACCAAAATTTTCTCTACTGATGCAAAAATCTTTAGTGACTTGAATGCTATGTTTATTATAGATTCACTATTGACTGCGAGACATTCTGCTAAATAGCTATTTATATATTTTAATCTGACTAGCTTTGTCCCATTTTTTGTGAACTTGCTTGTCCTCCAACAACAGTGCTAGGCTGTGAAAGAGAGCAAAAATACATCGTAAGTAATGATACGGAGTAAAAATTAAAAGAGAACTTTCAGATCGGAACAGTCAAAAAGTTGTGAATTTCAGAGGAACTCCATCAGGAAAATGGTATTTGAAAACCAGGCTGACACCTTAATGTGAAGGGGTTCCTTGACCCTCATAGCAATATATTACCTGGTTTAGGTTCTCAGAATTTAATGACAAAGCTTCTTTGAAAGCTTCTTAAAATTTGTGCTAATCTTCTGTCAGATTTTCCTAAAAGAGTAGCATGAGAGATAAGATACAAAGATCAGCTGTGGTCATAGAACTAAAGGTATTTATTGCTAGGAGTTTGTCTTCCAGTAAAGCAATGTCCTTGTCATTTGATATAGTGAAGACATTTTGGGTGGTCCTATCACTGACAGGATGGAGAACTTTCCTTTACAAAACTTCTGAAGCCATGGGTGTCCCTGGAAATACAGTATAACCTGTAGGTAGATCATGAAATGAGAATGGAAAATTAATACATGTGAGATACATGCATCACAGCAAAACTCAAGGGCTTAAAAACTTCATGATTATCATCTCCTTCTTCATTACTTGCTAATTATCTGGTTTTTTTTCACTGACAAACTGCTGCTTCTAAACACAAAGAAATTCTCATCATGTCTTCTAATCCATCTACCACGGTTCTCAGCTGAGGACTGAGGACATGAGAAACTAAAGCTGAAACAAGGTCATGAAAGTGGCTTTTGTGGATATGCCAAAGAGGAGACCTGCACATGTGGAGGCGAATGTAAAAAAATTAAATATGTCTGCTGCGCTCACATTCCTAGCTTAGATATTCTTGACAGAATAGTTCAGGCTAATTTTTATATTCAGTTTTAAAAATCTATTTCCAAAGAATTATTTGTTTTAAATATTTTTTTGGTCATCTTCCCTACCCCCCACCACTACAAAAGTTTTAGTATTTAGAAGGGAGATTTTTTTTTTTTGGTAGGTAGGTGGTTTACATTTGAGTTTGGCAACCTACAAGATTGCCTGAAGACTCAAAAATTTTCACATCCTTTGATGTTGAATCAAAACCAATATCAAAATAGAGGGCTAGGCCTTGAACGTTGTCAAGGAAATAGTTTAACTCTGTATCCAAGACTGAGCATTTCTAAAACAATAAAAAAATATAATAGGCCCTGAAAAGTAAATGATTGCATGCTATAGTCAACTCTGCAAGTAATAACTTTGATGCTCTAGTTATTATTATTATTATTATTATTATTATATTATATTATTATTATTATTATTATTATTATTATTATTATTATTATTATTATTATTATTATTATTATTATAGTGTTCAGTTTAGACAACAAACACATTTCCTTAGAAAGAGACTAATTCTGCATAAAAGATGAAGACACTAAGTGAGAGCTAAATAATGTAACAAACTTCCTCTGACCTGAAATAATGATGTTAAATGATGCTGCTGCCAGGCTCATGCAGAGAATAACTTTTTAATTTCTGTCTCGTTCAAGCAGTTCCAAGGTGTATTTAAGCACTTTTTTAAACTCATACTGAAGTGTTAGGACACTTGTGCCCAGTCATAGGTCAGCACTGAACATTAGCTGGCCCAAGTAACTGAAATGCTTTTTTTGCATAAATGGAGATGATCACTACTGTATTTGGATTAAAATGAGCAGAGCAATGCATGTGCTCTCACACATCCACAGCCATCAGTAATCAAGTGTATTAATGCAGGTCTGAAAACAACTCTACAGCAAGGGAAACAGTGGGGGCATTGCTTCAGAGAGAAGCCAAGAGAGAGACAAGGAGAGCTCCTTTTAGACTCAGAGGTGACCAAAAACCAGACTTGGATTTATGAATAAAGAGGTAGTCTTCTCTTGTCTAGTCTCTTTGAAGAAAGGAGAATCTGTAATCCTCCCTTAAAAATAAACAGAGTTATAATAAAGAGAAACCTGAAATAATTTCCTTTGGTTTGGTTTGCTTTGTTGTTGTTACTGTTGGGAACAGCCTGACACTGGCTGTTTCCCAGCAGCTGAAACAGCTCATCTGGGAAGTTATCTTTGTAAATAGCTTTGCATATCTTGACATTATCTACTTATATTTGGTTTAAGATGAAAAGGATCACTTTTCAAGAATATGACTTGAAAATAGTTTATATTAAACAATACACACTTATTATGTCACTTTGAACCAAAGCATGTTCTTGCATGGTATGAAAAGTGTCCAATTCCTCTGAATAAACAATCTTTTCTCTCTGTGCCTCTTTTTCTTTCACTCATTTACAGATCCCACATCATGCTTCTTTATAGAGAGATGCATTGTTCTTTGGGGGGAAACAATCCTGTCAGCCCAGTATGTGTGGTGGTTTTCTAAAGATTTACATGGAAAGATGTCACACAGTAAGAGACTACCACCTCTGCTGGGCCATGCAAGGGCTTGGGAGGAGGCATTGCTGATTCCTACATGCATGCAGAAAATGAGAAGATCAGAGATATGAGTGTGTACCAGAAAAAGGGACACATACAAACATGTTAAATAAGTGTATTAACCGAAAAGTTCTGGTAAAAACATGTTGTCTTGAAGTAGCTTGTCACTACTTGTAGGTGATGTAGTAGTTTGTCTCCTCTGCTTGTATGTCTAGAGGCACATAGATATCATGCAAAACTGTTTTCCCCAGAATAAAATAAAAATGTCAAGTAGAACTTTCATATTTCATACGGGGGTTTGGTCTACTCCTAGTCATGCAGCTTAGCTGAAGAAAGTGTAGTACAAGGTGTATGAAAATTTTTAGGTAAAGCCCTGTATAACTGAGAGTCCCCATGTGGACAGACCTTCTGGGCTGAAGCTGGTAGGACAAAGCTTTTCTGCTTAAACAAACAGGGTCAGCCTCTTCTTTTACCGATAATGCTAAAATTTTCTGCTGTCAGTGGAGCTTAACATTTTTAAAATAGGGATAGGATAACACCCATGGCCATAAATCTTGGTACTTTTCCAAACTGAGAAATAAACTATTTCTTGGGTAATTTTGCCTTTTTTTTTTTTTTCAGCATTCAATGTAAATTAAAATGTTTAACATCACAGAAAAAGAATTGAGAAAAGACGGCAGAAATCATGTCAAGCAGACAAACTGAGATCTACTTTACACAGCACTAGTGCTTATCTGTTTAAATTGTGCTTGCCATTAGCTTCCACAGTGCTAAGTGCTTTAGATAATGTACTTTTCAAGGAAATTAAGAAAAACATCAAAAAATATCCAGGGAGTGTGTAGGTAGCTTCCATTAGCAGTAATGGGAGTTTGGGCACAGTTGCAGCTTACAAAATCCTCAGTTTAAAACCTGTTTATCAGATGTTTGTTGCAGGCTGGGAGTGGGAGCACAGGAGCACTGAATTAACACAACACCTTTCCAGACACATAGTCTTTGCAAGAAGCAAATTTATTAATATTTTTTTCTTTTTAAGTTCAGGATGTGTTTTCTTTTCAAGAATTTTTATCTTGAATAAACTTTTTAAAATTGATATAAGAATAGGAAAAAAAAAGTTTTTCTATTTGTTTTTTTCCAGCTAAGAGAGTAGCCCCAGGTTTTATTATTTCAGCATCATTTAAGGCCAGTCTGTCTACACACGAGACTGAAAGCCCTTAATGAAGTGCTGAAAGTATATTTAGTTATTCAAGGGTAAGACTGACTGTGTTGTGTGAGATGTAGTACAGACTGTGTCTTTAGCACAGGATTTGTGAAGTGGACACATGCCAGAAATCCACCAGATGTAATAAATTGTCTTGGGAAGTTCCTCTGTTAAATAATTGACAGCAACCTGAGGCTGAGTATTCATGAATTTGTTCAGCTTAAGTGGATGTCTTAAAAAATCGTTTACATCTGGGTATTTGAACAATATTTTATGTAACAATGAAAGTTCCTTCTGAGCCTGGAAGGACGATCATTACAAACCAGAGCCACTTGAGGCTGCCACCTACCGGGACAGAGGGAAAACACACAGAGACCAGCGGGGCAATCCAGGGCATCAGTGCTGCAACTTCGGGATTTCTGCCATTTAGAGAGAGTTTAGGAGGATTTCCAACCCTCCTCCCCCGCCATTACATTTAGGAAAATATTCTAGAACAGCAGTGGTGAAAAAAAATCCATTTTTCAGACCAAGACTCTAGGTTATTTGAGATGTATTTGCAAATATAATTTTTTAAAGTATTTGCGAATGCCAGTGCAAGATCCCATTTTCTAGAACTGTTGAGTTGTGTGTGCATGAAGGCACACGTGTTCAGCACATCCAAAATCATCCTTGGTAGGTCTGCAAATACAATTCAGGCACTACATGCACAGAGCCTCAGCTGTGGGACCTCAGGGATAGGCTGAGAGAGTAGTAGAGATATTAGATTTAATACAGAACTGAACAGCACTCAAAACTGAGTGGTGGAGAGAGATCCTAATTTCCATTTATCATGTGGATAATAAATATGACCAATGCTTTTGGATAGATCTGATTATTTGCGTGTGATTAAAAAAAAAAATCCAAGAATTGGAGTAGAGAAAACATCAAGAATTTGGTTAAAAAAAATCACACGAGATAAAGTGATTCCAGGATTCAGTTTAAATAGAATTGGGGAAAAAGAGAAAGTTTCAGTTAAACTTTTTAGCAATTAAGAAGCCCCTAATTATCAGAATAAGTGAAAATAATTTCTTAGGTAGATTTTGAAACAGCTGCTTGGAATTTGCATCTCTTTCATTATGTTTTTTATGCTCTTCTGACTTGTCAGAGCTTTTCTAATTCACAATTTTTAACAAAGCATATTTTGCATATTCTTTTAAAAAGAAATATGATACCCCAATATTTATTTAGAGTACAATAAAAAAAAACAAAAAACCCAGAGATGCAATTTTGGTGGGCAGAGATTTATCAATGTACAAATACTTTTTCATGAAAATATAATTTTCATAATGCATCACACAGAAGATAACGGACCAAATAGTTACCTTAAAGTCAGAGCTGATGCTGCCAGAGTGACACAAAGTCTTCATTATCCTGCAGGTATCTATACTGTGAATTTCTCCTGAAACTCAACAGTGATAGAATTTGGTCTACCTTCTTATTATCTCTGCATCAGGACTTCACAGAGATGAAAAGGGATACACAGTTTGACTTCTGTCACTTTGCTTCCACAGGACTTCTTAATTGCAGTAGCTGTTACTTGTCTCCACTGTTGTGGAGGTCATAGAACAATTTCCATGATATCCTGGTGTTCTCACAACTTTCTGACACATCTCCCTTTGGAGCTGAAGTGTTCTGTGCTTGGTCTCTGTACCAAGAGCAAAGTCCCTGTGGGTGCTTTCAAGTCATGAGAGAATTAAAAGTAACACATGTTCTTTTTAAGTTGTCCCTTTTAAACTGCAGACCAGGGAAATTACACTATTAAGAGTTGCTGAAACAATGGTTCAGTCTTCTGTGGTATAAATGACTTGAGACTGTGAAGTTTTTATGGATTTGGCCATGTCTGCTCTAAGCTGGCACTTTGTGTTAGGTGGTAAGATAACTGAATTCTATTTTGTTGCTAAGTCTAAACTTATAAAACTCCTAGTTAAACAAAAAAGATATTTTTTCACTGGGGCCTAAAATATAAATTTTATCCATCTACTGATTAATTTTCATGTCTTATTTCAGAGGAATTTAAAATCACATTTAACATGTGGCAGGCTGGTATAATATTTAATTGCTAAATTGAAGAGCTGTAGTTGATTGTGTTAAACATACTTTCCAGTTGTTCAAAATTTTAAATAACTGAAAAAAAAGCTGAGACAAGCAAGTCTTTTCTCTTTTCCCAACCAAGTGCCAAATAAGTCCACCCAAGTGGCTTCTAATCATGTAAACTTGTGGCCCATATTTTTTGATCAGCCATAACTTGTATTTGTCCCTAGCAGTCAAGATTTTAGGCAGGGTAACATGGATAAGAGAGGAGCTCAAAGAGGTATTTTTTTAGAATTTAGCTCAGATCTCTTATGAAATATGACTGTAACTGAATAGATCCAGAGTTTGTTTTTCCCTTTTTCCTTTTCCTTTTCCTTTCCCTTTTCCTTTTCCTTTTCCCTCTTTTCCATTTGGGGCAATCATGCAAAAGCAACAGAACAATGATGGAAGTTAGATAAGACATTACATTTTTCAACAAATACAATTTTATCAATTAGCATAACACCCAAAAGTAAAGTAGATGTGGGAAAACTTCCAGGATCCAAGATTTCACCAATAGCTTTAGTAATCAGTTCAGAACACTGAAATGTGAGTTCCCAGGGGCTTTTTTTTTTTGTCTATGCTAAATCTTGAATAATTATTTAATTATTTAATTTCATTATAAAAGTTGAGGGGTTTTCCCTAAATTTCTTCTGATTAAACAGCAAATGGTGAAGAAAATGCCCACACTTAGAATTTTTCTAAGTTATTTTTCTTAAAAATCTCAAAAAACCTATTGACTTGGTAGATCAACAGGAAATCTGGAGAAATGTTCATGGAAATACATTTGGGTTGGTATCAGAAGCACAGTTGGTCTTTGGGTTCTTTGGAGCTAAGGAGCTGGTGATTTTAGGAAATTTTAAAAGAGCATAGTCCTGTACAATGCATTCTGGTCTCTCACAAGTGTTCTTTTATAAACCCCACAGCATTCATCTCATGAAATGCAAGGAATAATATTCTTGGGTTAAAAAAAAAAAAAAAAGATATGAGGCCATTGTTAACCAGACAACTTAGGAGAAGATAATTAAATATTGTTATTTATGACTTTCATATATTAGATCAACTCCTCAACTGACATGAACAAGGACTTTATTACTGATCTCAGAGGAATTGCATGCCTGGATCACTTTGCTCATGGAGATATACTGCAGTACAACACTGCTACAGCATCTCACAAGAACATGGCTTGTTTGATAGCTGAGGTCCTAAGTGCATTGTCACTGCATCAGAAAAAAGTGTTTCCAAAAATAAAAAATACATGGATGCTCAAGGTTTTATTTTTTTTTGTTTCAGATGTCATATCCTACTCATATATATGTTTTATTTTGTGTCTATGTAAAGCAGTATATCTTAATCCAGTTCATTTAATAAAAGGCAATAAGATTTTTGAAATTCAAGGAGTATCATTTTAAGGATATCTGCCTTATTTATTGGGTATTATCTGCCTTATTTATTATTGTGGGATTTCATATACTTAAATGTATCACAGGTGACTTGGGTAGCCACTGTGTTCACAAACCCATAACTTCTCTTTCTGAGCTTCATTGGACATTACAAAAAATTAACTTAGGACAATAAATTGCCCAAATCCAATCCATATGTTACTCAAATTAAAAAATAATGTGCCAGAAAATCTGGCTTTGCTGACCCCTGAAAAATTCTGATACAGATAATGGAGATATATGCACTAAATCTCTTTTATCTACATGAGTATGTAGGTGTATATGCTGATTTCACAGTGATAATTGTGATTATTTTGTTTTGTATTGAATTCAGAAAAAGAAACTAGCAAAAAATGAGAGTTCCTATGACCTACATACTATATGCTATAAGAAAGGATGATTATTGGTTAAACATAGTTCATAGAATATTTATTTTATTATCATCCAGTGTCATTTCATTATTCATCTTAGAATCAATTAAACAACTGTTAATAGCAGAGGAAAGTTGTCACTTATATGCTTGTCTGTCACCCCACAGACTTAAGCATTGTTGTTTACATTCAACTAACAAAAGGAAGTGAAAATCCTTTGTAATCACAGCTACAAACACAGAAAAATGTTCATCCCTTTGCAATCTGTGTGCAAAAGAAGGAAAATATCAAACCCATAGTCTGTAGTAATGGACTTTCAAGGGCAGAATGTTTCTATACATGAAGGTAATTGGGCAGTATTCATTCTTGCTCATCATGGCCTTTAGTAGCATTTCAGAGCCCTACACAGTGAATGGTGAAGCCTTTGATTTTTCATGAAACTTCAGGGTGCCAAGTCATAAAAATTATAAAAGGCATAGTGCAATCCCAAAGTGCATGCAGAGCCACATTCATTGCTTTGGATTTGCTGACTCACAGAAACTGATTCCAGTTGAATTCTCATGATGATAGCTTATGATAATAAAAGAACTCCCTAAATAATTTCAGTCCTTGCATTATTTCTGGAGATTTTTTTTTTAATTCTGTGAGAAATGCTTCCAGAGTGTGCAGCTCTTACTAAAATATGTATTAAATAAATGGCTCAGACCAGAGCTGTTCTGAGTCCTGTCTTTATCTCTATCACAGACAGAGTGGCTGTCATTTTGTCCTGAGTCTGTGGTATCTGGGACGGTGGGTACCACATACAGCCTGTGTTTTAATATGTGTATTTTAGAAAGATAGAGCGAGATTCATCTTGCTTGCTGGGTTTTAGAACTCAATTTCTCAGCTGATTATTCAGCATGAGCTTCTGGGATGCTATTTAACTGATAAATTTATGATAAGGCGGATAAAATGTTCCTGTAAGTCCCACTTTTCTCCTGTTGACTCTGAAGGGAGCCTTAGGTGACTAGTGAGAGATCTGCAGTCTGAATGTGTGACACTGTTGATACAATTAGACATTTACTCTGTGATTCAACTCATGGTAGGCATAGCTGAAGAGTGAAAGCCCCAAGATCCTAGTAGTACAGTGAAAAAAATAGCTTTATAGAAAATTTCAAGTAGTTTTTAAGTCATTCTGGGTGGAATGATCACTCAGGGATCATTCCATTGGGCCAAAATAGCTTGCCTTTTTCTTCCTCTTCTCCCCTTTAATTCTCTCCTCACTGGAAGATATCAAAGCAGAATAGACAGAATATATCTGGTTTTAATTACAAGAAATGACACTAACTTAAGTTCTCACTTAGAAGAAGTTCTTTTTTTTTCAGCAGAAGTAAGGAACCATGAATTATATCCTTTTTTTGTTGTTGTTGTTTCACTGAACTATGCTAGCCTGGTTGTTGGGGCTTCTTTCCTTTTCCTCTTAAGCCCACATGATCTCCTCTATGTCTATTTGAAATTTTGTTTTATGAACAACCCCTTTCTTTAACATGTTCATCAGAATTATGCATAGTTCCTCAAATTCTCAGCAGGACAACAGAACTAACAAATTTCCAGTTTGTTAGCTGGAAAGGATTATATTTGCTTTGGCTGTACTACGGTGGCAACTCAGGGTGGGAGAAACAAAACTGGGTTTTGTCCTCTTTTATTTTAAGGCTGCTAAATTTTCAGTTCAGTGTATCAGTTTTCTTGCATGTTCTGAGTGATAATGTTATTTTCATTTTATTCTATGTTCTGATTTAGTTGGTCTTTGAATGCAATCTACTCTTTTTCACTTCTTCCCACTTCACTAATACAGCCTTTAATGCTGTTCCAGTATTGAACATCCCCCTTACAGCGTGTTCAAAATCCATATGCAGCTCCCGGCTTTTAGTGTGATGTTCCTACAACCAAAATTTTATATAAAACCACTTTCAAGAATGATCTGGAATAATGTATTTTTCCCGTGTTTTCAGTCTGGATGGTGAAACTTCCATTTCTGCATAGCTTGTTGCCCCCTTCACATTTAGGAAGTAATTTACTAAGCTCAACTAATTTACAAATTCATCGACTAATCTCAGTATCCTTGTGTTAATAACAAGCTTCTCAATATGGCATAACATCAAATGTTTTGCTAGATTTTATAGAGGTGAGATCTTTTTCACCACTTTTATCCAGTCCTCTGTTTGAGCCTGCAACAATTTTCTCATTTGGCAGCAGATTCTCATCACTGTGAACAAAATGGTACAGCTAAGCACAGATATAGCCATGTCACTCTCCCCTTTTCTCTGAACTGCTCCTAATGCTACTTTTATTTTGATGATTGTCAAGGAGGAAGGAATAAAACATCATATCTGAATGAAAGCTTCGTTATTAAGTGCACTGAACTATTTTACCCTTGTTATTTTGAAGGAACTGCTCAGCACAGTGATAATGATTCACAGTATTGTGACTAGGTATAAAAATATCTAAAATAGTTTGGCTTATAGCTAAGTTAAAGCATGGTGTAATTCTATAGAACAATTCAATTTATTTTAAAGAAGTGCATGAAAACAAGGCTTTTAGAAAACAGATTCCCTTTCCATTCCAGGGTTGTGAATTAGGGAAGATGACTTTGTGGTATCTGCCCTGGAAATATCTATGTTGTTTACTAATTCCACTGCAGGACTAAAGATTGAATTTCTAGGGAATTTGTCACAGAAATATAGGGGGAAGACCAATAATATTCTTACTGATAAGTAGGCTTTGGAATAAACAAATTATAACCTCTTTAGAATGATAATGAATAGATTCTGCTCAGGCTTTCATATTCATTCAGAGGTGTAATTTTTTTATTATCTCTCAGCCAGCTTGTGCCCAAGAAGTTTAGCTCTTCCATCCCTCTTCAGTTCCCCAAACTATCTGCCTGCCATCCCATGCACTGATACAAAACACTTGCAGGCAGTGCAAGACTGATTGTTAGGAAAAATGCTCTTAATCTATGGCACAGTCTCTTACTGATGGAAAAAAATCTAGCAGGGATTCTGTTGGAGGAAGGCATTTCAAGTTCTAGGATCCAGTCCTCTTAAGCTAACATTTAACTACCTGTAAAATCAATGGAGAAAAGCAGATGTCATTGAAAGACTCCTGAGAGAAATTTGTTCAGTATTCTAACTTTGAGCATAGACAAAAATGAAGTTATCCTGGGAGAAAAGGAATATGTTTCATGAATTGTTAAGACAGATTTTTTACCCTGAAAATGGTTGAACACCTATGCTTTAGATTTATTCTAAAATAAAACTTTATCCTTGCAATTATTTTATAGCTTTTGAGATAGGTCTGGTCTTCTTCCCCTGAAGTGAATGGCACTTCTCTATAATTTTATTTCTTTTCAGAGTATAGGAAAAAAAATCCTTTGTCATATAAACTGATGCTGGAAAAGATATATGAGAAAATGAAATACCTACAAAACATTTGAATAAAACCTCTTATTCTTGTTAAATAACAAATTGTTGATTAAAAAACAATATTTTGTCCCTATATTTCTTTATGGGAGAAAACCCCCCAAATATTCCTAGTAAGTGCACTATTTGGCACAAAATCTAAATTCATCCCATGAAACTAGAATGTAATGTTAAATGACACTTTCGGAGCTATCTCCTTACACACTTCACTGGATGCCTGCTCTGAAGTAATTGAGGCAAGGAAAGAGCTAAATGGGTCTCAAGTAGGTCAGGAATTGCAGTTTTTCCGACGGCCGCGAGATGGCAGCATTGATCAAGGTACTGCTCCGCTTCAGGGCGTTCCGCGCACGGCGAGGCACCCCCGGAGAATCGTGGCAAACGCTTGGGTTTATTTCCCCGTTTCGAACAAGAATTCACATTAAATATTTATTGCAAACGTATGCAAGTTCCAGGGCTTATGACTTCATAAAATCTGCTTGTGTGAGTGGTAGAGGAAAGGGCAAATAGTGCTTTTGAAGTGGGGATTAATTAAAAGCCCCTGAGAATAAAGAGAGGGATGTGGGGAAAGTCTTGATATAGAACTGATACAGGTGGAAGGGATAAAGGATACACACTTTTCAAAATGAGGAGTAAAGGTTAGAGAGGTCACAGGGAATGCCAGAAAAAACAGTGGAGATTAGTGGAAAAGCATGGAGGATCATAAAATTTTGAGTAAAGGATCTGGGCATCAAATCAACAGATTTTACTGTTTACGTATCAGAATTACTGATCATTTCACTGACTCACCTTCAGTGCCCTAATACTATTTTAAAAGAAATTTTGAATTCAAGCTTTGTATTCTCTCAATAAGTGATGAGGATGAAATCATAAGCTGTGCAGTTGTAGCCCAGTGCTTGGGTTTTCAAAATGAGTCATTATGGTTTATTTGCTTGACTCATGAGATGGTGATGGCAAAACGACTCACCCACCTGAGTCACTCCTAAATCTTAGCAACACTTCTTCAGGACACCTTTTTACCTTGAAATCCATCTGCCTGCATACCTGTCACAGAACTGCTGGTCAGACTAATTCCCAACTGGATGCTAAAGCTGCCTGCCAAGCCATCACCTCTGTGCAGCTGGTGCCTGATAAACTGGTCACAAATTCTGTGAACTCCTGTCTGCAAACTAGGGTGACCTCTGTCTTTGTGACCATAACCCCCTTGTTCAGTGGAGAGCAAAGAAGAAATGCCCTATTCAACCTAACGAGTCTCTGCAGCTTGTTTTTCCTGCTCAGTAGAAAAAGCAAGTGGTGGTGATGAATCAAAATTGTATGACAGTGATGAAATTACCATGAAGTTTGTGCACAACACGGTCACAAGGCCATAGACCAAAAAGAAGTTTTGGTTATTTCTGGTCAAAGTGGGAGTTAGTTTTAGGTGGTTTTAGTGTGTTGACCCTGGCTGGATGCCAGGCACCCACCAATGCTGCTCTCTCACTCCCTGCAGCTGGACAGGGGAAAGAAAATATAATGACATGTTCATGAGTTGAGATAAGGACAGCCAGAGATCACTCACTGATTACTATCATGGGCAAAACAGGCTCGAAGCAGAGACATGACTTGAATTTCTTACTAATAAAATCAGAGTAGGATAATAAGAAGCAATATGAGCCCTAAAAAACACCTTTCCCCCACCCCTCCCTCCTTCCCATCAGTGCAGAGAGGCAGGGAATGGGAGTTATGGTCAGATCACAGATTGTTTTTCCCATTGCTCAGGGAGAGGAGTTCTTCCCCTGCTCCACCATGAGGTCCCTCCCACAGGAGATGGTTCTCCATGAACTTCTCCAGCATGAATCCATCCCACAAGCAAGAGCTCTCTGCAAGCTGCTCCACTGTGGGTGCTCCAACTCTTCCATTGGGTGCAGCCCTTCAAGGACAGGTGGCTCCAATCATGGATTCCCCATGTATTCACAGGTCCTACCAGGACACCTGCTCCAGTGGGGAGGTCCCATCTCCATGGGCCTGCAAAGCCCTGCCAGGACCCTGCTCCACCACAAGATTCTTCCAGGTTCACAGCCTCCTCTCAGACACTCACCTGTTCCAGTGTGGATCTCCTCCATGGGCTGAGGGTGAAACTCTGCATCCCGGGGGATTTCCATGGGCTGCAGGGACACAGCTGCCTCTCCATGGGCTGGCTGCACCACGGGCTGCAGGGGAATCTCAGCTCTGGCACCTGCAGCACCTCCTGCCCCTCCTTCTGCACTGACCTTGGTGTCTGCAGAGTTCTTCCTCTCACATGTTCTCATCCTGCTCCTCCCTGGCCACAATTACATCTGCACAACAACTCTCTTTTCTCTTCTCAGCTTTGTTATCACCGAGGCGTTGCCACCATTCCTGATCGGCCCAGCCTTGGCCAGCACCATGTCCATCTTTGGAGCTGTCCGGGATTGGCTCTGCTGGACACTGAGGAAGCTTCTGGCAGCTTCTCACAGAAGCCATCCCTGCTTCCAAAGCTTGGCCATGCAAACCTCATGCAGTGGGATTGGAAATGACAGGGTCCTGGGCTGTGGCTGCTCTTCCTGTTCCCAGGCTGCTCTTCTGTTCCCTGCTCTTCTGCTGGCAGCCTGTACTGGCCAGCTCTGATACTCCTTGGCTCTGTGGCCCTGAATCCAGCTGCTGAGGAGGTGTGGGAGGAGAAAGAGCTGGTAGAAATTAGGGAGAGATGGGGATGCTCCTGCTTCCTTACCCTTAGGAACCGCTCAGGCCTGAGCTATCATGTCTCTGACTGGCCTCATTCCTGTTGATCCTGACCCTGTCTCGCTGACCTGATGTCCTGGCTTGGCCCCAGCCTGTTTTCATCCCCATTCTGTCTCCAGCCCCAGGGATGTGCCCAGTGCCAGGGGCTGGGGCTGCCCCAGTGTCCTAAATTGTCCTGCTCTTGGCAGGGGGCTGTAATGATCCTTGGCTGGCTAGCTCCTGTCCCACTGCCTGGTGGGGAGCCCTTAGCCTGAGGAAAACCTGGATAAGCAACAGTACTGGGGAAAGTAAATTTGAAATCATGCTTGAACACAAAACTGAGTTGTCCACGCTGAGTGCCACTAAACACTCAATACCAACTCTGGGGTGCATTAGCAGCAACACTGCTCATGAACTGTGGGGAGGAATTCATTGTCACTCTGGCCAGAGTAGGAGAGGCCTCACACAGAGTACTCGTTCCATTTTCAACACCAGGTGTTAAAGAAGACATAAATGGTTTAGACAGAATTCACAGGACAAATATAAAATATACTAAAAGGTTTGGAAAGCATGAAGCAGGCAGGGGGAAAGCCTGCTCTGTGCTGTTTGATCTTGAAGATAGTTAAGATGGAATTTTTAGGAAATGATGGTTATACAGAGAAAAAGTTATGACAGTAGTTTAATTGGAAGAATAAAACAGCTTTATTTTTAGTATGAGAAATGTTATTCTAAGTTTGAGAATGGTGCAACACTGTGAGACTGTGGTATGTGCTTCCCTGAATTTTTGCGCAGTAAGTATAGAGAAAGATCTGCCTCCATAATTTCTGATCTCTTGAAATATCTTCCACACCCTCATTTCTATGGCATGGCAGATATGAACCACTTCTGATTTCTTTTATTTTTGTATTAATATTTATTTAATTTTTTGCTTATTTCTCTAACATTAGTGGCAGTTCTCCATTGTAAAGAGAGCAGAGTACTCGAGGTGGAAACGTTAAGATGGAATTTTGCACTGGAATGTATGCACAGCTCCAGCCCTCAAGAACAAGGTCATCTTTAATTACATTTCATTAACTGCTGTTAAAGTTCCTTGGGATATTGCAACATAGATATCAGTAGCGTCAAGTACACATCATTACGAGATATTTTCTGCATTACCTGAACTGCACAGGTTAGAGCTTGGAATTTTAATAATTAGAATCTCAGTGTTATCTTGCGGCATCTGAAAACGTATCTATTTGGTGAGCAGGCTAAAGACAGCTAGCTTATTTTGTGGCTGAAGGTTGTGTTTATAGCTAAATAAAACATGGCCTGTAGCTTTATTACAGCAATCATACTTGGTGGTTTTTTTTGTTGTTTATTTTTTTTCTTTTTTTTGTGGCTGCAGGTGATTTTTTCTTTTCCCCTGCAGAAAAAAAAATCCTGTATGGGTTGAGAGTATGTTGTCATCCCTATAGATTTTTACAGAATACTGTGACAGGAATACTGGATTTTATAAGATGGTTTAAAGTTACATAGGAAGCTTCTTCTATTTATTCTAAGCCATCTTAGTGCAAGAGAGACATATGAGACATATTCCTTGTGCAGAATTCTTGCTGTACATAAAGGTTGTTTTTCAGCATGAAATTCCATGAGGATCACTACACTGAAAATATTGCTGCATAGCCAAAATCAACTTGAGGTAAAATCATGAAGTAAAACCACCCCAATATGTACTTTATTATTAAAGGAAGTTAGAATAAGGAGCCAGAGATCAAAAGGACTAGAGAAATAGGAGTTCTTCAGTTCTTATGGTTCAGCTTTTTCATTCAGCAAGGAATGGCATAAAACTGTAATTCAGAGTTTTCTCCCTGCTTTTCAGCTTTGTCAGTACCACCTTTATTTTTCATTCTGACCTTTTATTTCTTGATTTCTAGGTTAAAAATATTTTAATATACGGTAACAAAAGATATTTTTATGATTCCAATACTGAGATTGTTGCAGTTTGCTTTTAAAACAAATGTCTGTGTGATTGTTACATGTTGCAATCAACTCTAAATGTTATACATTAAAATAAGAACAGTGTCAAATCCAATAAAAATTACATTAAAACATCATTTCTCTAAATTATGACAATGCAGGATTCTACCAATAAATATTTTGTTAACGTTCCTAATACTGCTTAGATATTTACCCTGCCTCAACATAGGAATGCTGCTAAATTGTTCTAGCTACTAATCTCAAATTAACCATTAGATGGCAATGTTCACATGGCAGTACCTTTGCAGCACTGCTGGAAACTTTAGGGCATTGTGTATTTCTATACATTCGTTTATTTCTTATTCTAAGCGTTAGTGTTTTATCACTTTTCTACTTTTTTTTTTCTTTCTTTCTTTTTCCTTTTAATACAAAGCTAAAAGAAACCAGACATGGAAAAAAACCCTGAGGTTCTCTTTCTGTAATGTCATACACTGCAGGACTGCTTCAGAGCTGCAGCTTAGTCTTTATTATTAGAGTTCCCTCAATAAACTTCATTTAAGTAATCAGGGCAAGGCAGGCAGAGCATCAAGTAGTGTAGATTTATGCACACCTTAGCTGTGTAATGAGGCATGAGGAAAAAGACCATCACCACCTCATCTGAGGTTTCTTTATAATGCAAACAAAATAGCCATTTAAAGAAATTAAAAGCTGGAATTTTAATATTTAGATCTTAATGTGATTGAGCCTTAATATCCTTCAATTTAAAAAATATTTTGAAAATATAATAAAAAATTGCTAGTGAACTAATTCCAGTGCATCTCTGAAGTTCTTTTATTGCACTTAATTTTCTTATAAAGTGCTAATATTATTATTAATCTGTCAGATCTTTATTTTAAATTCTAATCCAAAAAGATTCTGTGTTAGACTTGTATGCATGTTGCTTCTTTCTGCCTTATACAGGCCATGAAGTCCGAGGACATCATAGTACTGATAGCAGGATTCACACTGTCCTCTCTGCCAGGTCGTTACAGTGGAACTTCTGCAGAGGTGAGTGGTTGTGTTAAGCTACTTGGCTGTGTTTTGTCTAAGGCTCAGCCTGTGAGGTTCAAAGAAGGGACCACAGCATCCACTGATGCAGAACAAACTAGTATTTGGCAGTAAGCTTTGAGTATTCTCTGTGGGGATCAGAAGGGAATGGTTTGAAAAGATCACATTTTGGAAACATTCAGAAAGCAAATCCTCTAGAGCCAGGAAAAGGTAGTACATTTCAAAACCTAAACTGCTAGGAGAGCTGTCCATTACCTATGCTTCCAGCAAAGCTTTCTCTGTTAAATACTTTACTAGGTCTGCAGGATAAAGCAGGAAGGAATGCTTTCAGAATAGAATGAAGTCAATGCTGTTTTAAGAAGGATGGTCACCTCAGCACGCGTGTGTCTAAGTGTGGTGTCCCCATTGTGCATGTCTGTGCTAATAAACTTAGAATTCTTAAAGAATAAGTAGGGAGAAAATAGACTGTGATGAAGGGACATAAACACCTTCAGACAGGGTGTGTAGAGAACAGAGGCAGGGTCTGCTCCGTGGTACCCACTGACAGGACCAGAGGCAATGGGCACAAGCTGAAACACAGAAGGTTCCCTCTGAACATTAGGAAATGGTCCTGGACAGCAGACCCTATGTGGCCCTGCTTGAGCAGGGGGTTTGACAATCTGACCACCAGATGTCCCTTCCAACCTTTTTCTGTGATTCTTTGAAAGCTTTTAAGTTCTGTTTAAGGGTTGCATTTTAAATGGTTAATTTAGAATCAGTCAAATTTACAAAGTAGTTTTACTTTTAAAGTCATCACTTTTATGTCTATATTCTAAAAATTATAATTCAATGCTAACATTGTAATTCAATTTGATTATTCTAGGAAGAGGAAGACAGCCTATTTCATTGTTTGCATCATATGCCTCTATTCAACCTCTGACTATGAAAAAGGTAGAATAATGCATGGTGAAAGAAAGAAGCAAGTATCAAGGTCCTTCCTTTCTGTTACTGACTCCCCTATTTCATAGTTTTAAATTCTTGCTTTCTTTTAGGCAGGCTAAGGGTTCTCCTGCACATGTTATCTGTCTAAATTCTATTAAAAAGACCCTGCTCATTGGACTTTGCTTTTTTCTTAAATTTTCTTTTCATTTAAGAAAAGCAGTATCTTGGTTAGGGGAATGCCATAGGCATTCTGCTAGTGAAAATTAAGCACTTCACTTTTTTTTTTTCCCTTTAGGGTATTTCATTTTTCAGAATAGAAATCATCTGCATTAAATACAATAAAATGAACCTTCTAAATCAAGAAATAAAAAAGGAACTAGCTTTAACCTTTGATTTTCTAAATTAACTAAATAATTTCATCAGGAAAATTATTTAGCAGTTAAAATGTAATAATTGGTGGTACTGGAGACATACCATGTGGACTTGAGCCTGGATAGGATCCTTAAGTTATTCTTCCCTAAGGACTATTCAAATCGTTCAGAGAGAGGAAAACCTATCTATTCAGAAATTTAAAGAAATACAGGGTTTATCCATGCTATCAAGCCATTTTAAAGAGAAAAAACATATGTTTTTGAAGCAACTCTTCAGTTATGAATACTTTTTTTTTTTACCCTATACCTGTGACAATTTGCATTGATGGAGCCTTAGCACCATAACTTTCAAATGCTGTCTATAAAGATTTCCCATTGCCATCACTAGCACTTTGACATGGAGCCATCAAATGTGGACAGAAATGATCACCACATAGGAAATGGGTAAGGTCTGGTAGTTTGCCTTAGACATGAAACATTCAGGTTTTCCAGAAAACAAACACCACAAAACAGATTTTTTCGCTTGTTTGTTGGTTTGGTTTTGTTGTTTGTTTTGTTATAATACACCTGTGCCTAAAGTGTAAAGCTATGCCAGAAAAGGTCTTTGTGATCCCCTTTGTGTATGTTTATACTGTGCTGACCAACAGCAGCTTTTTTGTTCACCTGAGTTTGAAATGCCTGTGAGGCTATGTCACTAGAAAATAGCTTTGAAAGAGACAGCCTAAAACCCTCTAAATTCTTAACAGATGCTTTTCCTTGCTGCATCTTGCGCTAGCACTGGTCCCAGGATTTCAAAAGAAAGTCTCAGACAAGAAGAAAGATGGATGTGGATTGTGCTCTGGACCTTGTTTTCACTTCACCCTGGTACAGAGCAAGATGGTGGAATCATGAGGGGCTAAAACTAAAACATGGTCAAAAATCACTGTTTTCCACACAGAGCCACACAACCTCATGCTGGCAACTAAACCCCATGCACCTCTTTGCTGACTCCCCCTGGCCCAATGGGATGGAGGTGTGGAAAATAATTACTCATTTTTCATAGTATAGGAAGGTTTATTAAACCTTGCCAAAAATACAATGGAAGACTGAATAAAGGAAAAAGGTTTCAATGCTGGGAGCAAAAGATTTTCCCCACCATGTGCTCAGCCCCCTCACAATAGAGGTTTTGCCCTTTTTAACCCTTTAACCCCACCCAAAGTTCTGTCCATCAATCTCTTCGCTGTCCAGTGGTGGAGATCTCTTCCTCAAATCCTAGTGGGGGTCAGATGTCACCATAGTGACAAGCCAGCCTTCCCAGATGTCCCAACTCCCGTTGTCCCTTGATAACCACGTGATGAGGTACAACATAACTATAAATCTATAAACTTTTCTTAACCCATATAGGTGATATTTGTCCATTAATTGTGAGAGTCAATCATCCCCTTACTCATTTATCACAGAGGGGAGGACAGAGAGGGTAAAAATGAGAAAACTCGTGGGTTGAAATAAAGGCAGTTCAATAGGGAAAGCAGAAGTTGTGTGCACAGGCAAAGCAAAGCTCATTCCCCTCAGTTTGTTTGCTGAGCCATGTGCTGTGCTCCCTTTGCTCAGTGGTGGGCAGCTGTCACAGCTGTGTCCCCTCACAAATCCTTGCACCCTCCAGCCTGCTGGAGTGAGCTGAGAGGCAGGAAAGGCCAGGAAACTGTGCAAGCATTGCTCAGAAATAACAAAAACCTCCTTGAGTTATCAACACTGTGTTCAGCATGAAACCAAAACACAGGTCCATACCAGCTACTGTGAGGAAAATTAACTCTATCCCAGACAAACCCAACACACTTCTTTACTCTAACAGGCAAAACTCACCTGAGGTTATTACCGTAGTTTGTTTCCACAGCTGCTTTTTCAGGAAATTATGGGGAAAAAATGCCTAAACCCTTGACTGTCTTTCACCATAATTTTGGAAAATATATTAGGAGGAAAAAAAAAGTATATATAACACATATATTTTACATTTACTTGTTTTGTAAATCACACTTTTTATTTAAAAATGGATTATTTTAATGAATCTGTGATAGCTGTAAATGAATTACCTATTCAGTATGACTTTCCATTTTTATATAGGTTTTTTTTTAATATGAGGGCAAACATCACAGTCTATGTTTTTTCAAATGAATGAGGGAAGCAGATACAATATCTTAGGACTGCCACAGCTGGTCTTTTAAAGCTGCAAATATGCTCATGGCAAAAAAGACAGGGAGAAGCTTTTTAATATTGCTGAGAAAAATTTGTTTGGGTGAAACCTGTTTTTCTATTTTCAATTATTTTTGAGCATTTAAATGTATTTTAATATATTTTCTTTGCAATTTATGTGATTTGATTCCCAAAGATAAAATAGACATTTAAAAATATTTCCAGGAAAGAGAAATATAAGTCTTGAAGAAAAAATATTTCTTGTACCTGTTCTGTGAATGGAGGGACCAGAATATTTTATTTCAGAAAGAAAGGACAAAACTTTCTAACTTGAGAAACAATTTTTCTCAATTTATCTACCGAGCAGACATCAAAACCTGATCTAGTTCATGCCAGGTCACCTTGGTGATCAATGGAGAGAAAAATGTCACTTCTAAAAGGCAGCACATCTCTCACATATCTGTCTAAAATCACATGTATCACCTCCTGAAAATGCTTACCTCTCTCATTTGGTAAAAGGGGCACATGTGATGAACAGACACACAGAAGTTTTACTTTCAAATCTTCATGCATGAACAGGTTGCTTATACTTTGCTAATTGGGTTTTTTGTTCTAAGATCAAGTTCTCTTTCAAGATGCCTTTTCGGGTCAGAAGCAATGTCATTTTTAAGGGTTTGGCAGCTGAAAAAATGTAGCAAAAGTATTTTTATGGTGCAACTGTTAATTTCTCTCTCTATTATTCTCTCGCTGTTCTCACTTATGACTCAGATTAAAGCCTCACTCTTGGGGTCCCTACAGTGGGAACCTCTCAAATTGATTTTGAAACAGAATTTGCAATGGTGACTGCCTTTGAAAATTTTCCATTTGGGAGACCAAAGACAAAAAGGCTGTGACATTGTTGACTTCCTTGGGTGTCCCATCCCTTGCTTGTTCCTGCATTCTAGAGAGGTTCCAGGGCCAAAAGAGTCCCCAGATATGCTATTTATCCTCTGGCACTCCCTCCACACCAGCTATACATTTCCATTTCTATTTCTGCCTTGTTTTCCTTATTTAGTTCTTCCCAGTTAGAGATGTGAATTATTCTCTTAATATTTTCTGAGGGAGAATTCTAAAAGAAAAATATATTATTAATGAGTTTAGAAAGAATATATTTCCATTTTTTAATTCTTATTTTTATTAATGCTGCCTCTTCTGAATTACATTAATGTTAGTATCAATCTCTTTGCTTTACATTTATGAATACAAAAACTGCTGTACTGGTGCTTAATTTCCAGGCACAGAGCAAACCATCTCTTTTTTCAGTTAAAACAGTTTCAAATCTACTTCAAGATAACCTTCCCTTCCCTCTGTACATTTTTTCCCCCACGAGAAATACAGACTTTTTTGGAAATTCACTATAAGTAGTAAAACTCTTCAAGTTTTTCTGCAAATCAACAGTAATTTTACAACAGGCTTTGTAAGTCACTGTCATTAAATAATTAATGCTAGTAGGGTTTACAATTTTTCACTTTGTTAGTTTGCTGCAGGGCTACCCTTTCTAAAATACAAGGTTAAAGATAGTGTAGGGCTTTTCACATCAGGACTGTTTCTTGTGGGTTGTTACAAAGGTAACAGAAAACTTAACTCCAGTTAATGGTAATTAATTCAAATTAAAAAATTAAAATGAGTTCAAATACTGTCACACAGATATATTCATGGGTCGTTAAGATTTCCTAACATGTCGGTGTATATTCTGTTTTATAAAATATATACAGTCTCTGAAAGTAATGAATTTACACTCTATCCAACAATTTTGAATAATTTTTGATAATTCTACCTCTTTCTTAAGTACTGCCCTAATGTATCCTCAAGGATAATAAAATGAAGCTACATTTTGATACAGAAAACAGATCAAGATCCCTTTTTTTCACTCCACTAAGAAAACGTAAGCCCAAACCTGCTGGTCCTGAAAAGCAAAAAATTCTTGGAAATCAGGCTAGTTTTCTCTGGGAAGGTGGGCAGGACCAGGCCCACTAACAGGAGAACAAAAGACACAATAATCAAACACAGCAAAGTCCATTTTGCCGCCTGCCCCGCAGGAGAGGCTCAACTCCCTGCGGCTTCCTTTGCGCTTTGCAGTTTCAAAGGCTGACCCTGCAGCAGGGGGTTTGACCTCTCCAGAACTGCTCTGATCACAAGACACCCCGAATGCAGCCTTGTGTTCGCTGAAATAGCCCAAGTGAGGATACTCAGCACCAGGAAATGAGCACACCCACAATTTCCTTGAGCTAAATTGGGTTCCTCCATCTTCAGTTAACCCTCAGAGGGACTGCAGAGCTCATGTTGGAAGTAGCCCACACAGTCAGGCACAGCTTTGCCTTTTATTACTGGTGATAGCAGACTTGCAGCAGTGCTGACCATGGATACTGCTTGGCACTCTCTACCCGGGCACATGAAGGAAGATAGCCTGAAGTCTGAAATTTTGTGTTGTAGATGACTGGGAAAATCCAAAGGAAATGATGAGCAGAAGATTTTCCTTGCAAGAGGATGGGAATATTAGAATGAACTTCCAAGGAGGTGATATAATGAAGGCAGGTTATTAAGACTGGAATTAAGTCGATGAAAATTAGTGATCTACTGTTAAGGAAAGATCAAAGCTGTGTCCAGTCATTACTTGTGGACTGAAAATCCATGAAACTTATTTCTGGTTATTCGAAATAAAATTTTAAAGTCCATTGAAATATTCAGATAAATGGAATTAAGGGTAGGCCATCACAAGAATAATGACCAAGCAAAAGCATGCTGCAAGGAGTCAACCTAGATTTAAATAATTGGCCATGTATGAACTGTCTTTGCCACTGCTTCTCCCTGGAAAAGCAAACATATTCCCAGACTATATACACTCTAGTTTTGAAGAATTTCTCCAAAATAATGCTATTTTATGTGTGTTGAAAGTGTACAGTCTATCTTGCAAATCTGCTCATCTGTAGATTCTGTTTTGCCTTAAGGTCACTGAAAAAACTCCTGTAAATCTAAATTAAATCTGTACTTAATTTATAGCCTTAAAAATGATGGGATTTATCTATTCCTGTGAATCTGAGAGATTTCCAGCTTGTCTAAGTAAAATCTTGGATAAAAGTAAAAAATCTAGGGGAAAAAATTGTTGCTAGTATGTTTTATTACTGTGTTTTATGACACTGTCTTAATTATGTACAGAAAATTAGGAGAGATAATCAATACCAAGTAATCTAAGATATGATGCTGGTTTGTCCTGAGAAAGAGAATATATTACTTAGTGACTATTTTCTGGTACTGTTCAGGGAAGATCTCAAAAAACAGACCAGATCTCAGTAATCTGAAAAAGATCATATCAAGAAGAAACTCATATTACTGTAATATTGTTGTTGATGAATTTCAAAGTACTCACTATGAAAATGTGCCCTACTGAAATGGTCAGTGAAAACTGAAAAAGTTTTCAGCTGCCTTAAACCCAATGCAACCATTCCACTTTAGGACTTTCAAGTAACCAAAGAATTCAAATTGCCTTTTAACACCAGCTGGATCTCTTTTAAGTCCAGCTGGAAATATAAAAAGTTTTCCAAGGCTAAAATTGGTAAAAGAGGAAAGTTCAGCAGGACAGGTGGAGGTGATGATCTCTGGTGACATTCATCTGTGCTTCCTAAGGTATCCTTCCCTGGACGACTTCTTCTATCCTCTGCAATGTATTATATTCAGGGCCTCGTTTTTTGATTGCAGTTTCCTGGATCACAGGTGACATTTCAGCAGTGGGACAAAATGATTGGCATGCCACAGGATAATTTAGCTCAGCTGGTGTAATTCTGCTAAGTGCCTAGCTCCTCTTACTAGGTTTTCAGCAGAATTATTGAGGTGAGACAAGTGGATTAAAGATTATTGATTCAATCTTTGTAGTGGAAAGTGCTCTGAAGTGGTGATGGTATCTTGTTGTAAATTTGAACTGCTCCTGACACAACAGACTTGTTCTTTCATAACTCCTTAGAGAGATTTTAGACAGTTCAACATTACAAATTAATATGTTATCAGAAACATAATCATTAGAAAATTCATAAGGTTATAAAAATATTGACTTTGCTTCATTTCCCTGTTTTTTGGGTTTTTTTTTCTTGATGGTTTAACTGATACTGTACAAATCCTTGTTCAAGCATGGGCATCCTTGGACCCTTGAGAGCTGCAAATTCCTAGTATAAATTAGGCCAGAGTTTACCTCTCTAGCCAGCATAAAATCATTTTTTTTTTCTCCAAATATATTGAAAATTATTCTTCATGTAAAAAGTTTATGTCATTCAGCTGGTGATTCTGGACAGAAAAGAATATTATAAAAATGTCTTAACATCAAGCCCTAAACCTTCTGTGCTACTGACTGTTTATCTGATTCACTCTTCCTTTGGCAATAGACTTGTCAAACTTGGCTCAATACCATAATGGAGGGGTTACATATCTAAAACTCTTTAGATTTCCATGTCCATCCATTAGGAAATAATGGACCAGATTTTCCTTTGAAGTTGGGAAAGCCAGTAGGAGGTATAGTAATGATTACCTAAACAGAGGTACTTCAGAGCTCTGCATTTTTAGCTTCCTGTCTGTGGGGTTGTCTCTACAGCATCAAGGCAGAACTTATTGCAGTGTTTTTAAATAATTGGTGTCTCTGATATTGAAGCATATCAGTAGAATATTATATAAAAAATACAATTATAATTCTGTAGAAAACCCTACCTGAAAGTCTCATTACTATAATTTTCTGTCCAGATTAAGAATTAATGTATTTTCTTTTTTTCTTTAAAGTTTGCACATAAAAGTAAGTCTAAGCTGTTTGTATTCAAAGGTAAAAAGGTATTGAAAGTTATCTCAGAATAAATATATAATAAAGAATGTCACATTTAACTCTCAAATAGACATTAAAAATGCCAGTTTTCCTTCAACTTCTGGAAATAAATGAGAAATGTTTTTTCAGAGTATTAATTTTAAAAATAGAATATTATCTGTAGTTAAAGATAGGTTCAAGAAACCAAAGGAATGGTCACTAAAAGAAGCCAGAATTAATCTTGTAAGAAATCCTACACAGACAAATCCCAAAGTTTACTTCTAGAAGGCTTGTTGCTGAATCACTGCACAGAAGCTAATAATAGAAAGAGATACCTGAAAAAGAGCTGCCTAGAAAACTTTTCTGAATATGAAAGACCTTTTCTTCAAGAGTACTAAAAAATGAATTCTTAAAGTTCTAAAACTTTTTAGAAACAGACAAATAAGATATTTTTTCAGTTTATGTAATGACCAACAGGAAAGCTTAGTGTATGAACACTCCCTAGTCCCCCTGAACCCTACCCCCAAGTTTCAAATATTTTCCTGTACATTTTGTAGATGAGTTGAATCTGGGGCATATCTCTGCAAACCAAATAATTTTTCTCTTCTGTCAGGCTCAAATAGAAAGGATGCCAGATATCATTGCCCTCCTCCATCTTCTCACATATCTGCCTACTAATGATAATTATCATCTTTAAGACACCTCTTTCCTGAATCCTGTGAGCTGATTAAAAGTGATTCAGATTAGTTAATTTTAAATGGATACACCATTTATTCACCCAAATGAGTACAGCCAGTGAGATGGGGCTATATTCACAAAGTACATATATCAGAGATGTTTAGATGTTATTAGATGCCCTAATATTAAAACACAAATAAGTAACTTTCACCCTTTTCATCCCTTAAGGTTTCTTGGGCCTCTGGGTTTTCCTGTCTGATACGATTTATTTCTGACTTATTTCTTTTTGTACAATTCCTTTCAGTCAAATCACATTTTTTAAAGTAGATAAACTGAGTCAATTTTCAAGTAATTTTCTGTGATGTTGTCAAATATATAAAAGTGATCAAAGAGATAAACTTTGGCATCTTGTTACTTTTAATGTTATTATTAAAAAAATATTTTAAGATACCATGGATTTTGAAAGAGCATCTTTATGATGTTTGAAATATACAGTGATACACTGAAAACAAAGATTGGGACTATGCAGAAAGAACAAAAGAAGTATAAATCAAAGAATATCACAGTGATATTATGAGTGCCTGTGTGGAGACAAAAAGACCTGTGGATCCTTGTAGGATTATGGGACTGTGAGTTGATTTGGGGGTTTTTTGGTTTGTTTTTTTAATTTTCCATAGGAGACAGTATATCATCTCTTCTACAATGATCCTAGAGGATTCCTGCATGAAAATCTTGGCCTGTCATTGCTTGTTCCATTTTAGGTTATGAAGGGATGACTCAAGCATATCTCATTCCATAAAGGATCTACCCACTCCTGCATTTCCAGATTTTAAACATATGGGAGAAGCAGCGAACCTTAACTATCAAACTATTGTCTTCAAGATGCATCCCAGCAAATAATTTCCTTTGTCCTTTGACCAGATCTTCCTATGTGCTCATGCTGGTAAATATGATACTTGACTCCATCTTCTAATTTTTTTTCTGGAGTTTAATTTTTTCCATAAGGGCTCCTCTGTAACTAAGGAGAATTTAGTCATTACTGAAGGAGAATAGATGTCACACTTTCTCTTTGGCTGTGAGCATCTTTTAGGGCCATGTTTGGTGATAAGCTTATTGAATGAGTGGTGCAGATAGTGAAATAAGAAGTTTACAGTCCAAGGAAACAAAATAGAACAAAGGACTGAGAATAGAGGAAAATAGAACTTCTAGTTTCTTTTCTTTATTACTTCATAAGGCAGATTCTGATTTACAACAGCCAAGTTCAAAAGCCCTTCTATTTGAAATGAGACTTGCAGCTTTGTCACTCAAATTAGAACATCTGCTGCCTTCATTTTACTGGTGCTTTATTTCTTAATGCAATGTTTGTATTCTGAATCTTTCTGGTAAAGGGCAAAGGATTGTGGACAACTGGATGGATCCTTTACATTAAACTGGTTGTGCGGTGGGTGATGATAATTATAAAGGTCAGGGATTTCCATGTCTTTATCTGATCCCATGAGATTTAAAATACTATTTTCTCTCCATCCTGCTGAGCAGGAGTGAGAGGGGCTTGGTCAGATTTTGCCAGACAATGTCAGTTAACTCACCACACTGAGCATTAGTGAAATTCATCACACTCCATTTAAGCCTAAGAAAATTTTTTTCACTGTGAGGGCTATGAAACCTTGGAGCAGATTGTTCATAGAGTCTGTGGAGCCTCCATCCTTGGAGATAGGAAAAAATCATCTGGACATAATTCTGGACAGCCTGCTCTAGCTGTCTGCTTTGAGCAGGAGGATTTAATTAGATGACCTCCTGAGGTCCAACCTCAACCATGTGGGAACTCAGCACATCACTCCTGATGTCCAGAGCTACCGAGAGAACCCTTGGGGGGCTCGGGGGCCTTGGATTGTTGCCAAAAGCACTTGGTGGCTTGATTTTGATCCATCTAGGGATGTGCCACCGATGTATGAGGAGATGGAACCTGTGGGAATCACTCGGGTGTGAATGGTGAAGGGAAAACGTAGTTATAGGGTAAATTACAGATTTTGGGGTTTTGGTACAGGGGGGTTGTGGAGACAAGATGGAGGAATCAGGGCAGGTCACAAGACTCTTCTTTCTTCTTGTCGTCCATCTTCTGCTGTGGTGTTGGCACTTGTGGATTGGTCTGGGGTGAGGGTGTACTTGGTGACGAGGGTGATAGGTATTGGGGATAAAAGGTAAATATGATATACGTAGTTTTTGTTATAAAAGATGTGCCCGCCTTGGGGTTGGTCAGAGTGCCTTTGGCTGCCGTGCTGGTCAGATCCCAGTCGGGCAGAGAAGGGACTTTGTAGCTAAGATATAATAAACAATTCTGAAGACCGAAAAAACCTGGAGTCCAGACTCATCTTTTGAGGCCCAGCGTGCAAGAACCATCGTAAGCGGGTGTGGGAGAAGAGACGAACAGCCGAACCCCATAAACCACAGGGTGATTCTGAGGTAGAAGTGAAGATTGGTCTTTACTCATGTGAATCCTGGGAAATCTAAATGATACATGTTGACAAGCATGAGGAATAGAATAATAACTTCACAGGAACTGGACACTTTTAAATTAAAAAAAAAAAAAAAATACCCTATCTTAAGTACTAAGAATTAAATAAATGAATTATTTTGAGCTTACCTGAATGACCTTATTTAAAAGCTTTTGAGATTTTACAAATTTATTCTATTTTGTACTAGTCACAGTTTGATAAATCAAAAAGACAGATGAAATGAGAAAATAAAAAATCAACATATTAATTACTGAAGTCAGTCATAATTTTGGCAAAAAATGGAATGCATTCTTTCATCTTAAATTTAATTAAAACTTGGCAATTAAAAAATGATAAAAGCTCAGTTTGAAAATGTAGAAGGTATGAACAAAATGGTTTGTACCCCTCCTGAGGAAAGTCTCTGGGGAAACCCTGATTATCTCTGTTTTCAAAGTGAATGTTCACACTGCAGAAATAATTCAGGAACGACTCAATCTGCTGTTTCCCTCAGCCAGGGATCATGCAAATAAGTTTTCCAAAAACCCAACCCAACACTGAATGCCTCTGGAGCTGTAAGTGGCCATTCACAAGTTGAACAGGCTCAAAAACCTTTCTGAATTATACTGGGTACTGTAATAATTCTCATTTGCTCGGATAGATATGCCTTTTGTTTTGTGCCTTTCCTCTTCATAATGACTAATCCTTCAAGGTTTGAAACATTACTCATGATATAACAGCTTGAGCTGGCAGTTTATACATTTTCATCAATAATGATTGTCAACCCACAATTGAATAAAAACCTGACTCTAAATGGTTCATGTGTTAGCAAAAGCTAACAGTAAGAGCAGACACTTTCCATGTTAATGACTGACATAACTACAACATGGTAATATAACCTATGGATGGTGCCATGATTTTACACCAAGTTTTAGTGATTTGAGGATACGTAAACTTTTTCATTCCAGAAAAGTATTATACAGTGACTGTAGATAAAAGATATAAACAAAAGTTTTCTTTACTCTTGGGGTCTTCATATTAAGTTGAATCAGTGGAATTAGAGCCTGAAAGTATCAAAATCAAAATGATAGGCTAGAATATTCAGTTGCTCACTACATTCTCATGTTTTTCTCTCTGAGGCTCTTTTACATTTGGCCTCAGAAAAGCCATTCTGCCTCCATGTCTTGTATGTGTCTCAACTCTGTTTCGATGAGATTCTTCTCTATGGTCTTCCCAGGGAGAGATGGGATGCTAGCCAGTTTGCAGTTACTTGTACCTTCCTTTCTCACCTTTTTAAGAAGAGGGGTGATGTTTCCCTTGTTGGATCCTTACTTGGTCTTCAATCTTTTCTAATGACAATCATTATTCAAATAATCTTTAAAAAAATCAAACCCATGAAAATGTTGGGGAAATGCTTATGGAACTCAGTTAGTAGTGTTTTTTTTTTTTTTCTTTTAGTAAAAAACAGATAGAGGACGCTCATAAGCCCCAATATACTTTTTTAGAGCAGCTTTTTTTTTTTTTTTGCTTCATCTTTAAAATTATGTACTTTTCTGAATTCATAAAGTGAAATATTTTTCTCACTTTCTTTTTCTCTAACAAACACCAATTTTTATAAGACATTGATTATGTTTATGGTACATGAAATTATTGATCCTGCTCTAACAGGCATTACCAGTTGAGGTGAAACCTTTATGCACATGATTTCAATGAAGTGCAGTTCTATACAGAAGTTTGACATACCTCACATTGCTGATGACCATCCAAACTTATTATCTGTATTGAGTGCTCCCATGCAACTTTCTTTATTCCATTTTTCTCCTGTATATCTGTTAAGGTGAAAAGCTCCAAGGCTATGGTTAAACACCATATAAAAAAACCTTCTGTGCAATTCTCAACAACTTATGTGGGTACTCAAATTGTAAAGTACAGCACTGGTAAATAAAACATGGAAAAAACTTATCTGCTTAATTCCAGCTCTGGGTTTTGTTTTTTTTTTAATTTTGTGGAATAACCATAAGCAATACAATTAGTAATGAACTTTTTTCTCTTTAGAATGCATCACTAGCCTCCCACTGGATCTGTAAAATTCCTTTTAAATAATAAGCAATTTCTTGCTGCAAACCAAGACGTGACCTTTTATTTATATGACAGATGAGCTTATAATAGGAATTTGGTTTGACGTGACATGACATTGACAAGCTCACAAGGATCTGAACTGGACAAAGTGTCATTAGGTAGAATACTTTTTATCTATAAACATGAAAGGCCCAGAAATGTTGAACTCTGCAGAAATCCAGATCACCTTAATATTCTTCTTTAAATGACTAACAGTGTTTTTCTTATACATATATAAGCCCTCCAATTATGGACTTTGGCATCATATTGAGCTTTTATTTCCTCCCTACATTTTACACTCTTGTTTGAAATGAGTACAAGTTTTGTTGAGGTAACAATACAGTGAAGCACAATCTGTTAAATTGAAAGCTTTTTAAAAGCTGCATAGGAAAATTTCTTTTAACTTAATTTCCCTATTCAGAATGGAAATGTGTTAGAAATAAATGAACAAACAAGGAGCTAATTCTACTTGTGTTGATTGCTTTTCATAGTGTGAAGTTAGTTCCATAGTGTGAAGTTTCCCATTTCAAGATCCTGCTGTCTTGTACCAATAAAAATGAATAATTATAAAAGATACAATTGAAATCATAGAAAGGTCTTGGAGTACCAAAAAAAGGTCCTGGAATATCAGTTGAATGCCATATAACTCTTCAGCTGAGAAATTACAGTCATTTTTAATGTGAAGAGGAAAAAAAAAGAGAAAATTTTATATAAATAAACACATATGTACCTAACAAAATGAATATATATATCTCAATATGTGTGTATATGTATAAATTTGAAATTACAGTATGTCAGAGCTTAGTTACAGGTCACTAACAGAGGTTTAAGATGCAGCTGGATTTCTCTCAGTGCAATATCTTCTTTTTTTTTTTTTTTTTGCATTACAAAAAAATAATTCTTTAAGCTCTCCCCCAAAGATACAGCATGCATTTACTCATTTGTTCTTAACTGTGACTTTATTACTCATGTCATGTTTTTGGAATAGCATTTTTCTCGTAATACTGGCCAAGAGAGTGAGATGAAATAATATTTCTTTATGCTACATGTGAAACTGATTTAGTAATTCTCTTCCATTTCTGCAAGAGCTTGGTAATTGCAGTTTATAGGTCACTGGAATAAATACTGCAGGTTAAACCTGCTGACATCAAAAATTCTTTCTGATTTTAATAAATACCTTCGTAAATATTAAGTTTTTATATTCCCTTAGTTAATGAAGAGGTTACAAAAGTATATAAAATAATGGAAAAAAGTACTTTCTTCAGAGATCACTCTTCACTATAATTCTTTTCGTATTTAAAAACCCTAGGAAGTCTGTGACCCCTTGTCACTTTTCCTGAAGAAAGTATATTACATATAACAAAGACTAAGTTTTTTGACAGGTGCAGATAAAATGAGATCTATTTTGTGGTCCTAGACAAGATTTAAGACCTTAGATGTTGTGGTGGGTTGACCTTGGCTGCATGCCAGCTGCCCAAGCTGCTCTATCATTCCCCTTCCCAGCTGGAACAGGGAGAGAAAATAAGGTGGAAAATGGCTCATAGGTTCAGATGAGGCAGTTTACAAAAGCAAATGTGAAAGTTTACATTCTCACAAGCAGAGAAAAGAAAGTTCCTTCTCTATTTCCTATCAGCAAGTGATGTTCAGCACCTTCCCAGGGAGCAGGGCTTCAACACCTGTAGCAGTTTCTCTGGAAGGGAAGCATTGTAAACAATGAATGACAGCATCTCCTCCTCCTCCTTTTCCTTAGATTTTATGTCTGACATTCCAAGGATATTTTACCTGTGTGGCTCACTTGTTTTCAGCACATCTCACATTCATGAATGACCTCTTTGATAACCTCCATGATCAGGTCTACCCCTCAGCCACAAGTGTGCCTGTGTGCTGCATCTCTTCCTAGATATCCTGATATTCCATGGGCCCATGGAGCTACAAATACCTCACCCTTCCACTCCTAGTCCAAGTCCATCTGAGCTATCTCAATTTTGGCAGCCTTATCTACATGTTTGGGTGTTTTTCAGTGACACAAGTTTTGGGCAGGTGAACACCAGAGTTTGGGCACGTGAGTACCTTCAGAGTCATGTTTTCTACCTGTACTGCAGCAGCTCAGAGGGGTTCATGCCTGCATTGCCAATTGCTCTTCCATTACTGCAGCCACCCCCAGAGGGCATTAGCCACTATCCAGGAGTCAGTATAGAGTACAGGACACTTTCAGGCTCATTCAGCAATCTCTGGGGCTAGTTGGATGGCTGTCCCTTCAGCAGATTGGCTTGACTTGCTTTTTTCTTCAGCAGCCCAAACAACTCTTTGTGTGGGACTCCACACAGCAGCTTTTCATCTTAAGATCCATCAGTAAAATAGAGCATAGCTTTTTTCATTTTCTGATAACTCATTATTTGGTGGGGCTTCTTGAGCACAAATCACCTTCTCATGCAATATTCCAAAATCTTCTGGCTGGTCCATAATCTCTTCCTGGGAATTTGGTTTTCCCATTTGGGCTCCTTGTGTAATTAATGCTACTTAGTGCAGCACTGGTTGCAATGTGTTGAGGGGATGTTTCCTTTGAAAATCCAGTGCAGCACAGCAATCACAGCCCAGGAAGAGACAGGTTTCTTCCCAACAAGTTCTGAGATGGCTTGAACCTTCTCATAGGATGCTAATATTTCTTTTTCAGTTGGAGCGTAGAGGGTTTCTGATCCTTAATAGCCCTGGCTACAAAACCTTAATGGTCAGCTTCGGGTTTCTCCAGATATCCTTTGTCAGAGGTAAAAAAAATCTAAAAATTCCTGGCCGTTAAGTTCCACACTCAAAACAGTCAGTGTTCTTGATCAGGACTGAATTTCTTCATAGATCTCTACACTCTCAAGGTACAACCATGGTATCTGAACTACGGAAAAATGTGCTGGCTTACTTTTCAACTCTACTGGTTCCTAACCTTTCATGAGCACTTAATTCCTCACATGGTAGGAAACAATCACACAGTCGAAGCCTGTGGACCATGAAGGGTAATTGGATAAGATCTTTGAAAGATTTACAAGCCTGCCAAGGATTGTGCCAGCTTAAAACTGTTTGATTCAGTGTGAAAAGATCTGAGCAATTCTGACCTAAAGGTTTAAAGAGAGACCTTTTCTGTGAGAGTGTAATTTAGAGCCTGTAATAAAAGTGTATTGAAAAACACCAGAAGGAAGAAAACAGCCATAAATTTTAGAGCTTAATATTACATTATAGGACACTTTTCAGTGACATATCCTCTTGTCTTGCAACAAACCTCCTTTACCTCAAACTGTTTTAATTGTTCCTTCCAAGGGTTACGATGGTAGCTCATCCATAAAAGGATAATAAGAAAGCCATTTGTTTAATACATCTGAGAATGTGGACTTGCTTTCTCTCTCCGTGTAGGGAAACATTTATGAGGTAAGACCAGGTCTTTGGACAGTATTACAACTAAGAAATAAGGGGAAGACTCACAAAGAAAATTAGGCAATTAATGTGCAAAAGGTAGGTTCTCTAACATCTAATTTAATATATAGACTACCTTGAATATGCAGCAGTGTTGAATATGACCCAATGGTAAATTCTCTGTGTTTAACCATTTCTATTCCTGTGCAACTCACTATGGGCCAGTGCAATGCCCAAAACAATGTAGGATACAGAAAGAGGATGATTTCTCCATTCTTACCTGCATGGTCCAGCTGAGCCCATTGTTCAGGTAAAGGTGAAATAAGGCAACTTCTGGTCTAGAGCATAAATCCTATGAGGAGCAACTGAGAGAGCTAGGGCTGCTTGGACTATAAAAAGGAGGCTCAGAAGAAATCTTATGGTTCTCTACAACTACCTGTTGAGGTGGGGGTCAGTCTCTTCTGCCAGGCCACAAGTGACTGGATAAAGAAATGGCCTCAAGTTGTGACAGAGGAGGTTTAGACTGGATATTAGGAAAAAATTTCTGCACTGAAAGTGTTGTTGAGCATTGAAACAGGCTGCCTAGGGATGTAGTAGAGTCAAAATCCTTGGAGTTATCTAAAAGATATGTAGATGTGGCACTTAGGTGAGGGGTTTAGTGGTGGACTTAATAGTGGATCAATTAATGGTTGGACTCAATGGTCTTAGAGGCCTTTTCTGACTTCACCTGCTCAGTGGTTCTGTTTTATGACTCAAAGCTTCCCGGTGGTAAAGCAGTAACAAATCTTTCAAAAGTTTCACTCAAAATTCTTAGGTGGCACATAAGCATTAAGCTCTGCATTAAAAAGAGGCATTTTACTCATCTTTGATTACAAAAGCTTTTTATGCAAAATAACTTTAAAACTTTTGCAACTGAGCTGTACTGAACACAATGAGAAATATAATATAAATTGTCTCTGGAATTTCTTGGAAATATGCTTGTGCAGACTGTTATAAGCATATGTCTGTATAGTAAAATCTCTGCATTTCTACCAGCTCTCTATATACAATTTGAATGGTATAAAAAGCAAATCACTTGTAGTTGTCATAGGGTTTAATGAAGGGAACTAAGTCTCTCTGTCCTTTGAGATATGCGATGAAGTCAGTCCTGGACTCCAAGGGCATATGCAGGGCCAGTGTCTCCCCTGTGAGCCACGTGCACTGCTTTGCAATGTCCAGACACACACTACCACTGCTTTCAATGAAGTCCTTCAACTTTTCTTCCACAGTTTTTTACTGACCTTCAGATAAGGTTTCCTGTCTTCCCCCATACTTTCTGACTGCAAGCCTTCCAGGTTTGTTATTCATGTTCTAACTTTATGGTGTGTGCCCATGAGCAGAAATTTTTGGAGGCACGTGACAGGAATATAGGAATGACTAATAACTTCATTCAGACTCACAATTACTGAATTTTAAACGAAGATTTGCCCTTAGGCTTCTGTTTGAATTGCAGTGGTTTGACTTACATGCCTCTAGGACAGCCAAGAACAACCTCTATGTGGATTCCAGAGGGAAGTGTATCCAGACATAATCACAGCATGGACCTGCAGGACCAGCTGAGGAGGTATTCTTGTGAGATAAAGATCAAAGGGCAACTATGAGATAAAGGGAAAAATCTCTGGGGCACTTCCAAGCTGTAAAAAAAGCATCAGAGACTCCACCACGAATAACAGCTAGAGAAGCACAGGGAGAGAGACAGTGGAACTGCTTGAAGAGGATAGACTGAAATAATGTATTTGCAAATTTAGAGTTTGTGGTAAGGGGATAGGATTTCACAGAGTACCTAATTTGCTGTTGGTTGAGGCATTTGAGGTTTTTTGCTTGGTTAGTTGTTTTCTTTGGGGGTGTGTGTTTGGCTTTTTTTCCCCTGATGAAACTGAGAAAGACAGCCTTCACTCTGGCCAAATGTATGCTGATGTACGCCTTAATTCCATTAAAAGCACTACAGTTCCACAGGTGCCAAAATACAGGAAAGTAGGATGGAATCTAACCACAAGGCTAAAAAGTAGTTAATTTTTTTTTCTTGAAATACATATAGCTTCTATCTATGTATCTACCTGTAAATTTCTAGGCATAATTTTCTAAACTAGCTGTAGCTTGGTAAGTATGAAGGAAATTCGGCTTAGCTCCATAACAGTCCAGGTCACCTCTCCATTTTCACATTCTGACAAAATTTAGACAAAATGGCACATGGTAATGATGACAGCTGAGCATAATTTTTTTGCTATTTCATTTTCTGTGGATAAGCCTTCAGAGTGAAAGATTACCACAGACAAATTAGAGAAACACTGTCATGAAAATGAATTAGAGTTTGACATTTTGCAGGTTGTCTGTGACATGATGATTGCTGCTTTAGGAATATTTCAAAGTGCAATTAAATTGCATCTCTTACCAACAGACTATAAATCATTATCTCTAGTTCAGTGGGATAGCTTCAGACCATACATTTTAGAGGATTTGTTGTAGTTTATCAAATTGTGTACCTTTAGGGAGTCTTAATCTTTAAATAATTGCAGTAATAGTTGGTAGGAGACCTGCATTAGATGCACTCAATAAATCAGGTTATTGACACTCTAAATCAAAGAAATTATGTTGTACAGTTTTCACAATATTGAAGTGTCTTTGTGGTGACAAAAATAGAGTCTATACAATATTATGCAAGATAGTATTTATTTATCATCTTTGCTTTCTTAATCATCTTTTTATCACCTTTTCATTTCTAGATATTTCTCCACGGCTAAGTAAACTATCTATTAGAACATCAAATCTAAACATTTTATGCTTCATGAATCACAAAATAGATTAATGCCACGCAAGCATACATTGGTTCTTCCAAAAAGGAAGATTTTCTCAATAAACTCTATTTACCCTTATGCTCCCTTTGCACTATTATGTTCTGCTCTATCCCATTTTAAACAATATAGAGAAAATCTATCTTTGAATGCAAACCTCAGCTAACCACTGTCTTTTCAAAATTATGTTGCGTGTTACCACTCGACTCAATTATCTACGCAGAATTGTCGACAGCAGAAAACCCCATGAGAATATAGTGAGGAGAAGTGCTCAGGCTGCTCTAAGAACAACCATGGCAGATGGAAAAGTGGACAAGACAGCAGAGTGACTGGCTGACAGCCAATTTCACTGCAGTTTCACTGTTGTCCATAGCAGAGACTGGGGTAGGAGTCTTGCCTACCACGTCCAACAGCTGTGGTAGGCTGACCTTGGCTAAGGGCTACACTCCCACCAAGACACTCCCTTACTCTCTTCAGTGGGGCAGTGGGAGAAGATTGGACAAGAAAGCTCATGGGTCAAGATAAAGATGGGGAGAACATTTGCCAATTTGTATTGTGGGCAATAAATTATTTACTGCTAATTAGAATAGATTCAGGGAGTGAGGAAAAAAGACAAACCTTACACCAACAACTTTTCTTCACCCTGTCTTCCCAAGCTCAACTTCATGCCAAACTTCTCCATCTCTTCTAGAGAAGATTGGGGTGGGGGGTTGGCAAATAGGGGTTGTGGTACTCCTCCTGCCTCATCACACTTTCCCTCTGTTCCTGTGAGGGGTCTCCTCACGGTCTATAGCTTCCTTCAGAGATATCCATCCACCTGCTCCAGAATGAGATCCTCAACTGGCTGCAGAGAAATACCTGCTTCAGCAAGGGTCCTACACGAGCTGCAGGGGAGTTTCTGCTCCTGGGCATGCAGCACCTCCTCCTTCTTCTGTGTCTTTGCCCTTTCTTAAATATGTCATCCCAAAGGCACCACAGGTTTGGCTGATAAGCTCTACAGTGCCACGTGGTGGGTCCATTCTGCAGTCAGCTGTTCTGGCATTGGGCAGTCCCTGCTCTCATTTCACAAAGGCCAATCCTGCAGTCCCCCACTGCCAAAACTTGGACATCTACATATGCAATCTCTGTTCCCCTTGCTTGTATAAAAACCTGGCAAATACCTTAAAATCTTGAAGAAGAGGTAAAAATCAGACGATACTGGCTATAACAATTGTAAATAAAAAGTGTCTGAGTTTTGTTATAGGAATGATCTGAGCTTTTTATGAGATTTTCTTCTCTTCTGCATTTCTACTTGAACTGCAAATGTAACCAATCCAATACAGTCCCCCGTTGAGCAGAAAATAACTGAAGGAGCACAGAGAAGGCAGGAAGCACTGAAAGATTCAGAGGATTAACCTAATTTAGGACTATTGTGAAGAGAGGAGTGTGCTAAGCCAAAAAAAAAAAAAAAAAGTTAACATTTTAATCATTTTCAGAATTGTTTAAATAGGCAAAAAGCCCATACATGGATAAATAGAACAAGTTAAGTGAGGTATTCATGCCATGCCCTTGGAAACCAGTCAGCTTGCATCCACCACAGAGGTACCACACCTGATGGCTGCAGGATACATGGCCTGGCCCTTCACTGTTTTTCTGTTCTTCCACACCTCCAGCACACTGATTTAATTTCTCATCTTCCTTCTGCAGCAGCCTATGACCAAACAGGCATTTGGCACAGGATAATAATTTGAACAGAGTAGAAATCTACAAACTGGGATGGGGAAATCAGTCATTGCCCAGGATCACCAGGAATATGTTTGTGTTTTGGGGGAAAAATAGCAAAGACGTTTAAAACTTGATTGTTTGATGTTTCTGGGTAGTCATTTCTTTGGTTCAGCTGTCATAAATTGCCCAAGAATACAAGATGCTGATATATATAGATGAGCTATCAATCTCAAAGTCCTCCAAAAATGTCCTCTAAAGAGAGTTGGGATTTATGCCAGATAAAATACTGACTTGTTCAGATGAAGCTGAGGGAAGCACCTTAAGAAATTATAAAAATAAAAGAATTTAAATGCTTTGCTATTTCTCTTATCATCCTTCCTAGACTTCTTTTAGGATGTCCACATTTATACTTAAAATTTTAGCCTTGTTGTCACTAGCTTTTTTTTTTTCCTTTTTTTTTGGTCTTAACTATTTCTCCTGATTTTGCAATGGTTTTGGATTCTCTAGTTCTGTCAAATAAAATAGTATATTCACAGTCATATGTGTGCCATTTCAGATCTAAACCCTGATGACTACTCATCTTAAAACAGAGGAAGCCCTGTATTTTTCCATTTCCCAAAGACTGATCTTTTTCTTGTTCATTTTCAGCAAGCTCTACTAACTGAAAAATGTGCTTATTAAATACTCTCTCTTGGGTTATGACTTTCTTAGTAATTATTAATGCTACACCAAAGCAGAGAATAGGAATTATAGTCATGACTAGAGGATGGTTTTAAAATGTACATCTGTCTTCCTGTATATTTTAAAATGTGGAGATTGCATTATAGCATCCTTCTTCAGAACAGCCCCTAACTATAGCACATTGAAGCAGAAATTCCTTTTCTAATTTTCCTACTTTCAACTGTTATTCAACTAATGAGTTTCAGACACTTCTAGATATTTGCATCTCTTTTTTTTTGTGTATTTGACCCATTATTTTCCCTTATGGCCTGCAGAATTCTTTCAATCTTAACAAAAATAAGTCTGCAGTTGTAAGATTGTACTACCTCTGCAGAAGTATGGATTGCTCCCAATATTTATGTGTTTTGCCTCTCACTCATTTTTTCACAATTATGCAAGATTTGCATCTAGGAGTTCTATATATTCAACCAGAGTTTTTTTCTGTCTTATGTGTGGCTCCTAGTTTTATGTCCTTCTTCCAGTAAATCATTATCAACTTCCTGTAATTATTGATCTAATTCAGCAGGTTTCTAATGATGAATTTTCTTACATTTGCATTTGATGAGGAAGATGTATTACAGTTATTCTCTCTATTAGGTAATGCTCATTAAAGCATTCTCTAGGCAGAAAAATAAATAGTTAAAAGTAGATGATGATGACTTGGCCTTTTAGGACATCCTTGTTATTCTGCAGTCTGAAGTGTGGCACAGTGTCCAGAGGGCAGGTGTACACCAAGTGAGAGCTCAGTAACAGCGCAGGGTTATTCTGAGATGGTTACAAAAACCTGACCTCAATGAGGCTGGTATCCTGCCTAAAGAGGATGGGTTAATAAAGCTACAGCTAATACAGACTTCAGGACTGGAGCTGACCCACCTCTTTTCTGAAAAATGAGAAGAATAACTGCAGATCTGCTCAGAGCTCAGGCAGTACTGCCTCAGCAAAGGGCTGTGTGTGAATAAGTGATCTCCAGCCACAGTGGATGTATCTGAGGATATACTCATGACATTGTGAAGTGACTGTTCCCTGGCCCTCTGCTCCCTAGGGTCTGTAAAGCAAAAGCTCTTTAAGATACACTGAGGACTTTTTGCTCTTTTGGATTTCTGGTGAACACGTCTGGAAATATCTTGTGCTTGTACAGGATTTGACTCATGACATCTTCAAGTATTCTTCTTACCCAAGGAAAGAAAAGTTGTGATCAAAACAATTCTGACCTCTGCGCCATACATGATGTCTCAAATGTATCCTGATAAGAAGAATTCAAGAAATAATAAATTCCAAGGCCAGCCAGCCTGACCTCTTGCACAGAGCAGGTCATAAGATTTTATTCTGCAACTCTTTCAAAAACCATAAAATTACATTGGTGCTGAACTCTTATGTGAAAGTTTAAATCTTTTGAAGTCACTGTCACATTTCTGCATTTTCCAGTTGAAGTTAACACTACTGGCAGGCAAGGAGAGAATGTGAACTCAGACCACTGGATGTGGTAGGGCTGAGGTTGGAGTGGGGTCTAACTTCACTGTAGCACAACATGAAGGGTAGCAAAGCAAAAGACTGTTATTATGATGGCATCTGATTTTGCATTCTTTTTTTTTTTGTTTGTTTCCATCTAGTACTCATCGCATGCAATTTAAAAATTTTTGATTGCTGTCTTGAACAGGTCAGTTGCTTTGATGGAACTACCATTCTCAAATGCTTTATTTTATGAAATTGAAATTTCTTTCTTGTTTGCATATCAATCCTTTTTCCTCATCCTGTACTGAAAAATATATATAAATGCATTCTGAAACAGTATAAAGACATGAATACATAGAGTGCTTGCTTTTCTTAAATATGAAAAAGTCCAGATTTATTTAATGGGCAGCTCATTTCTCAGTACAGGCCAAAAGCAAGCAGGAATATAATATAAATATGTTAAACCATGTAGGAGAAAGGCACGACTGAGAAGTAAACTAAATTGGAGGTAAAGAAACTTTGAACCTTTTCAAAAAACCTTATTTTCTGAAGGTTTTCCCTATCCACTTTCAAGACATTAAAATTAAAACTGTAGAAAGTATCAACAAAGTTTTGAACTACTTTTCTCAACACAAGTTCTCCTTCATTGAACACATTTGGTAAATTCCTTTTTCACTGGTGGAACACAGAGTCATACACGAACTGTTTTTAATTGAGTCTATGTAATTAAGATTTTAATCCTAATGGTTTATAGCAATAATACAGGTCATTTATCAGCTACTATTGCGAACTTGATTATATTCTTAACTGTCTCAATCAACATAATTTCAGGAAATTGGAAAGGAGTCACAAGCCAATTAAAAATGCACATTGTTCGTATTATACTGATGAATGAAAAAACTGCTGGCATGAAGGTCAAATTTCCCTTCATGACCATTTTGCATAGAAGTTTTCATTTCTTATTGTCTTCTCTTTGGTTATCTCTAAATCCAAGAGGTTGTGTACTTGTAGTTACACTTCCACAGCTGTAAACAAGCACACAATGCAATTGAAGTACAACATTAATAGATAAATGGAATGTTTTATGACTTTCTTACTGATGACAGTTTGTGAGTATTTTAGATCTGCCTCAGTTTTATTGCAACCTTCTGCCCTATTAATATAACTAAGTAGGTCACAGTGCATGTGCATGCAGATGCATACATATCCTTTTTAATCTCCCTTCAGAATTCTTTTAACTTGTTAACATGAACATGAAGGCTAAAATCAGAACATTTTAGTATTTCCTGTGAAGAAGAAAAACAGTACAAAACTGATAAAATTGATATGCATCTCTTAATGTAAACAGAGAAAATGTGTGTAGCTGGACAAGTAAGCCAAACAACATTTTTAGTTACACTACTCTAAAATTGGTTTAATTCTGTGCCTTTGAGAGAACACAACTTCTTTATATTTCATTGAAATCACTGAAGAATATTTTAAAGAAAAATATTTTTCCTTTAAAGTTTCCTTACTGCAGACATTTACTACTCATATATTATCTTGCATAATAGGATTATTAGTCGCAGCTCTCTACTTTCAGAGTTCAGCATCATAAAGAATAACTAAATGGAGCAGAAAGCCTAAACCTCTTCAGTAGAGAAACTCAGCTTTAATCCCCAATTCTCTTTCTGATGCAATTCATTGTGCAAGTAACAACTGCAAGAGCTTTACAGGAAAAGGAAAAAAGGTATGGGTACTCTCATGTCTCCTCTCCTGGATTCTATGGGCAAGTTCTCTCTTTCTGTCCTACTGTTGCAGCTGCCTTGGTATTTTTCTTCTAGTGCCCCAATATGTGTTTGTCTTCAGAACACATCAAATCTGCAGTTAGAAGTAAGTTTTTCCTTCTTGCTCTTACCATATTTCTCCTTGCCATCTCTTTGAATATTTGACTCTCTTTTTAGCTATGCACAGGTATGTACATGTTTTATTAGGTCTAAATATATGCTCTTCTGAAAATTGAATTTGATAAAGACACAGATGCTTTATTTTTAGAGATTTCTGCCTACCTTGTAGCAACACTATGGAAAGACATAAAGGAGCTCAGACCAAGAAGCAGTATGGTGACATTGCTGCAGGGTTTGTGCAGGGTAACCAACCCTGTGCAGGGTGTAGTGTAAATCCAAATGGGGAAAAACCTACCCACAGTATTTCCTGTACTCGGTGTAGTTAGGCATGGAAATGTGTTGAATTGCTGCAAGCAGGTTTTCTGCCTTTGGAAGGGTCAGAGATACATATGTCTGTAAGCATGCATGGGGAAATTCAGATTCTGATGATGATTTTAGCAGGGGTCATTACATTGAGAAGCAGGATGTATAAGTTAATCCACAATAAATTTTAAAGAGAAGAACAGTTTCCTCAGGCTTTTTCACAATGAAGCAGCATGATGGGGTTTAATAAAGTCTGAAGTTCAGAAAACTGCATTTCAGCCTTTGTTTTGACTGATTTGGAGTAGGTTCTTGAATTCTAACTCCAGCTTTCTAAAACTGCTCTCTGTCTGCTGGACTATGGGGTGTTTTGAGGCAGCTTATTCCTTGTGAAGCTTCTTGGATGAATTTATTCCATTTCATACAAAATATGAGGTATCTGGGGATATGATTTAAACTCCTCTTTGCTTCAGCAGATCTTTGTTAACTCAAGGGCAGAATACAAGACTGCAGAATCAGTTTTTTGTTTCCTTTTTTTTTTTCTTCTTGTATGATTTTCCCCTCCCACTACTTTTAGAAAGTAATTTCTGCCTTTAAAAATGCTGTATTTGTAGGCTGAGGGCGTTCTACATCTCCTCAGGTGTAGCTGAGAATTAAACCTCTGAATGCTGTCACAGACCCAGCTGCATTTTGGAGGAAGCACAGTTCAATAGAAAGGGTCTTGCTGTTTGTGACCAGTCATTATGGAGTCAAAAATTGACCCCTGGCCTTACAAGTTGTGTAATGCTGATTGCCTCCAGGCCAGAGAGGGCCAGCCCTCTATGCTACAGATTCATCCTTAAGGGGGTGAATTGGGATGGCACAAAACGTGTCCAAGGAATAAATGCAGGGGCAGTTTCTGAAGCGCTCAGTGCTTGAGCTCCCTGGTCCTTGTGTGCCAAGCAGCACAGATGTCCCTGCAGTGCCTCTCTCTCTGTGCCTCCAGCTGCTGGAGGCAGGGCAGGTAGGACCTGCTTTGTAACTCCCTGTAGGACACAGCTGTGAAAAGCTCTTGATGGCCCTGAACAGAATGTCGCCTGGGGATTTGTGGCACGTCTGGAGGCAGAGGCTCAGCTGCCAGCCTACCTGCTTTGCAGAAGCTGTTTGCATAAGTGATGCAGGAGCCCTGAGGATGCCTGGCAGCTGAGGCAGGCTCCTGAGGACCTGCTTTTCAGACCTAGCCAACTACTGACACATAAATGGCACTTAGGTGGTTTTATGAGCCCCAGCAAACATTTCAAGTTTATGAGGTCTGAGGCTAGTAAGGTTTTCAAAGAATCTTAAATGGGATTTAAGCCAATGCTAAGAAATCCCAAGAGCTGCCAAAATATTTTGAATATAAGCTACCTTGGATTCTTTTCAAAACGTCACCTCAGTGTGAAATTGTTATTAGCAATGAAGAAATAATTTTATGACTGTATTGTAAATCACACGTATTTTTTGTTCTCTGTAAGAGCAAAAAATCTGAGGAAAAAAATGTTTTTCTGCTTCACAGATGTCTCTGGGCTGAAGTGGGTGCAAGGTATCCATTTGAGTCTAATTACCCAACTAGGCTGAGCACAGCCAGTCCAACAAAAACCCAGCTGTAGTTTTTAATTGCCTTAAATGAGCTCCTAAATAACTATGTGGAGTTAAACCACAGCACAGAGAGCACAATACAAGTGCATAGAAACCCTGAACACCCAGGGCTCGAGAGTGCTCAATTAAACTTTCCTTGATTATTCAATACAACAGAAGTGTGCAAATTAAAGGCTTTCATGCTACAGCAGGCTACGACCTCATTCTCGAGTTTCAATATTGCAATGTAACTTAATTAAGATTTTCCCTACACAAAGCATAACCCTAGAGGTAACTTTTGTTCCAAATACCTCATATAGGTATCTCTCCTGCTGTTAAGTGAATGGCTCCTGGTGAAGCAAAATAAATATTATTCTGGCATAGACTCACTTTTTTGTATACACTGAGAACAGAGAAAGGAACAGTATGAAATCATTAAAACATTTAAATCACCATGCTGAAATACAGTTGCTGAAAGGCCTCATTCCTATTGCATTCAGACTGTAAAGTGCCTTAAAATAGTTTGTGAAGAACCCACACTAATTTCTGATTCTGTGACAGATACTCAGTTTGAATAGACACAAATTGTGTGGAAACCTGCAAGTGCAAAATTTTTGCCTAGTTTAGGTCAGTGGTACAAAACCAGTAAAATCAATCTGCAGTAGAAAGAGCAGCTTCATCTGAGTGTGTTTGTTTGTTCATATGGTGTCCTGAAATGTTGGGGGTTTTAATAACTGTGAAGTACACTGGAATCACTGCACGACAGGCCTTTTAAATTCAATGAGGCATTAATTATATGGACAGAATGCCAAACACATGGGAAATGGTTGTGAGAATATACTGGGTTTGTCCTTTATACTTAGTTTAGAACCACTAATATGTATTAATCACTCTCCTTAAATTGGACTATTAAAATGGAAATCTTAGACAACAGAATAGTTTAATCTCAGTACCAAGTTACACTTCACACCAAAACCCTTTTTATACAGTTGGAACAATTTGTGCCCTTCTAAATGTTTAAATTAAGTGCCAAATTGCATTGCTAATAATGATGCAAACAGTATACTGTTGCTTTGCTTTGAAAAGCTTTTTTCTCCAAATACTTATTAGTAAATTCAATTACTGAAAGCACAAATACATCTTAATTTTATTATGCAGTTTGTTTGACCACATTCATCTAAGCAGACTGAGAAAGCCATGTCACTTTAGACTTCTACCTCAGTTATTAGACAAATTTATCTGTTGCTTTATATTATTCACACCTTTCTTTCACATTTCCCTGTCTTCCTTTATCTTATCATTGTCCTTTATCTTCCTTTCAAAAGGTGGCATGAGAAGCTGATTAGAAGCTGGTTTGATGCCATTTTTTGACTCCACATCAGTCAGTTCTGTTTTTTCCAGAATGAAACTTTCAATCCCATTTCAGGAAATTAAAAAACAAGAGTTCAACATTGACACAAGAATAATTTCCTTTGTCCCAATATTTTCTTCTACGTAGCATATAAGCCTAAATCACCCCAAAGCTATGCTTTGTCATCTCTGAATTTTAGGCACATAAGAACTGTATTAGATCTTAGTAACAACACTGAAGACAGAAATCTTTGTTCAGCAGGTTAAGCCCCAATATGGTTATTTTACTTCTGAACATGTATGTTTAGTATATCTTCTAGAAAGATTAATACTTTCCCCCTCAAACTAATTAATCTACAATAAATTCCAGTTGCATAAAAAAATAAATAAATGACAAATTAAGTAACAGTTTTCTGATAATTTTCTTAAATTTGTGAACAACATTGTGAACAATGTGAAAATTATGTACTTTTGGCCAGCTCATAGCAAACTCAATAAATAGTTGTCATGGTCCCACCAGGAGCAACTTCTTTGGATCAACCAGTGGGCTCAACAGCTGATGTCTGTAGTCTGTGCTTTCTCACTTGGGTGTGAGGTGATGTTATCAGAGAGCAGCACAGGCCTCTTCTGAGCAGTCTGTGTGATCCTGGCAGTCAGTTCACAAGCTTTTTGAAAGCCAGCTAGGCAGTGACACTGAAGGCAAAGGAGAATTATAATGGGAAATAGAAGAAAAAAGAGAAGAAAATTTTGCATCAGGTACAGATAAGTTTGAAGTAAATATTTTATTTCATGTGTATTTTTCATCATTATATTTCAGGTATTTTTAAAAGTGGGTTTTGACATATCTCTGTGATCTGTAACACATTACCTACAGTATAACTTCTGGATATAGACATAAATCTACAGAAGTGGGAAATCTTTCTCTTCAGCTTGCTGTCAGATTCTTTGGTGGTAGGGTATTCAATCAAGAATGTAAACATGCCTCTTCACTCAAGCTGTGTGTGAAATGACATTTGCAAAAATAAAAAGCTAAATCTAAAAAAATCTAACCTTATGTCTGTTGTGCATTTGTATGTGTATAATGCCAGCACTGGTCATTAGAAAATCTCTCTAAAATTACCCTGTTAAAAATGTGAATCATCCTTATGAATTTAGTGTTATGAAATGCTAGAGTGCAAATATAATTCTTCTAAATATTTCACCAATAGGAAAATAAATAATATAAAATACCTGGTCATTAAAATGTCATCTGGAAAGAGAGACTAATATTAAGTGAGATATTTTATCATTAGGACTTGCTAGGATCAGAAAGAATGAGGGGAAAGCACTTTCATCAAGTCAACAGATGATTCTCCAGAAGAATTTTTGGTTTGTTTCCTCCACCGTCTGATGGCTTTTTGGAAATTGTAGTTGAGAAGTGTTATTTAATGTTCAGTAAGTCCAGCAAATAACTGTGCAATAACTGATGTGTAAAACCACTGCACAATTATTTTTATTGTGCAATTTTATAGTATTATGAAACTGCTAATGAAACTCTTATCTCTAGCTTCCACTTTTTTTACTAGTTAGCAGTAGTGAAGTATTTTCAGGGAAGCAAATGAAAATCAAGCATTCTTTGTTAAAATAGAACTAATATGGAAACACTATTAAGGAACATCTGTTCTCCTACCATTTTCAGCTGCCCCAGTTACAATGATCATCCTTTTTAATTGCTAAGCACCTGTCTTTTATTATATTTGATAGCAATTCTAAATTTCATTTAATTTCTAGTCTCCTATCTGATTTTGAAAATGTTTTACTTCTATAATGCCCATTTACATGGTTTATTACCTTAATTCCTCTATTTAATCTAGAGAACCCTAAAAATGATTATAGGATTAATTGTGCAGGAAAGTAATATTTCTCCCTTTTAGTGTAAACCAGATACCTGCTCTCCAGTCTCTCTGGGGGAAAGGAAAGGAAAGGAAAGGAAAGGAAAGGAAAGGAAAGGAAAGGAAAGGAAAGGAAAGGAAAGGAAAGGGGAAAGGAAAGGGGAAAGGAAAGGGGAAAGGAAAGGGGAAAGGAAACGGGAAGGAGGAAAGGGGAAAGGAAAGGCCGGAACAGGAGAAAGGGAACGGAAAGGGGAAAAGGGGGAACAAGGGGAAAAGGGGAAAAGGGGAAAAGGGGAAAAGGGAAAGGGTACCCTTAAAATTAATAGTTTCTAGTGCCATTAGGATGGCACTATAGGATGGCAATATAGTCCTGCTTCTCAAGGAAGGACTGACAGCCACTGACTACTTGCTGTCATTGCTGAACACATTAAATGTCTGAGTATTGCAAATACAAGCAAGAAATAAAACTGAGCTAGGGTAACCCTTTCTTTCAATAAAGAGCAACATGGCAATAGTATTTGTGACACCTTGTTCTCACTTGCTCTGAGCATCCTCTTCCCGCTTTCTGTCACATACTAACCCATGAAGTCAGTTTTGGCTTCTGTATCATCAACCATGACACCGGACACAAATTTGGTAATTCAAATGAAGTTATTTAACAGGACTGATTCTCTACTGTAAATAATTGCTCAGTAGTTCCCAAGATGCTCTTTTCTACCCTTAAAGATGGGTACAAGTCTGGCCCATCCCAGTTGCCTGACGCAGGAAATCTTTCGGTCAGCAGGAACAGTACATCAAGGGCAAAAAGTTTTTCTTTTAATCTCATTATTATTATATGCCCTGAAGAGTGAAAATTAGTTTCTATTTTATAAATCCTATCTGTTTTGGTTTTTTGAATGGAGTTTGGTACTATAGCAAGATTGTCCATACAGGGTATGAGTGTACATCCACATATTTATGTATAGGAGAATTCTACAGAAACAGAAGTAGCAGGGCTTTTTATTTTGTGTCAGTAGCCACGCAATCATTAATTGTGAAGATTTGCAAATCAAAACTCAAACTAAATATTAATATCTCTTTTCAAGTTAGGGACTTGGATCTTCCATTATCATTTTCATGACTTGAAATTCAAGGCCTAGAGTGAGAAAAGCTCATGGGCTAAAATTGCAAACCTGCTGCTTTTAGTGCTGTGTGCCTTCTGTGTTCCCATTGATACCTGTGACATTCATGCATGTAAGCAACATGCACAACACGATTATGCATTTCTATGATTGTTTGGGTTTTTAGATCTCAACGTGTTTTTTTTAAAAGATGGCAGAATTTTCATATTACTTATGCTAAAGGTAAGCTAGAGGAATGTCAGCATTTCTGCCCTCTCAGCTGAGAAAAATGGAAAAACTGGCAGAAGAGTTGCCTCTCAAAGCTGAATCATTTGCAGTTCTCATTGCAATAATGAGTCTTCCAGTACCAGCTCTAGGTATAAACATAGAAAACACTGGCTGAGAGCAGCAGATTCTGGGAATGGCCTGGGCGAGCCTGTGTCAAGCCACTTGGACACACATCTCTGCCACTCCACAATGGATACTGCAGAGCTGCACCCACAGCTATAAGCCATGAAAGTCATACATCAAAGCTCTTCCCCTGGACCTGTAGTGCACAAGGCTGCTCAGGTGTAGCCGCAGAGTTACAGTGAAATCAGGAGTCCATCTATTTAAGTTCAGTATCTTGACTGAATTTATTGATATTCTACTTCCCTAAATTTCCAAATGAATTCACAGAGTGTTTGTGCCTTTTCTGCCACTGACAATCTGTTTTTGAGCTCTGCATTTCCTTCATTGCTGCTATTATTTTTGTTCAGTTACAGGTTTAATTAATCAAGCCCAAATCCAAAAGCTGTGCTTCCTTAATTGAAAGTTCAGCCTCAGTGTTTCCAATAAAAAGCTTGACATCAACTCTAATGACCTTCAGAAGTGTTTAATTCCTTCCAAAAGTACATCTTTCCTCTTTTCCTGTCTTTCTGTTTCAGATGTTAATGGCAATTTCATTATTAATAACAAGGAAATCAGAAGTCTTTAGTGTGATGGTTATACAAGCCAGTTTGAGATTTTATCAGAGCTAACATTGGCAAATCTTGGCTCTAATAGCCCGTGGGTGCCTCTGAAAATAGTTTGATTTGTTTGTTTCTCTCTCTTTCTGTGGCTTGTGCTGTTATCTAACTGCCACTGGTCTGAATGAGAGTTCTCCACAGATAAGTATTGCTAGAGCCAGATGACTTATTATCTTTAGCACTCTGCTTCTCTAAAACAGAGAGTGACAAATTGAGATGTTCAGTTGTTTGCACCTTTTTAGATATTGTGGTGGTTACTCTGTGGTTCAACACGTTAGTTTGCCAAGTGCTTACTCATTTGAACATACTAATGGACTTGTAAAGAATACTAAATTGGTCTGTTTTGGTGAACAAGGTGCTGAATAAGCCTCTAACATACTGAGTACTATGTCAGTCACCTTACCTTGTGGGATGTGGGGTTTTGTTCTGAGACAATTAATTGACCAGCTTTAGAAATGCCCAAATATATAAGTCAGTATATTTAGTTATCTTTAAATTGTCAGTAAATTATATTAGATTTCTTTATTATTTCTATCAACCTAGTTCCATTTAATTAAGAACTTGTGGAGTTTTATATGTGATACTTTCCAATAAGAAGAGGAGGGGAAGGGTGAGAGGGAGAATTAGGAGGAGAGATGAGGAGGAGGTGGGAAACGGAATAGCAAAAAATTTCTCTTGATGCATTTTCTCACTCCCACTTCTGCCTAATAGAGTTTAATTTTGAAAAAATGCACAATGTTAACTGTGATTAATGCTCACCAGTAGGTCCAGCTAACTTTTCTGGGACTGAAAAAAATTGAGAAATCTAGTGAAAAATTGATGCTGTTGATAAGTGTACCTGTGACTCAGAAGTGTGCTCTAACAGGTTGACTTAAGATAATTGAGAAATTAATTTTACCCTCTGCTGTGTTCTAAGTAAAAAAAGCTTCCAAAAGCTTGCTACCTGCTGTCTTTTAATATGGTAATTATGTCTGGGCAGGTTTTTTTCTGCTATTAATCTATGCCTTGAAAAGCCTGATGCCTGTATGTAAATATTAAACTTTCAAACTGGGAGTCTGATAATTTAACCATTTCATCTGGGGAAAGACTGTGAAAGGTAGCACTTATTTCATCAGGTAAGATGTGTCTGTTTTTACATAATCAGAGAACAGCTAATTAAAGGCAACTCCTTCCCCATCTTAGATTTGACCCTGCATTTCTCCAGCTTTCACATGATTTTCTATTCCTAAAGGTTGTGGCAAAAATGTTTTCAGAAGCAACAGGAGGATGAACCCTGGTGGCAATAAACTGTCTCTCTTATATTATGAAGAAACAGTATAATTTTTGGGGGGGAAATATTTTAATGTGTGTTGGTGTAGGGTCTTTAGTTTAGCCTGATAGCAGAAGACTGTGACAAACTCACTGCTAATTTTCCCCTGATTGGAAAGCTCCAAGCATGCAGAACATAGCATGGGAGCTTCAGGCTGGATAGATCTCTAACCATCAAATTCCTAGAGACAATTACTGTGAAGAATTTATTTTTCTTTGTTTTTCAGCCGAACCCTGTAAGTTGTGGGCAATAAAAACAGTGGCATCTATAATATTGTCAGAGTTTTAAGTATCCTAGGACTGAAAATATCATTTTTTGCATAATATAACCTTCATGCAGCTTAAAATCATCGTTATGATTTTGATTTAATCAAATTGTATGGGGTTTGTATGGCCATGGGTTTGGTAGTGGGAGGGCTACAGGGGTGTCTCCCATAAGAAGCTGCCAGAAACTTCCTGAGTGTCCAGCAGAGCCAGTCCCTGGTGGCTCCAAAGATGGACATGCCTCTGGCCAAGGCTGGGCCAATTATAAATGTGATATCAAAGTGAGGGGACAGTTCTATGTGCAGCCAGAGAAGTGCAGAGTGAGAACACATGAGAAGAACAATTCTGCAGACACCAAGGTCAGTGCCGAAGGAGGGGCAGGGGCTGCTCCAGGCACCAGAGCTGAGATTCCCCTGCAGTCTGTGGCACAGACCATGGTGAGGCAGCTGTGCCCCTGCAGCCCATGAAGGTCCTCAGGGATGGAGAGATCCAGCTGCAGCCTGTGGACGTGCCCGTGCTGAAACTGGTGGAAACCTGGAGAAGCTGTAACCCCATGGGAGACCTGTGGAGAGAGAGGTCCCTGGTCCCAGGCTGGAGCAGCCTGTCCTTGGAGGACTGCACCCACTACAGTGGAAGAGTGACTTACACTGCAGCAATTTTGGGAGGACTGATACTTATGGAATGGGCCCATATTCTGCAGGCTGCCCAGAGCTGCTGCTAGTGAGATGGGGCCACATCAGAGAAGTTCATGGAGAGGTGTCTCCTGTGGGAGGGACCTCATGGTGCAGCAAGGGAACAACTCCTCTTTCTGAGCAGCAGGAGGAGCCTGACCATAGCCTCCATGCCGTCTCCCTGTGCCTCTGGAGTAGGAGGTAAAGCTGAGAAGGAGGAAGGCATGGGGGTGAGGTGCTTTTTAAGGGCTTATTTTACTTCTCATTATTCTGCTCTGATTTTTTAAAGTAAGAAATTCCCTTCATATCTCTAAGCTGAAGCTGTTTTGCCCATGATGGTATTTGATGAGCAATCACTCTCTGTCCTTATCCCAACACATGAACTCTGTTAAATTTTCTCTCCTCTGTCCAGCTGCAGAGGGGAGTCAGTGAGTGCCTTTTGTGGGTGCCTGGCATCTGGCCAGCTTCAACCCAATGACACAAATTTCTAGTATTCAAAACCACAAGAGAAAGGATGCCTTAAGGTCAGTAGAAAATGGGATTTGGAATCCATTGCATCTGTTCTCCTTATCTAAATGGTGTGTACCTATCAATGTCATATACCAAACCATAAAACAGCTTCTGATCCAGAAATGAAAGTGGAGATCCCACAATTCTGCACATGTTGCCTGTCTGGGAGCCTCCCAGGCTCTGCTCTACTGGCAGGACTGTGAATGGTGTACTCAGGTATGCAGTGACTCCTCTTCATCAAGGACAAACAGTGGATTTTTCCTCAGATTGTGAACCAAAATAAAAAATTTACTGAGTGCATCTGTGTCTCAACCCTGGAATTTCAGTATTCTTTGATCCCTTTTAAAACATTCCTTTAAATTTTAAGAAATATATGATGAGGCTATGCATTGTATTGCAAGAGCAAGTAGTGGTCCCAGTTGACAATAGCTCATTTGTATATTCCAAGAAAGAGTGGGGAAAGACTGAACTAAAACCCACTCTTTTTTTCCTAGATCCTTTATATCTTAAGATCCAATAAAGTTACCTAGAAAATTGTAGAAAGCTGTTTCTTTGATTTTTAAAAAAAAAACTTATTCAGTACTTTCCTACTCTTAAGAAGAGATTAGTAGTCCTGTTACACAAGGATAATGTGCTGAAACAAATATATGAAAAGGAGTGGGTAGTCTTTCATTTAAATGCCACCAACATTTTCTTAAAGCTCTAAATAGTCTTTCTTCTCATCTTTAGAAATGCCTTATAAAGTGTATAACTAAGTTCAGAAATTTCAAATTGAATTGCCCTATAGGGATAATGATAACTTTCAAATCTCACAGAGCGGCCCTCTCCAAAAATCAGCTCTTTACATTATTGTGCTGTTTTTATTTTATTGTGCCAATTCCTTTCTGACTTTTTCTTTGGAGACTCTGTAAAATGCTTATATTAGAAATGAATAAAATCAAACCCCAGAAACACAATTCCAAAGCCCTGAAAGCACTTGAATAATATGAAAAATGAATTATTAAGTAAAGATACAGTAAAGACAGGTATTGTTGGAAGGAGTGTAATTCAGTAGAAGAGAAATAAAATTTTATTTAAATGATGATTTACAAAAAGTTTCCTTTTATTTTTACATGTGAACTATAGTTTCAGGATAAGAAATTATAGATTTTGATTAAGCAAAGATTTAATGAATAATTAAATATATTATGATTTTTGTTCGAATAAAAGTTGGATATTCTCTATCTTCAGTTGCTTTAAATACATGTTATATTATTGTTTTCTGTCAGGAATGCACTGTATAGGTCCATAGAGACTTCTTTGATCTTCTATTTGGGAAATGGTTGCTACATGGAATTTTGTTATTTCTTTGCTGTTGAAGTAGTATTTTTGCAGCCATGTTTATTTGAAGAAATGCAAGTAGAAGCCAGGGGAGGTTGATTACATGACAGAAAGTTCTTTCTTTGCTCTTTCCTGTTTAAGATTAAAAGCTTTGCTTCACACAATCTCTTTAAATATTTATTTATTTATTTCCAAATATTACTGTCTTTCCAGTGTAAAAGTAAATTATGTGGGACAAAAATCTTGTCTTGCTGAGCCTCAGGGGGCCTTAAACTAGAATGAGTCGAAAAAAAAGAGTGCTTTTTCATCATTGTCTTGTTGCTTATGAAGTCATTTACATGAGAGTAAAGGAGGCAGAAAATGTTACTGTTTTGTTATGAGTAATACAGGGAAATAAATAGGTGCAGCTGCAGCTGCTATTAATGGTAGGGAATTGTGCTTCTCCATAACCACTATTATATTGTGTAAGTAGAAGTTTGTATATTGAGTTGGTCAGTCGTTATCTGAGTTATTCTGCTCTTGATTTATGGTTTGCAAGTAGTGCAGAATCAGCCTTAAGGCATCAGCCCAACATAGGATCATAGATTTGAAAGAGTTAAAAGTTGAACTACTTAATGAACAAAAGTTTTTGTTATTCTTGTCGGTAAGTATAATTTGTTCAATGAAGTTGGTAACATGAGAAAAATCAATATTTTTTGATACATGTATATATTATTGTACTTTAATATTATTTAAAATGAATAATTAGTTTCTTTACAGGTTATTAAAAATTAACAGAAAAAAACAGATGATGGTCTGTTGACTTCCATATATACACAACTGAGCTGAAATTTGTCTGTGACTCCCTTGAAGAAGTCTTGAGACCTTGTGGTAGTTCTCTGACAACATCAACCCAATGCTCAATAGGTCAAAATGCAATGCAATGTTAGGAAATGGTAGATCTATTAAGAAAGGAAATTATTTTGCTATAGTTTATCCACCTCATATAAAGTATATATGCTGTTTTATACATACATATATTTATATATATGTATTTTTTTTAAAAACATGTAATTATCTACATCTTGATTAAGGTATGCAGTAAAGTCCACAGGATTTAAGTAGGACAAGAAAGGCCCACAGTATAATTAGGGAAGATAAGAAACATAAGGCAGTATGGGACAAGATATGGAAGAGTTTCAGAGAGAAGGATCTTTGCAGATAAACTGTCTTTAGTGAAAAGAAATTCAAGGTGTCCCCCAATGAAACAACTGCACAGTAGATTTTTAAATGGTGGAAAGCTGTTTGGTTTGGTTTTTTTCCCTACAGAGACAGAACATTAAGTTGTAGGGCCCATCTGTGACAAGGCATTCTGGAAATCGAAAGTGTGTGTTAGTCCAGATAATAGTACAGAACAAAATCTTCTGTCAAACACTGTGTTCTGGAGTCAACATCTGAACCTGGAAATCCTGAACCAGAGGATTTCTACAATTTGGAAAGATGTGCCTGTGGAAACTTTTCATACATATTTCCTCTTAACATCTGCTACTGGCTAAAGTTGTAAGGATGACAGAATAAAAGGATGCGATAACTGCTTCTCTACTGCTAATAAAACATGGTAAGGGACCTTCCTCTGGTCTTAAGGCCAAGTATTACATCTTGGCTGAAATCTTGGATCTCTTCTGGGCTTCATGGCATGCTTTTTTGTTCTTAGAAAATAGTTATAATTTTGTGGGAGTTTTGTTTGTTTGGGTTTTTCCCCTTTTTGATTTTCAGTTCGAAGTGTCATGTGAAACCATATGAAGGAAGTTCACTGCATTGGTAAATTCATACAAAAAGTCTGAGGATCTCTTTTACAAGGTCTGGGATGTGTCACAAGGGCCAGCAGGGACACTTCAGGCTCTGCAAGCCATGTTGAGATCGAGTGTGTGAAGGGAGCCCAGGCTGATGCAGTCTAATCCAGACCACACATTAGGAATGGCAGACAGCATGTGGTGTCTCCTGAACTTTGCCTGGACACTGCCCCAGGGGATGCTACTTGGCACAGTTTAAACTTGACCTCTGCAGCTAAGAGTTAAGCAGTTCAGGTGATGGAAGCACCACTGCTCAAGCTTCTTGCCTTGAGTGTTTTTGTTTAGCAGTATTTCAGATGCACAGAGTGATGCCTTGCCTTCCCAGTGAGGTTATAACACAGCTTCTGTTTGAGTTTCTGGGAAAGGTAACTTGAAAATGTGATGTGTTTATTTTTTATCCAAAGGGAAATCCTGGCATAAATTTTTATGGTGGGGTCAAACATGGTTGAATACTATATTATTCATAAAGACATGTTTATTCTTTGAAGCTGTTTCAAGTTAGGGTAAGCTAACCACAAAGTTCCTTATTTCTAGAGTTTTAAATCCCTGTAGGAATTTTCCCCTAGCACCTTCTTTGTTTCTTCTGTAGAATATATTACTTTTATAAGTCGGCTGTTCCAAAAAACCCTTGGAAGATGATTTAATATGCATTCTCCATTTTTTGTGTCTTAGAGATGTATCATAGAGGCTGGACTACCTTATAGTTTGCCTAAAATATCATATGAAACCAGAAATTTTGTGTAACTTGTCAGTGACTTTCACTATTGTCTGAATTTCTATTCCAATGCACTTACAACAGTTATTTTATTCAGTGGAAGAGAGATTTCAACAGATACTGTTAATTTTTATGTAGAACAAGGATGAAGAACTGAAAAGTTTAGTAGAATATGTAAGTGCAGCTGTGGACAAAATGAATTATCTGATCTAAAAAAATACCTATGCTGGAATATAGCTGAAGTAGTTAAAAACAAGGGCAGAGTAAAGTAAGATTTTAGAGCTTTCCCTAAAATTAGTTGGAAAATAATTATTTTTATTTCCTTGAGAGCCTCAAAACACATTCTGGATGCTGAATGCAGCTGCAGGGACACCAGAGATGGCAATGAGTACATGAAGAGACACTCCCCTCTCTAAAGCCAGCTGAGGCTCCTTGGCTCATGAAGAGTATAGCCCTTCTCAAGCAAGATGTGCTCTTTGTGACAGGAGCAAGTCCTGTGCCTTGAAAGTCTTGAGAGTCAGAATTTGCCCAGGAGCCAGAGAATTTCCACCCTTGCATTACAAGGAAGGTGGACTGCAGAAGAAGCAGAAGTTCCAGACTACAGACAGATCTGGGGGGTAACCAGAATGCTGACCCCAAATTTCACTTCTGCTAGGCAGCAACAGTGAATACACAAAAGATGAAGGAAACATTGGAACCTGCAGAAAGAAGGAAAACTGGAGAGAGACTTATTTACAAGGTAGAAAAATGATGGATGCATACAGTGAAATAAAACCAACCCAGCAGCTGAAAAACAAACAAATAACCTCCCGATGTTAAAATTTAATCCAGGAGACTTCATATTTCATTTCGTTTTGAAAAGCTTACCTCCAAGTGAAAGTGTTAGAGAGAAGAGCAGTACACAAAACAGCATCTCTGGCTGCTCAACAATGTGCAGTCTCTGTGGCAGCTCCTTTGAAATCCCTCAGTTCGCCCCATGGAACGACTGGTGAATTGTTCTTGGAGCACATTAGTTGTCTGCAGGCTCCATCTCAGCTGTTCTTTGAATTCAGCCAGGCACTGAAGTGCTACTCCAGGCCTTTGCCTGGTGATTCAGGACTACAGCAGGTGTAATTAAGCTCAGGCATGCTGGTAGGAAACCCAGGACTGCTCATACAGTACATGTGCACTATAAATGAAGCTCCTCTTGTTATAAAAGAGTCTGTTTTCAGTATCCTGCCATTCCTATTGCAGCACAGGGCTGCTCTGCAGCAGGGAATCCTTTTAGGTAACAGCAATGAGAACTGACTGTGATGGGTCGCCTGACATGTGTCCACAGGACCTGGGTAAAGGAGTTCAAACAGGAGGATTACAGGACTTAACTCTTTGATGCTTACAGTGAGGATTTTCTGATACTTAAACAGCACCAAAATAATTAATGTTAACAGTGGGATTGTTATTATTACAAAAAAAAAAAAATTGCAGAGATTAGCTATATAGAACTCTTGGACTTCATGGATGTGCTATGTCAGTGTGCATGGTGCATTGTCTGAGGAACTTGTCTAGTACTGAGCTTTTGTCTGAGGAAAGCCCCAGTGGCATTTGTTTGTAGATGTGTGTTTGAATTGCAACTGCCCTAATTTAAGTAAGTAACTGTTTCTGGTAAAGCTAAATCTGTCTTACTTACATACAGATATGACTGTGCAGTACATTAAAACTATTATGTCCTTACATGCCTCTTTAAGAACACAGACTGTTGCAAATTTAATTTTCCTCATGAAAAGTCAATGGATGGATTTTGCCATCCTTAGAGCAAAACTCCAATTCCAGAATTTTTAGAAGAGCTATAAAATTCCACTTCTATTGTGGATGTAACACCCACGAAACTGATCTTAGGGAGAGCAGAATATTTGCCTTCCTCAAAATCAGTTCTATAAGAATATATAATAACCTTGGTGTGTTCAATTGCCTAATGGCCTTTTATTCATTTAGGTCCCAGTTCACCAGGGTACTGAAGGAGATACATTGCTTCAAATGCTCAAATAGTCCCCATGAAAATAAAGAAAGTATGCCTGAAATTAACTACATGTGAAAATTCACTAATGAATAGAATCTTAGATTATGAGCTGCTTTTGCAGAAAATTTGTGTATAGTTAACCTCTTTTATACCACTGTGTGAATTCAGAGTACTATTGAAATGCAGCATTAGAATCATGCAGCTTGAGAAATAATTTGGTTGCTATATAGGATGTGCCCAAATCAGCCAGAACTCTGACAGGTCCTGTCTTCTCAGAACTAGACCAAAACTCATCTATCTTCTGCATACTCAAAGTCATGAACATAGGAGCATTACAAGTGAAATATTGCATGCAAAGAGACATATTTTCTGTTTAGTTAAAAATACTTTTAATGACTTTGCATCTAGAGATTATATAGAATGCAACAATGTTAGGGTTTACTCTTAGATGAGTGTTATTTTCCATTATATTATTATAAAAAACAGTCCTACAGAACAGGCCACTGCTATTGGAACAGTTTCTTAGGCAGGAATAAACCATTTGAAATAAAATAAACTTCTAAAGGCAATAGAAAAAAATAAAAAAGGAAGCAGTCAGCAAATGACACAAGACACTGCTTGCAATTCTGTTCCCCTCAGAGAATCTGAATGTCTGAATATCTCAGGCAATTTTAACCAACAAACCAATGAAACTATTATCTCAAAATTAACATCAAATATACTTTCTCTTCCTTAAAAAAAATCTTAAAAATAGAATACAACTCTTATATTTTGCAATCACAGGAACCAATATCATTCTTCCACTCACTCTATCATTGCTGTGATTCAGTTTGAGTTGAAAATGACCATTAGAATCCCCAAATCACAAACTTTTTTCATTTGTTATCACTCCATCACTTTTGTGATTAAAGTAGTTTGCTAAAATAGTGGCTGAAATGTTCTGAGTCTCACAATAGCAGGTGAATTGCAACCCTAATGTGCTGGTTGCAGAGGGGTAATGACAGTACAAATTGTGACCAGTTTTGTAATCTTTCTGTACAGCTGTATCAGGAAATCAGCCAGTTTGGAGAAAAATTCTAGTCAGAGGCTCTTAGACGAAGCATGGAGACAGCTTTAGAGTGTACCTCAGTTTTGGAGATCATACTGATTTATTATTTTTTAAAATTCTTTAATGTTTGTGATGAATTTACTCATTGAATTTAGAATATTTTAACTAAAATCAAGACTAGCAATATGGGCAAAAAAATCTCCCCAAAGCCAGCTTTTCTAATGAGTAGAGCAGTGAGCCATTAGAGCACTGTTTAATTTGCTTCAGCTTCTGCTCTTTGCCTGCCTAGTGTGTGGAGACAACGGGCCCTTGGGAGCAGACAGTGTGGGTGGGGTTCATTTCTCAAATCCAGACTTCCACATGCTCTCTAATCACTCTGGGCTCCTTTCTAGGGCGCAGCTCATCTTATCCTAATTTGCAGGTCTGAAATAAATGGCAGGGACTGTGCTCTAGAATTGCCTATTCGTCTCCCTGGATCCTGCAGTGACCAGCTCATGGCATTGGCATCCCAGGTGAGGTGAGACAAACCCTGTCCTTTGTGTTGGCACAGCAGAGCATAATGCACACAAGGGACAGCTCTCAGTGCAGGGGGGGCTGCACTGCTGCAGTTCAGTGTAATAGATATTACTTCCTTTGAGATAGCTAGACATTGCTGCAGGCTGCATGTGTTTTACCCCCTTGCTGATTTGCTCTGAGTGTAAGCATTTGCACAGTAAAATAAAATAAAATAAAATAAAATAAAACCAATAACAATAGCAACAACAACAGCAATAACAACAACAACAACAACAACAATAATATTAATAATACCTTTTTTGTGTTGTGGTTTTCCCCTGTACTCAGAGGCCACAGCCCATGTGGGTGTTATGTCACTGACTTTTGATCAGCAATGAAAAATTTTAGGCTTTTAAAAATAGCCTCATTCTGAGCCAGAGGGTTTACACAGCATTACCTGCCAAGGGACATCATCCTTCTGCTCATTTTTTTTACTACTAGTTGTGCTTCATGCTGTAATGATTCTCTTTAGAGTAGAAACACCTAGGTTTTAATACATGTAAGGGACTGTGCAGGACTAGCTATCTCTCTTTAATACACCATTACAAAGTGGGCTCTTTTATGGGGCAGATTTACTGATTACTGTGGAGTCCATCACCTCTAGTCTACATTTTCATTGAAAGAACTCCTGACATGAGATTGTACACTTACCAAAGCTGTGTGCAGAGAAGTCTGTTAGAAGAAAAGAACTAATTACTTTTAAAAACTGATTTTAATAACTTTTTCAGTGCTCTCCCTAAAAAGTAAAAATGCAAATTTCCTGTTCTCTATTTGACTGTCCCTGACTCATCCTGCCCCCTCTGCTGGCTGGTAGGTGCAGGATCACTTTTCACACGGCCTTGGTTCCCAGTAGGTAGCACCTACAGACTGTATTTTATGATGAGAGCACCATGAAATACACGGGAATTTAGAAGCACCTCTCCTATGACTATGTAAAATGCTTTTATTTTTCCTATGCTTTGAATTTTCTAGGTAATTTTCTCAGTTAAAAGCCAGGCAGACCTTTTGTGACACAGATATCAAACCACAGATGACAAGTCTAGTAGTTTTTGAAGTATTCCTTTCTCCTTGAGAATATTCATATTCTACAATACAGGTGCATAAGCAGCTGGGAACTTCCCCATAGGGCTGCCATGGACAGAAAAGGGGGTTTTCTTGCAATCTAGGAATAATTGCAGTAGATGTGTGCCATCCATAGTGTCTCTGGGGAAGAAGGAGAGACAGGAGACAGGAAAGGAGACAGGTTCACTGACTCAATAATTATTTATCTCCACAGGAGTGGCAGAAAGCAACTTTATTATTTATTTATTTATTTATTTATTTATTTATTTAGTTAGTTAGTTAGCCAGTTAGTTAGCCAGTTAGTTTTCAGTAGGAAGCCATGATTCATATTTGTGTTTTGTTTGTGATAATCCATTTAATCTGAAATCTGATAAAATACTCATAGGGATTCTAGAGAATCCTGAGAAAGTAGCTATGTAGCTTGTTTTAACAATAGGTATTGAAAATAAATTGAAGAATCCAGCTTTTGACCTTTTTTTTTTCTTTTCTTATAGTCTCATAGTGCAACATAAGGTGAATGATTCTGCTATACTGCCCTTGTAACTAGAAGCAATAAGTTTCACTGACCAGGGATTAGAGAAAAGAGAGTGGAGGGAATTAGTCCATTTTTTGTGATTGTAACAATGGACATTTATTTTCAAAGGATCTCTGGCTTTACTGCATTCTCCAGTGGTAACCCTGAGACCTGATAATTTGTTACCAAAGTTTCCTTTAGTCCTGTATTTTTGACACCCTGACACTCAGCAGGTTGATCCTTTTCTCATGGTTTCCTCAGTTGTAGGTTAGTTTAAATGACATATTTAAACCACAAGCCAGTCTGGGACTGATTCTTCAGAAATATATAATTTTTAAATATAATTTATCTATAGCATTTATTTTGTCTTGCACTACCAACTTGTTTTATGTTCAATTTTGAAGAAAGGCTCCAAAGACAGCCGTGTCTAGAAGGTCACCAGCTATCCTAAAAGTCATCTGCTATAATGTGAAGCAAATTACTGGGCCAAATTTAGCCCTTTATTGAACAAGAATAGGTTTCTGTGCCAAAACTAGTAGTAGGGTTTATACATGCACACAGAATACAAATTTGAGTTCTGTGTCAGAAATAGAGACAGCAGGTCTTGGATCAATATTTGGAAGACAGAAAACAGAAGAAATTTTCCTCTGTACCACACTGCTTTTAATGGGGAATAATCCACTTGTTCCTGCTTTTTTTGTGCTTAATTTCAATTATTAAGAAACTTAGCAGTGGGCTGAGCAAGCTACTGCAAGCTGCATTATTTGTCTGAGGGGGATACAGCAACTGCCTAAGAGAAAGGGTATTTGTGTGCTCACTGTGTGGACTGAAAAAAAAAAACAAATGCTAGGTGGTATCCAGACCAAGATGTGCTATAACAGTTCTTCATAGTGGTAAATGAAAAAAGCAATTACCTATCTAGTATTGCAATCTTAACTATGTTTTTTGGGAATTATTGTTTGAGGAAGAAAAGAGACGCACTGCTCTCAGTTACTTAAAGTAACAGAAACTTACTTTAAACTGACAAATGTTTTTTCAGTTTCTGTGTGTGTGAAGATGTGAAAAAGCTTGGGCATATGTAGTTTCTCCCATCTGCATGCTTCACTTGAAATATGAACAGAGCAAGGCACTCCCCTGCCATGACCCTGGGCATTTTGACTGTGTTCAGCCGTGATTTTAAGAGCAATCATCTCCACAAGCATTGAAGTTCCAATGCCACTTGGTGTCAAACAGTGTCTAAGGAAGGGCTCTTCTAAAATGGAAAGAGCAGATAGAAATGAACTCCTGATAAGGAAAAGCTAATAAGGAAAATATAAGGAAAAAAAAATGTCATTTCTTAGATGATGCACCTTCTGGTACAGTAGTTTCCTATTGAAATGAGTGTCTAGTACCTGAAAAACACAGATGGTTAACAGTGTGGCATTAAGATGACTGATGCTATCTCCAATTCCAATCCCCTTCTGCAGAGGGAGGGGGGTAGGGTAAGAGAAAGAAATTCCTCTTAATGCAAAGCTTGGATGGCAGCATTATATGCAATTATACAGGTTGCTGCTTCCTGCATTTTTATAGTAGCAAATCTCTGTAAAGCATGCTGCACTTGCTCTGCTGTTCAGAAATGTACAGTAAATCCCCTAGAGACCATACTGAGTTTCTAGGACAGGTATGTCTATTGCAAAATGTGACTGGATTTTGAATATGCTCAAAATCTTCTAATGTGCTTTTATTAACACTAGGCCTTCTTGAACTTGTCTGTATATCCTAGGTGTTAAATGAGGCATTGTATTTGCATAAACTAGTCCATGCATTTCCCTGAATTACCTCAGCTGGAATCCTCATTATTTGGATAATGTAGCTTCCTGTCATGTTGGGGAGGGATTCTTGTCAAACAGAATAAATTCTGACACTCTGCTCATATTTGGCCTTTCAACAAAAGTAGGCCTTTTTCCATTAGTATGCTCTCTTCATTTTTTTTTCCTTCAAATATTTTTTTTTCAGCAGAACCGGATGCAGCGGTACACAAGAGGGCTTGAGTTTTACAGTGAGTACCCCCCAAAAAAAAAAGGCAGCAAGTGGGACTGAAATGAGCTGCCTGGCCTGAGACTACATTTTGAACCCAGGTGATGTATGATGTATACCATCCTCTACTCACCTATTCCCCAGTCTCCATAAAAGAGAAGAAGATGGTTATCTGAGCTAGGAATAAAGAGCAGCATCTTCTTGATCCGAGTGGAAAACAGCCATGCTGAAGGATGAAATGCCCATCTGAAAACAGTCTTGTTTCCAACACTGTTAGCAAAAACAAAATCCCCAGCGCCTTTTTCCTTCCCAGGAAAACAGAAGTAAATAATGAAAGTAACTTTGCCCATTCTGGTATTTTAGAGAAAGAGACCAGTGTGATAGATGGGCTTGGAGGGTGAGAACTGAAAGTTAACCAAGAACAGAAGGGAAAATGAGCTGATTAAATTTTGCTTGATGTAGTCCCCCCAAGTTGGACATTGTATTTCACAGTTTAAAAGCACTTCTGAGCAATTTTTTAAAAAATGAAATAAATAATTAAAAAAGGAACATGAACTTAAATGCTTATATAAAAAATATATATATTCTATATATATATATTCCTAAAATGCTTGACATACTTCAAATGAAACACATTCTGTAAAAGTTCCACATTCTCAATAGTATTGTCCTTTGGAAGGTAGAGGTCTCATTCAAGGCACATCCTTGTACAGAAAGAATGATATTAAAATTGTAGGTATTGTGGGCATAAGAAACGCTGAAAAAATTTAGATGGATGCCTTGAAAATGAGAAATATTGCCTTCTCAGGTATAAGTGATTAGAAGGATAATTTGTGATGAAAAGAAAAGAATTCTGACATCTGTAGTGTGGCTTAAGGTTTATTCTGCTAGCAGATGGCTTTCTTCAGGCATTAGTCTGTTAAAGGGTAGCACCCAAATTTCTGTTGTGAGGTAAGATAAAAACGTCTGCCTTTGAGTGAAGTAATGCCTCTGTGAAGGCTTTTCACAGTCTTATTCCTAGTTGACTTGATTTTGTTTTAAAAATCTTCTTCATATGGGATTCCAAAAAATGGTCTTTGAAGCCTAAGGAAGCCATCTTGGTTTTCCCCAAAACTAATGGTTAGTATTTATAAGGAGGAGCTGACTTAAGTGTTGGATTTGATGGCCCTGGTGGGTCCCTTCCAGCTCAGAACATTCTCTGAATCTGTGAAGAACTGAAGAATCTTCTTTGCTGTTCAGGATCTGGGTCTGTTGATGGGGGTGCAAAAAGGAATGTGCCCAAATCTGCCCAGGTAAACATTAAATATTTGCCTGTGCTTTAAAGAGAGCTCTACTAATACAGCTCTACTAATATCACTCTGACACCATCTCTTTTCCCAGGTGATGTCATTACTGGCCTGATTAGGTAAAAAAAAGCTGATGACTGTGCACCACTGCAGTCAGTTCTTGCAAATTTGGTCTCTGCTGCTAAATAGAGCAGTCAGAGCACTGTTTCTGCATATATTAGTGAGATTTTAAAGCTAGATTATACTTATATATTAGGAGAAGTATGCAAGCACTGAAGAAAGTCTAACATTCATACCTTCACTATGATGCTTACAGTTGTTACTCATAGACAATCACCCAGTGGTGCTAAACATTCTAAAATTGTAGGCTCAATTTCTTCATGCTCTTTGAATCCCCATTTTTAAAATTACAGCAAATAAACAAATGCATTTTCCAAACTAGAGATTTATATATTTTTAGAGTACACCTATGATTTCATCCCCTTTTTATTAGCAATTCTTGATTTTTTTTTAAATTTTTGGTCCTAATTTTTAAAATTATTTTATTTATTTGCCTTTTTTTTTAATCGTAAAACAATCCAATATTTCTATTTTGGTTCAGGTAGAAAAGCTGCAGTATTTTATTCTTGCAGTAGGTGGCAGATGTAGACTACATATTTCTTTGCAATTTTGTAAATACCTAAACTAGAGGATTATTCTAATTTCTAAATATCTCTATTGATGTTTAGGAGCGCCTGCATGTTAAAAATGTTATTCCTTCCTAATAAATTTTGTTTTAAGTACCACTGAACTCTCACAATCCCTTATATATTTATAATAATAATAGGTAAATCACAGGTTAGAAAGAGAATGGATTGGAATGAAATTATTTCTGCTGCATTAACCTTGAAGTCAAACTTGTTCATTTCTCATGTTCTCATTTTCCTGGAGTTAAGAGTGAGCAAAAACGTTTCTGCAAAAGAACAGTTGTTTTCCTATAAATAACAAACACTCTGATGGATCCCATAATACATTGTCTGGAGCTGTTTCAATTTCTTCTAGCTGCTTAATGCAACAATACAGAGCCTCTCTTGATTAGAATAGATTTGCAGTGGTAGAATTTTGAAGGCCAAATTAAAGTATTACACAGGTATTTTCAGTGGCAGCTGCTGAAGGCATGCCAGACACTGTACGTGCCTTGTTGAGGCACAGATGACCTCAGAGAGGCACACAATTCTTAAGTACTCTGGAAGACCAAGGGAAAATCAATCAGTCTGAAAAGCAATATGGGTTAGTGCTAATATGAATAATAGAAAAGAAGCATGGACATAGGTTTTCAAAATCTGTTAAAGAACATTTTTCTAGTGGAATGATTAATATTTGCTTGCTGCAACAGCTTTTAATTTATTCCAGCTTTGTCAGACTCTTGCAGTGTGTGTTGTTCCATTATTTTTTATATGTGCTCTTACACTGCACTTATCGTCATAATACCCGAGTGTCTTAGGGTAGGTGCATTGAATAATTAACATCCACTGCATATTTGTGCTGTCAGCTTCTCCCAAGGAGGCAAGTGTGTGTGAGAGGGTTTTTTTTCAGGCAATTAAAGCAATGCACAGGCACACAGGGATATGTGTTAGAGAGGGCACATTCTGAGAAATATGGCTTGTAATTAGAGAGATCTGAGGATTCTTTAGTTCCTGTAGTAGGGCTTTTAGTGGTTTTGTTAGCTGTATTTTCTGTACATTTGGGTGTTTTGCAAAAGGATGAAGCACCATTGTCTCATGAGAGCATATTTGTAGAAATTTTAGCTTGTATGTGTGAGTGTAGAAATGTTGGATGCTTGTTTAATAGGTTTGCAATGAAATCAGTAGAATTACAATGGGAATTGGAAAGAACTCCTATACTGTTCTCTGTACAATTTATAACTCATTAATTGTTGCAGTCTTACTGTGCCAGTACTCTTTAAAGAATTATTTAAAGTTCTTCTGTAGGAAGTAAGTATATTATCTTGATATGCATCCCATTTTCTCTCTTTTTTTTATTTTTTTCCTTCTTTCATTGTTCCCTCTGTCTTTGTTAATCAGATGGTTGTATTGACCAATTAGCCAAGGGTGCTATATGTTTTCATGATTGCTGGTTTGGGGAATCAGGCTATTTACTGGAACTTGGATGCATGATAAATTCTCCTATAAGTAACCACCTGAACAATTTCTATAACAATTGCCACTGTGGATGGAATAGATGAGGGCCCTTGCCTTTCATTGAGAATGAAATCTGGCTAAGTGTGATGTCGGATCCTATCCAAACCTCTTCTGGATTTTTCTCTAACTACATTAAAAATAAAGAGCAGATTATCTCTCCCTTGACAGATTCCACTCTTCACCATACCTTCTTCCGACTGACGCTGCAGATGATTCCATTTGATCTGGTGCTTGATCATAGTTAATACTAGTGGAATGTACTTGTATCCAATCACCAATATTTTGCAATACCAAGTAGAGAGGAATATCAAATTCTGTGATCATTTGTTGGCCTTATTCCTATTAGACTGCCAGTCAGAGTCTGGAATCTCAGTCTAATTTTGTTTCTTTAGCTAATGAACAAAGATGTGAAACTCTTGTTTATCCCTCATAAGAAAAACAGAACAATTGAAAGAGATTTTTGTTTTCTGTTCTTCTTACAGAAAATTGTTTATATTATCGTAGAATCTAGGAATCAGAGCTCCACTACTTCCATTATGTGCAGTACTGTAAAAGCAGAACAAAAAATCCCAGAGTCATCAGTATATACAATAGTATCAGTATATACATTCATCAGTATATACAACAAGGAACAAGAAGTATATCTGTATAAAGAAAAATAAGATTTGCATTTTGAATTTATTCATCCACAGAATGGAAAAAAACCACAAAACACCAAAAACCAGACAGTGGAAAAGTTGTTTACAATAATGCTAAACCTTCCTTGATGAGACACTTAGACTGAGATGCTGTCTCTCACCTCTGTTTATTGATTGCTTTTCTGACTTTTTGCTGGATGTCGGAGTCTTGACAGGGTGAACATTGCCATGAACAATAATGAAGTAGCTGGATCCTGTCTTATAAACCATAAAATGGTCTAAGAAGAAATTAAAAAATAATAATTGTTGTCTAGATTTCCACCTCAGCATGATTTATGAGACTTTTAGGAAGCTGACCTTAGATTTGTCATAAGAAAGGGTAGAAGAAACACCTTATTTCTTTTTGAATTATGAATTCTGGCTTTCATGAAAACTTCAGACATAATCCACTTTGTTACTAAGCTAACAGAATGTAGTCCTCAGCCGTTAGTAATTTACAGTAATGATGAATCAAAATATGGGCCAAAAGTTGTAATGACATTTAAAAAAAAGTCTGGTGATTTAGGTTGCCTCACATAAAATTTCTGACAGTCAACCAAATCAAATACAAGTGGATTAATCTTGTCCCCAAAGACAAATTTGATCTAGTCCTTGCACACTATTATTTTGTATTTAAATACATATTAATATTCTCATGCTTTATTCAAAATGTGAACCATTATTCAAACCTGCTTTCTGCTTTATGGCTTTGGATTACTGTGCAATGTTTGCTCTTTTTTTTTTTTTTCTTTTTTTTTTAAATTTGTCTGACCCCTTTATGCCCTATATTTAACTGTCTCAATTTGTATTGATGTCTTAAATTGCTACTGCCTGGAATAACTTGAGATTGTCAAAATAAATTGGAATTACACAATTTATTTCAAATTAAACACAGATTCCTGTAGATCTAGTCCATCTGCTTTGATGCTTGGATTAGCAGAGTCAGGCTAATTAAATTCTGCTCACTGTATTTAAATTCTTGAATGTATTTTGTTCATGGCCATCCTTCAAGCAAGAAGATAATTATCTGGTGAATCTGAAAACATCCTAAGCTATTATTCTGAATTTGGTCTTGGAAAGGTCTTCAAATGTTTACACAGGTTTTTGGTTTTGTTTTACTTTGTTTTGGGGTTTATTTTATAAGACATATTATGTGCTGCTGCTCTGCTAGGTAAGACAATTACACTGAGTGGATGGCTACTGATTATAGTCAATTCAGCAGACTGTGTTTGGGTCTGAATTGAAGCTAGAAATGATCTTTGATTTACACTTAAGGGCATGGTGAGCCCAAATTGCTCTACCTCCTTGCTTCCTCTGCAGATCAAAGTGGACTTTCAGCTTGCTCTTACATGTGCAAATATCAAATTAATTCAATAGTAGAGATGACTTAAAAGGCACATGTAATCCATGACCTCACCAGGAGCCTGAATGATACTTATTGCTTGTGCATTTGCAGAAGGACACATTACTTTTTAAAATTATAATGAAAACCAAAATATGCTCATCCAGAAGTTGTTTAAAACAATGAAAAACAGTTATATTAACAAAAATGAAAAATAAAGTGAAGATTGGCTTTATAGGCAGCTCTTTCCAACAATGAGGGACAATTGGGAAGAAGTCAGGATAAGACAGGGAAGAGTTTCAGAATTGCCAAGAGAAAGTTGCTGCTCTGAAAATTGAGTAGTGGATGCAGAGACTGGTCAACTTCTCACATTTTTCAGATTGTCATAGGAAATGTAAGGTACTGCAAGGATGAGATGAGGATATTTTTTTTCCTGTCCTGATGGAAGTTGTTCCAGAGACAAATAAAATGTGGGCAATGAACCACTGAGAGGGAATGCTAGAAAGGCTGTGGTCTTAAAATCAGACCTTTCTCCTGGAAAAGATGAGATAAAGCTCCAGCTCTGGTATTGCTCTGGGATCATTGTGTATATTTTGAGTTAAAGCTTTAGCAGTGAGAAAGGAAAAAGGAATGCAAAATCTGGGCTAGAAAGGGGCTATGCCTCTTTTGTCACCTGTTGCCCTTGACTGACCTGACTTTCTGATTTTTTTCACTGTCTTCAGACATCAGGTCTTGATAATCCAAATCACATTTAAGATTCACAAGGGATTTAGGGATAGTGTTTAAAAACCTTTTGGATTTATTTGTCTGTATATAATTTTTCAATTCTAAATATCTATTTATTTAAAAGGAAGCATACTAAAGCTTTAGTTCAATAAACCATATTCACTGAGAGCCAACTGTGACCTTCCTAAATAAGAGAAATAAAAAGAACTATATTAATAAGAAATACATTAGAGAAGTCAGAGAAGGGAAAGAAGGGAAGATAATTTTTTTGAATCTTGCTCTTAGCTGATGCATTGACACCAAACTCATCATCACTAGCATAGAATCATAGAATCATGTATCATGGACTGGTCTGGGTTGAAAGGGACCTTAAAGATCATCTAGTTCCAAACACCCTGCTGTGGGCAGGGACACCTTCCACTAGACCAGGTTGCCAGTGTTCCATTCAACCTGGCTTTAAACCATTTCAAGGCTGGGACATTCACAACTTGTCTCTCTCTAGGAACTGAAAGTCTTTCTGGGCTTTTGGCAGATATATAAAGCTAGAATTTCCATCTAGTTATTCTAAATTATGAGCTTTATTCAAGGAAGAAGGAGCACTTACATGAAATCCCAGTATATAAGCTGCTTCCACTTGCTTTTGGCACAAGATGAAATTGGTTGTAAAATACAAGTCAGAAGATACATGTAGAAACCTGCAGAGTATCTTCAGTTTGAAATTCTGTAATAGTGTTTTATAAGGGTCTTTAGGTGGCAGCTTATTTCCCCCAGTTGCCCTGTAAATGATGATATTAGTGTTAAGGAGACCCTTAAACTCCTGATATTTAATTTTAAGCATCTGTTGAAGACTTCAGCACATACAAATCTTTTTAGGCATCAAGTCCAACTACTTGAAGTTTAAAAGGAGGTTTATTTTAAGATTCAGCAAAAACATTTATAAGCTTCTATAAGAGTCACATCAAGAGATACCATTTTGCTCACTGTTACTATTAGTTGCTATTAATATTACTCTTATTAATGATAACTATACTTTTTAGAATTGTAATCATTAACTGTAAGAATGTTTTGTAATGCTTTCCTGAGTTCTTACATGTATAGAGATACCATTGGCATCAATTATTTGCTGTTATTATTGTTATCAATGATTGTGATCATGATATGTTGAAAAATATTTCAAGAACATTTGGAGTCCCCAGCTGAGCTCACAGCCTCATTTTGCCAGGCTTTACAAAAACACACAGCAACAACTTATGCCTCTCTTTCAGTACAAACAGATGTGAAACATAAGAAGCTGTTGGTGTGATTTGATTAGGAGAGGTATACTTTTATAGTACAAGATTAATTCTTATTTTAGTTGACTAGTGCCACAATTTCAAAAATGCAAATCACTCTGGCTTTAGTAGAGCTTTAGTTCTGTCTTTTTGGTGTTGTTCCCAAATATGGAGAATAATTGTTAATGTGGTTTCTAATTTACTCACTTGAAAATGCATTATTTCAGTAATTTAACTTTAGTTTGACTAGCTATAAAAATCTGTTGGTACATCATATAACACTTTTCAGCAGTTAAGCCCTCAATCAGATGATAGAAAAAACCCAAGAAATACTATCAAACAACCCCACCTTGAAAAGTTCTTATCATATACTCAAGTGACACAATATCAGTTCATGGGAACTGAGTGAGCCTGTGGAGGATCTAACTTAGTGAGGTTATTTGGCAAGTTAGTGACTTTTGTCAGACCTTTTGTGTTCTCAAAGAACATGGAAAAAAGTGATTCAGCCTTGAATACTAATATCTTTATGGTAGCACATTCAGAAGCACAGTAGGAAACAGTAATTTAGGATTTTACATATAAGCCATGCCTAATAAAAGCAAGATCCCTTATCACAGGTTGATCATAGATGAAAAGTTGTCTTTCTGACTCCTCAAAATGTAGTTTGCATCCTGCAAAGCATGAATCAAGAAGTATTTCCTCTATCAGTTCCATAGAAAGTCCTCTCAGGAAGTTTAAAAAAACTTCAAGTTTGATCTGTTTATTTGCTTCTTTTGTAATATCTGTCTATGATTTTTTCCCTTTTCATTTCTACCATGCCCTTGAAAACTAACAATGGCAGGTTTTAGTGATTACTTTTACATCAGGTTAGAAATAATCTATTATTCTCAAGAATGAGTTAAAATTTTCTGGACTCTGGCAAAATATTGCTTTAATTTCACTTCCTTATTCAGCATGGTCTGGTAAAGTTGCAGGTTCAGAGACACCTCATGTTTCAAGAGCAAAATGCTGCAGTCTGTATAGGTACAGTGGCTTCCTGCAGGATACACATCTGAGCTCAGCACTGAAAAAGTTTCATTTGCATGGGCATTCACCATATTGATTGCAACAGAAAAGACAACAGATAATAAAGGTAATAAAAGTCAGTGCTGCTCAAATAAAATCTTGTTTTTAGCCTGCATGAAAGCTCAGTTGGAGCTTCTGTGATAGGGCTAGTCTTTGAAAACATTTGTCTCATAAGCATTTTTAGATAGTCTGCATGAAGTGATATAGAAAACCAAAGGAAGTCACAGCTTTATGTTCATGACAGTGAGACTGCACTGTAATTTTAAAATGCTTCCAATAAAATAGAAATGAATGTACTTTCCTTGATTTGACATCTTCAAAACAGTTTTTGGCTACTGTTCTTTACAGATATGCTGTGGCATGCCACGTGCATTTTTGGCGTGTATTGCAGCAGCAACAACTTTACATTTCCTGCAGGTTTGCAGCATTCAGGTAGGTATAATGGCTTTCCATATTCCTTGCTGTCTTTTATTACCTTATCTGGCAGTTGAAAAGGACATCTGCTGTCTGCACATATGGTAGGCTTCAAATCTCAGATTCACATAGGAAATCTTGAAGGATATTGGACAAAATGTTTTTCTTTAATGGATGATAACCCTTGCCTCTAAGATTGTTAATGGCAGAAAACTTAAGTTTTTCTGTTGTAACAATTCACAGTGACAATGAAACCCACAGACAAATGTGTTTGGCTTCCTCTGTCCTCTGTTAAATGTCTGAAAGTCAGATGTTGAAATATGATCTAGTCAGCCTAGACTCCCTTGTCAGCCAAGTAAGAAAGTTATGCACCTCCTAAGGGTGATTCATTCCTAAGGAGTGTTTAAGATTTGTCCCTTGAATTTTCTAGGACTGTGTCTTTCTCCAAGTAAAGGAGTCTCTGGCTTCAGATGTGAATGCAACCTTTTCAAGTCTGAAGTTAATTATGCTTCAACCTATCCTTGAGAGCTTTAAGATTTTGATACCTGAAGACAAGAGAAGCTTTAGATGGTACAATGGATCATGTGAACAGTCCATGTCAAATATAGTACAATTTAAACAGCTGATAAGAACGATTTTATGCCTTTTTATTTTTATTGGAATGAGATAAGGAGCTCTCACAGAGGCAGATCCCTAATGGTCTTTTATGGTTGGCAACTGCAATTGGGTGTTTGCAAGAGGCAGTGACTCAAGTGCTTTTTATCTAATGGGAATGTCAAAAAATATTTTGTGGTAGGTGTGAGTGTGTGTATGTGCCTGTGCATCCCTACATATAACACACTTGAAATTCAAGAGAACACTTTTATACAAAACAAGAACAGTATAAACTACTCAAGTTATCATGACACTACTAGCTCAAGGAAGATATTTAAAGGTTCTCTGTTGAAACACCTCAAAATTACTCTGATCCAGGTTAAAGGGAATTGCTACTTTCTCTTTTTATTTCCTTTTCATTCTCAGCCTGTGCTGCCACAGGCCTTTTTCTGTGACCTTTGGGCAATTGACAGCACTGGTTTCTACAGCATAGGTGCGTGGAGATATGGGGACTCAGCAGCACTGTAACTGAACTTGATTTTTCAGCACTAAATATCTGTCTTTCAATTTCATAATGCGAAGGAGGGTCAAAGCAAACAGTTACAGAATAAAGTCTCACAAATCACCTCATGCATGAAATCACAGGAGAAAAGGGGTAGCAGGACCGAGCAGCTCCCTGCTTTTCATGCTCAGCTCCGTGGCTTTGGGGGTAGCCAGGGGAATCCCAGCTGCGGTCTGTGCTCCCTGTGCCGCTGTGCACTTCCTCTTGTGGTGTGTCACAGTGCTGGCACTGGGGCTAGCAGTGTCACCTGCCCTCAGCCCCAGAGGAAAATGAAACCAAACAAGTTTTACAGGGGACTTTCAACACTGAATGGGGGTGGATCCCATTACACTCAAGGCAAGAGATACAACTGAGATAAAAAAAAAAATTTGGTTAGCAGCAGCTTTTCTGACCACTGCAGCCGGTGCCAACAGATTGATTTGAGCAGCTTTATCCTGGTCAAATCTGTGGAAGTTGCATTACCTGCAAAAAAAGATAAACAGAAGATTTTCAAGTTTAAAGGGTCAGGGGAAGCATAGATCTCTCAGCTAGAAAGTCAACGAGCTGATCTAGGGCCAGTTCTTTGGAGAGTGGTAAAATTCACTTTAGATTAGGTGATGGTAAAATTAACAATTATGTGAGTAGAGATGAGTTCTGAATTCAGAAACTAAAACTGGGTTTTCAAAATTCAGCCCAGTGTCTAGCCATCAGACTTATTTTTCCTTTCCAATTAAACATCTGAAAGCACAATTTATTGCTACCTATGAAAAAAGTGGTAACTTTCCCATAATTTTCCACTATAAAGAAGAGGTGAACACAGTTGATATTTCATGCTTATTTTCTCAAGATATTTTATCCTCAAATATATGTCTGGGCTTTATGGTAAAGTAAGATATTAAATAACACAGGATCAAAGTCTTCAGTATTTGTTCTGCATCAGGGGAGAATGCTATACTGACATAAAAAGTAAACTTTATGTTTATACATCTGTCCATCTTACTGTTCTGCTTATAACACAGACTGTTGAAATGGAAATAACACTGTCTTATGTTCAAAAACCAAACTAAAGAAAAAGCAATTTTTTTTAATCAAGACCTAATAGTCTCCAAAGAGATATTATGGGGTATTTTTGTTTCTCTTTTTTTTCCATCAAGTTTGGAATTTAGAAACTCTGAACTGAGGACATTTGAAAATCTTCAGTTCTGCTTATATGTTTCTTCTTAAATCCCTGTAAAAACCCTTGGCTTTAGGTGTCACAATAATGAATAAATGATTATGGATTGCTATAAAGTATGACTGCTATTACAACTGTTTAGAATGCGATAAAAATCTTTGTTCATTTTTCCAAACAGAAAATACAGCATGTATTATAACTTCAATAGCAAGTGAGTATATTTGATGTTGAGCTTCCTTGAGATTACTGCAGTGTTATCTTTTTTTGACATTAAGCACCATTTCAAGTCTAAAAATAGTTTTCTTCAGAAGTAATATGTTAGTATTTATGTTACCATTAGCATGTTTAAATGAAGGGCATTTAGATTTATTATTAGTAAATGAAAATACTGCTAAATTCACATTAATATTAGTCTTAGAACCTTATATATTTAAAGTATTCTGTAACATAATTATATAAAGGAAATTCAGTTTTAATATGTCACATAGTTTTATCATCTTACAGGCAGCCCTCCAAAGTTAATAATGTCAGGAAACATGAAGTGGTTTTGGCTATAAGATTAGACTTTTTATTTGGGAAAGGGCTTTAATTTTCATTTCAAAAGCAGATTTCATGCCCCATGAAATTTAAATGGTGACATTTAGAAAAAGTTCACTTTATTATAATATAGTGAAAAATTATAGTGTACATGCTTCTTGCTCAATCCATCAAGACTGCCTCTGGAAAGACAAAGAATCTTTTTGCAGGTAAAAAAAGTAAATTCACTAAATAATCAGTTTCACTAATTACTCATCCTCAGGAGGTATATAGCTAGGGATAATTATTTACTGCCTGAATTTTATTGACTGGAATTTGGAAACAAAACTTCTAAATGTATTCAAAAGTTTTCTTTTTATTTAATGACACTTATTTACTGAAAAAGTTTAACTTCCGTGGAGAAATTCTAAGAACACCTGACAAAAATTAAACAGACAATGCTAGTAACTCTTTATTAGAAGTGACTAAGCAATGCTGTGATCACCTTCCAAGAAGTGGGAGTTGTCTTATGCAAGAAAGATTTGTCCATATGCTTCTTTGCAAGAAAGTTAATGGAGAAGAGTCCCTTACCTTTGAAAATATGCAAGTGAAGCCTTCTAGACCAGTGCTCAGAATCTCTATAGGCATGTCTTGATGTTTATAATTTCATAAAAATGAGAGGTCAATATTAAAAAGACTGGAGCAAAAGTGTTTTTGTTTTGTGTGCACTGCCATAGGCCATCTCTGCAGGAATGGAGAGCTGTTCCCAGCAAAATTATGGCCAGTCCTCTGTGTAGAAAGAGACCAGCAGAGACAAGATGCAGGAAATCAACTCAGTGGGTGTGCTAATTGTGTCTGAGGTAGAGTAAATGTCCTTCACAATTGTCTTGTTGAGTTGTGCTGAAAACAGCATTGATAACAGGGATGGTTTTGTTGCTGCTGAGCAGTGCCTACACAGTGTCATTTCTCTTTCTCTTACATCCCACCAAGGAGTTGGGAGAGCCACAGCTGGGACATGTAACTCCATCTGACTGAAGGGAGCTCCCAAACTTTATGGCATCATGTTCAGCATATAAATCCTGGGCATGAAGGAAGGAGTGGTAGCACATTCAGAATGGTGGCATTCGTTTTCTCAAGTAACTGTCACACATGATGGAGTCCAGCTCTCCCGGAGATGGCTGAACACCTGCCTGTCATGGGAAATGGTGAATGAATTTCCTACTGTACTTTGCTTGCATGCATGAGTTTTGCTTTCCCTATTAAACTATCTTTATCTCAGCCCATCAGCTTTTTCCCTTTTACTCTTCTGATTTGCTCCCCAGTCCTGTTGGTGGGGGTGTGAGCGAGTGGCTCTGTGGTGTTTAGTTGCCAGCTGGGGTTAAATAACAACAGCAGGCTATCTTCAAGTACCATTGATAAAAAAAGGATCTCTTTTAAGGAAGGAACAGGCCAATTTACTGCCTTTGAAGTGCCCTGGCTGTTCTTCAAAAAAGAGGTGGGTAGTAAAAAGCAGCCATCCCTTACATTTCCCAGTTGCCCTGTTAACAATAGATTTTTGTTAAGCATGTAGTAGCAATGCAGCTGTGACCTGTGATTCATTAGTTCTGTAGTTGGATAGATATATATGAATCCTACTGCTTCAGTTAGTATCAGCCAGAAACTGACCATTAATTTCATCAATCAACGACTGAACCTCATGGACTGGTTACAATTAGTGTTAACTAAATGGTGTATAACAGCATGTGCAAGCCCTGGCAGATGTTGTGATTCTCACTGGGCTTTGCTTTTTTTTAGAGGAACTGCTTATGCCTCAAAGAACTTTTTGATATAAATGAGGGAAAAAAAAAAAAAAAACGAAATGTGAAAGAATAGATATCTCCATATCAAAGCAAAAGTTCAAGACCCGCATCCAGTAAAGAACATATTCAGCTGCACCCTCCCCAAACCTTTGGTAGAAGTGTTATAAAAAGAGATTTCTATAAAATCATGGAATGGCCTGGCTTGAAAGCAACCCTGAAAACCATATAGTTCCAGCTTCCCTGCCATGGGCAGGGTCACCTTCCACCAGACCAGGTTGATCAGATTTCCAGCTTTGAACTCTTCCAGGAATGGGGTATTTACAACTTCTCTGAGAAATCTCCTCCAGTGCCTCACAGTAAGGAATTTCTTCCTAACAGTCAAGCTAAACGTAGATGAGAGAAGAAAACGGGTGACAATGGGAAAAAAAGAATGATTTCACTGAAGAAAATACAGAAACAGGAATGGGTGTAGAAACTGCAGATCAAATGGGGGAGTTTGCTATGTTGGCTTGTCTTGGTTTAGGAAGAAGCTTTAGCAGTATTTAAGAATTTACAATTGATTTATTCTCTGTAAACCATCCTATAATTTTAAGAGAACCAGTTCAATAGAATATGGTTGCTTACTAAGCTCCCAAAGAAGGAAGTAATGTCCTGACAACATTTTGCAGTTTTCTTAAATTTGTGAAGACAGTTGTTTTATCAAGTGCAAGAAATAAATCAGGGGTCTGAAAATAGGGATAAAATTTACAGGCAGAAAACTTTTGCCAAGGAATTAAATAATATTCCTTGGCAAAAGTTTATGGTTCTCCATATTTAGAAACTTTTATGGTTCTCCATATTTAGAAAATATGGAGAAACTTTTATGGTTCTCCATATTTAGAAATTAAAAGTGACTTTTAATTTCTAAATATGGAGAACCATAAAAGTTGCCAGTCTAATGTATGAAGTAGTGGGTAAGTGGATAGTGGGAAGACTTTACTGGTAGAACTAAATCATGTCTGTGTATTGATTACCCGTTTCGCCTCAGGTGTCAATGTTTAAGGACCCAAATTTTCCATACAATTAACAATTAAACAAGGTTGCTGAAGAAGAATGCAATCTTACACAGTTGTCTGGACACAAGTTGTACCCAGTGAGCCTCACAGGTTAAGACTTTCAGTAATCCACTGTGCTTAAAAGGTTTTATTAAGAATAATCCTGATAGTATTGATTAATTGATGTCAAGATAAGATTTAGAAGTGCTAAAACTCTTTGCCAGTCTCTTCAGTTTATTCAAAAGAAAGTCTAGCTTCCAATCCTCTGGATTTAATCTTATCCGGTATCATTCTCAAGGTATAGAATAAATGTTCTGAGAGGATCTATTTCTCTGGATATGAAATGCCATAATAGCTATTGTATTATGTAGTGGCCACTACAGGAACTGCCCTGCACATTTGATTTTCACATCTCAATCAAACCAGAGCAGCAGAGTGGTCCAGAACAGGTGGTGCTGTGCAATGCAGATGATTCAGCTTTCCAGGGATCTATCCACCACTGTTTTTCATGGTCTCTGACTCTGGGAACTGAGTCAAGGTGGTGAACACCTTTTTTGTGTAAAGCACTTTCTCTTTTGTATACTTTTGCCATCAATATTGTTGTTCTGTGCATTATTCCACTGCATTACAGTAATTGGTTATTTCAACCCATAGTCTCTGCCTCTGTCTCTCTCTCGCCAGAGGGGGTGGGGGGAAGGAGAATGGTTTGAAGTTTAATTTCTAACTGGTGTTGAAGTACTCCAATACTTTATACACAGAGGCAAAGGGATTAAATATCTCTCCATTAGTGTTATTAACGATATCCTTGTTCATCTCTTTGGGAATTTGTTATTTACTTGTTCCTGAGAAATGCATTTTTGTGACCGTTAAGAATCAACATTTTAGTTGTACATTGTTTCTGTGGTATGACCTCAAACTTTAACAGATTCTTCTATTATCCTAAAAACTTCTCCCTGTGGACTTACTATGGCCTTCTTGTCTACTACAGAAGAATCTAGATGAAGCATAGAGCACAAGAGGAATTTCAAGTCTTTCAGCTTGTTCTCTTTAAAATAAGAATTTTACCAAGTGTTCTGCGTTCCGAATATTTGTGCGGAACAACCCAGATAGTTTCTACCTGTGTGCTCTACACACTCATTTTTATTAAAAGAGGTAAAAGAGATGCATCCCAACAGATGCAACAAATTCACCTCCTTTCCCACAAATATCCCAAACTGAGTTTTCTGTTCAAAAAGGCTGCTTTGCAGCCAAAAAAAAAAAAAAGTTTTCTTAGCAGTTTTTCTCTCTCATTTTATTGTGTTTTCACTCTTGATAGAAAACAATTACTTTTCTTATCACTTTAGGAAATGAATTCTTTTTAAGCACAGATTAATGCAATATTGATAAAAACCATTGTTATGTATATATGTCTGCAGTGAACAGAAGTAATTTTGTTCCTCTAGACTTTTTAAAGCTGCAGCATTATTGGCCGTCTAAGTCTCATTGATTTGCCTCATGTAAGCACATGGAGGTTTTTGTAAGTAATGAAATGCTAGGGTTCAGTTTGGTGCATCTTTCATTAAATCTGCAGTGATGAAATCTCTTTAATAATGTGTATGACGTTGTTTTCCCCTCCCCCAGCTTTCATCTGGGATGGAGATGTAATTGAATTGCTTTTCCTTCATATTTTATATAGACAGCTAGTAAAATACATGATATTTTTAAGACCTTGTGAAATTTAGCTTTCTTGTCAAGTTAGAACCTTGCTTTTTATATATATGTATATTCAGAAAAAAATACCTATTCAAACATTGAATTAGTAGCCACAACTAAACAAAGAGTAGATCAAAAAGACAAGGAAAGTAATTGTCAAAAATACAGACTCCCTCCTGAATCCCAAAGATACTTGATTTTATGGATGCTTTTAGAGAAAAGAATAATCTATCTGAAGTTCTTGAAACTTTGTTTACAATGAAATGAATAAGTGTTGCTACACGGAGGAAGAAATCTCTAAGCTTTTATTGTTTTAAAAATGGGTAATTTTTCTTTTTGTTATTGGACACTTGAAATATAAACAGCATTATGTTAAAACATTCAAGTTGAATTTATAAAGCAAGATTCTGAGTCTTGGTCAATACTTTAGTACATTAAGCATGTGATAGAAAGAACCGAAACTGAAAAGAATGGAGGCAAATGTCCTTTGCACTGCATGGAGAAGTATATATTCAGAGAAAATGTTTTTTTGGGTAAAATATTTGAGCTTAAATTATAGCTATGTTGATGACATTGATGAATCACAGATAAAATTTAAAAAGCCTTTTCCCATGAAAAAATAAATATATAAATAAAACTCTGTCTTTAAATATTAAAAAGATCAACTTATGAAGCCTGACACTGTCTTTACAGTGTAACACACTTCAGATGGGTGTAATGCTTGAATTACAAGTAATTCTTGTAATTACAAGAAATACAAATAATTTTAGTGCTGTCCAGTGTCAGAACTTTTGTGTCCATTTTAAAGCCTAGATAAAGTTCATAAAAGAAAGCCTGTTTCTACACTTTCTTTCCTTCTATCACATAAGACAGAGTTTTATATTTCAGCTACACATTGACACTTGAATTTTTCAAAGGCACTAATTCTATACCATAGCATAACTTACTACCCAGCTCTGATGGGTGTAGTGTATGGATCCACTTCTTCAGCTTCCTCTAGTTTGAATCAACCTATTGTTCCAGTATCTTCAAATACAAATCCTCTGGTCACCTTTTCTGCTAGTTACAAATTCATTGATGTGATACGGGTCAGAAAATAATGGACATGAAATCTGTTGTACATTGAAATGAAGGAAAAGCACAGGGTTTATTCCTAGGAAAAACAGCTGTTGTGAAAGTATGATTTAAGAAAGAACGGCACTGTGAAAGTATGATTTAGGAAAGAATGGCACTGTGATACAGCACAGCTGAACCATTAAAGAGGTTGCTTATAGGTGTCCTTCAGTTAGATGAAATATTATAAGGCAAATGGTTTGCCCTCAACAGAGTATGTATGTCTTACTAGATAGAGAACGGTCAGGGACAGGAGCCATGACTGCCTTCACTGCTTAAATGTCAGCTTGCTCCCTGGATTTGGGCTGGGCTGGCTCTCTCCAAAGTAACACTTGCCTACTGGGATCTAAATCAAAGCAATATGGGTTCAAATCAGATGGTGTCACTTTCCTTAGGATCATCATCCCTTGCTCTTTTACTACTTATCACTGTAGACAGTCAGTATGTTCTCACTTCAATGAAATGAAGTGCTGATGATGCTGGAGACATTTCCCGTTGAAAACTTGAATGACTTTCTTTCCAAGCATTGGCAGGATGCTAAAGGACAGTCAAGTAGGCATTAGTAAATGGAAGACATAAGCATGGACATACCCAAGTCTGTCTTTTTTAAAAGCAGTCGGGTGTATGGGGAGAGGGTAAGTAATCAGCCACCCTCCCTGTTCCTTATTTTGTGTGCTTGAGGCCTGAGATCAAATTCATCAGGGAATGAATGTAATCTAGGGACCGATAATCTGTATCTGCTCTAAGATATCATGTCCCTGTTACCCACAAAATGGCAACTATTTTTTTTAAAGGGAACTCCTAGAAATGTGTTTTATCTGAAGGTAGAAGCATGCATTTTGTATGTCTCTATAGATTATAATCTTGTTTTGTATCTTTGTAACAGTCAGTTTATAGCCAGCATAGATGTTTGTTCAAAAATGAGTCTAAATACTTTGAAACGTTTCATAATTCAGAAGTCTTCTCTGTAACTTTATAGTGGTGGTACATAATAGCCCTGATTAAGGTTGAGGATAATTTCAACTGTTTTCAGAATTTTTCCACCACTAGAACCTCACATTGTTTTCCTATACAGGCTTTTCTCTTAACCACCTGAATAGTTATTATAACAGTCTGAGTTCTCATATTACCCTCCCTGCTCCCCACTGTTACTTTGCCTTTCCACTAAGCTCTCTTCAGAGATAAATACAAATATGAATAGCACTCATAATTCAGCCTCTTCTAAAAGAACATTTCATTAATTTCTCAGTATTTGTATCTACTCATGGTGTTTATGTACTCTGCTGTTGTTCACTTTTCTCTTGTTTGCTTTATTGCTTCTCTGACGTGCGGGTTTTGGAGATTTCTTCTATCTCTTGTGTGATGGAAGGCCACTTAGTATGCATTCCCTTTCCTTGTCCTTTTTTTTTTTTCCTTTAATCCTTCTCTTTTTTTTTTTTTCCACATATAAACCACTAATCTGAAAAGACTGAATGTATTTTTCCTGAACATAATACAATAAATCTTTCTTGTACTCTGAAGAAACAGTGAAATGAAGCAACCTGATTAAAAAAGGGAAGGAAGAAAACCAGCCTATGTATAGTACAAAAAGCACCATTAAAATAGTCTTTAAAAAACAAAATCACAGTTCTGTGTTTCTAACCTGAAACAATTTTATTGGAATCAAAAAGAAAAGATGCATTACTAAAGCATTTAAAGTTCTGCAGATTTTTTTGTTTTATTTTAGAGATATTGTAGGAATAACACAGAAATTATCAGCATTTACACATTTCCCAGGTTTTATTTTGCTAAAAAATAAATTAAATTATTTCTAATTTCCAGTTTAGGCAAAATTTTATTGGAAAGATAGAAGAGGAACCAGCTGGAGGAACAACTTCTCTTATAAATGTTTAAAAAACCCACACTAGCGATATTGTATTACTTGCAGTTGTGAACTCTTGTCCTTTTCCACACTAGCATTAGTTTAAATGTCTTTTGCTGCAGTTTTCTTAGAATGTACCACAGCTGAACAACACATTTTGGAAGCTTTCTAGGCCATCCCACTGGTATTGACTGGCCTGGATGGATGAGAGTTGAAATTCCCATAAAGCTTAAAAATTGATTTTTGGAAGAATTCAGTCACTTTAAGAAAGCATTCCAATACAGAGGCCACTTGTAAATGGCAGTTCATGTGCTGACTAGAAACCCCACTCAAAAAATAAAAATTGTTTGTCAAAAGAGAGGAAGACAGGCTATAATCCAGCTCTACTTGAGAAATTTATTCTGAAATATTGTTGTTTTGGAAATCTAGATGTCCCAGTTTATTGTCATTCACTTTCATCTAGAGCATTGTTTTTCACTAATTTTTCTTTTCTTTAAGACACTTTTGTTTCTTTTCAATATAGTAAAACCCCATAAACCCATAGTCAAAAGCCATGTATATCACAGAATCACAGAATAGTTGAAGTTGGAAGGGACCTCAGGAATTAATTACTTTCAACCCTCCTGCTCAAGCAGGACCATCAATCCATGAAGTTGGGTTTTAACTTTTCAGTGAAATCAAATACAGGTCAAATCACTGCCTTCTAGATCTTGGGTTTAGCTCTTTATTTTGTGCTTCATTACATTACATTTAGGTGTCCTTTGAATCAGGAGAGGAATTCTACTAAAACTAAACCCTGGAAATCAGTGGAGCAAAACAGCAGCAGATTGGGAGCAGCAAGAAACAACAAAAGCATAGTCCTAGATAAAGGGAAAGTTTTCACACTGGTGTTACTGAGTAGCAGAGCAGCTTTGAAATTCGCAAATTCACTGCATTTTTGGCGGAGGAGGGAGGAGTTTATTCCTGCAGCGTTAAGAAGTCACTCCAGTCAATAGATAGGAAAGATGGACAGAAGAAACTAGATCAGATCAGGATTTAACATCTTCATGAGTAGTCTAGGATGGTGAAGAATGAAGAATGTGAGGTGTAAGGATGTTTTGAAAGACTGTATGCATAGCTTCTGTGAGAAAAACACAGCTCATGTCAGTACTGATTCAATGGAAATTACTTTTTTGACTTTTGGACACCCGATATACTTCTAAGCACTTAGCTATTGGTAAGGATAGTAGGAGTGCTGGAAAGTGTAATAGTTTCTTCTTCTTTGAGGCAGAAATAGCAGAAAAAGTGAAAGGCCAAATAGACTTATAGAATCTAAGTTTGGAGAAGACCTCCAGGATCATCAAGTCAAAGCTTTGCTCAAACACCCCCATATCAACTAAAACATAGGGCTAAATACCAGTCTGGAATTTATATTGAAAAGTCTGGTCTTGGAATTTTTAGAAAATTTTCTGGGGATGGTGACTCCACCAAACTCCCTGGGCAGCCTGTTCCAATGCCTAACCACACTTTCAGTGAAAAACCTGAACCTGCCCTCATGCAGCTTGAGGCTATTTCCTCTTTTGTCCTGTCACTTGTTGCTTGGGAGAAGAGGTCAACTCCCACCTTGCTACAACCTCTGTTCAGGTGGCTGTAGAGAGTGAGAAAGTTTCCCCACACCCTCCTTTCCTCTAGGCTAAACAGCACCAGATGCCGGCTGCTCCTAAGATGCCTTTCTCTTCAGACCCTAAACATCTTGTTCCATAATGATGAAAGTCTGATTTAATGCAAGTGACCTCCAGCAATAGAACGGATGATTTTCTTATGCAATACCAGTTGCCCTCATTGCCTAGTCCTCTGGTTAAACTGAGCAATTCCTGTCCTTTGGCAAAGCAGCTTGACTAATTGCAATTAATTTTTGCTGTAAGCTAATACTTTAAATGCCAACAGTAGTTGTGCCTAATGAAGTGAAAATGAAAATGAAATGGATAGTTCCTTGTCACAGGAGGAAAAAAATTACAAAGAACATGCCGTCTAGAGGAACTGTATATAAATATATATAAAAGAAAACAAGTGTTATTAAAGAGCATAAGAGAAAGGTAAAGAATAAATCAAAAGAAGTATGTTGCTCAGCTGAATAGTAAGCTGTCCTAGTTAATAGGGCCAAACTGTTACTGTAATATGTGCTTCTCTCTTATGTTAAAAAAAAAACTGAGATAAAGCAGAGAGATCTTAGAAGAAGAAATTCTAAGAAGTTTAAGGCAAGAAGTTAATAATGAGATGTCTTCTGGGAATGCTAAATGAAAAGGAAAAAATGTTGTGTACTACTTTAGGCTAGACTGCTGCACAGACTTTATTTTTCAAATTTCAAGGACAGTCACTGCAGAAGGAAAGCATAGATGGTGATAGATAAAGATCTAATTAGTGATAAAAAATGCTTTTAGAATCTCCAAAAACTGTACTCTAAGATATAAAACACCAAGATGAACTTGTATGGGGGTACAAAGCTAGCAATGATACTGTGCACGAACAGATCAATTTTCCAAAATATTTAACAGGACAACTAAAATCAAAGGTACTTTCTACTACATTTGTTGGCTTAGTATGTATGAATCAGTATATGTTAGAACTGTATTTGAAGAGCTTAGTTTGAACTTGTTGTGCCAGTCCTAAACAGCTTTAGAAATTCAGGTGATCTATTATCTTTTCAAATATTGCACATTAGAACCTGGAAAAAAGATATATTCAGCTCTATTTATTTGGTTTGTAGTAGAGGGCACATCCAGTTAATCCCCACAGTTGCCCTAAATACTCCCTGAAAAACTCCCTGAAAAACTTTTGCACCTACCTTACTTTTGTTTCACTACTGCAAGGATTTCTACATCTAAATTTATCATAAGTGCAGAGGGTAGAATTGAATCTGTGATCTAGACAAAACTGCTCACACTCAGAGCATAGAAAAGGGAGTGCAAAGTTGAGGGTACCATCAAGAGAGGGAAGGGAAGCACAAGGGAACTCAACAAATACCTTAGACCTGTGGGACCTCTTTTTATTGAAACAAATATGGACTTAGACACTGTGAGAGAAGGCCAGCGCACTGATGCTTGCGGTAACTGCCTCTCTGTGTCCAATCTGTCCTTCTGGCTATATCTGGTGAACAGTAGTGAGCCTCTGACTTTGCTTGAAAACTTTACTAGATCAGTAGGAATTGTATTTGCTTTGTCATAAGAACTCTATTTTAATTCCTAGTTGAATTAGGACAGCTCTCATCAGTTTTTTGTTATGATTTCAACTAAACCTTTGCTGACTATGTCTGTGTTAAGGAAAACCAAAACAAAACATGAACGAAAAGAAAAAACACCACCACAAAAAGATATCCCCAAGGGATAGCCTTCTGCACCAGCCTATGACTGTTTTGGCTACTGAATTCTTAGTGTCATCACTGGTACAGCTATGGCTGTGCCAAAGTGTTCACTCTAATTTTGTCTGAATACAAACTGATGAGAGAAGATGCCAAGAAACACTCCCAAAAGGCATTATGGACAGCACTGTTCCATATTTGGGTCTCTCTGCTCTGTTTACTTCCCCAGCACTGTCCCAGCAGACTTTGAATCCTCCTACTCCCCCATATATTTTTTATGATACACTGCAGATCTTCAGTGTATGTGTCATGTACTCTCAGAGTCAGCTGTAGATTTTTCTTCAGAGATTTTGAACTGGTAAAAATAGATAGAAATAACAACCAGGTCTCCTTGCCAGAGATGTACTACATAAGGTCTGAAAAAGATATGTAGCCAAGTGCTATGCTGTGAGGAGGTGGCTCTGCTGTGTCACTTTGCCTTGGGGACAGAGAATGGATCTTTCTTCAGCTTAGTTTACTAATATCTATGTGCCAATGTCTGCTAGGCACCTAAAAGAACATTTGTTGTGTGACAGCTCTCTGAAGCAGAAAGAAAAGTTCAGCAAGATCTCAGCTCCTCTTGTAAAACAGAGGCATCTTTTGTCGTCCCTTTCAGATTCTCCTTTCTGGCACCTATAAGACATCACTGCAGTTTCTGGCATGGTGAAGGGTAATTTTTCCTACCAACACCTTACCTTGCTTTCTGATATCACCATTTAATATCAATCATAAAAATTGATGTTTTTGTTTTAAAAACATTTATCTTAACAGAGCAGGTGTGCATTCTGAAATGTCCAGTAAACTGTCCTCACAGAGAGCTCCATCTTTCCTGGAGCACCTAAGGCCTTTCTTGCCACTCTCCTACTTGCTTAGCAAGAAGGACCTTGTCTATTCTTTATTCTTAAACACTTCACAGATTCCATCAATAGGTCTTGGGAGAGAGGGCAGAAATCTAGATGCAGTATTCCACAGAGGTGCATATCCCACACCTTCAGTGAAAGCAGCAGTCTTGTACTTCATTACAGTTGTCTTTAGCTTAATAAATAATCACTTGCACACAAAAGGAATGTCCTGGTAACTAAGCTTGCAACTAGGCTTGACACAGATCCTCACTCACTGCCTGTTGTGGGACGGGGAAGAGAATCAGAAGAGAAAAAGAGAAAACTCATTATTTGAGATATAGACAATTCAATAGATAAAGAAAAAGCCCCACACACAAGCAAAGCAAACTAAGGAATTCATTCACCACTTCCCATGGATGGTCAGGTGTCACCATGATATTTTCTGAAAATTCCCTTTGCCAGGATTTTTCTCCTGAGAAGCTGAGAAGCCTCAAAGGAAAAGAAAAACAATAATTATCTGCTGCTGTGGAATGCAACAGGTGCATCTTTGATTGGCCCATGTTGGTTGTTTCTAATTAATGGCCAATCACAGCTGGCTTGGACTCTCTGAGAGTCATGAGCTTTTGTTATTCATTCCTTTCTATTCCTTTCAAGTCTTCTGATGAAATGCTTTCTCCTATTCTTTTAGTATGTTTTTATATATCATTTTATTTTAATATAATATATATCATAAAAAAAAAATCAAGCCTTCTGAAACATGGAGTCAAGATTCTCATCTCTTCCCTCATCCTGGGACCCCTGCGAACGCCGCCACAGTCAGGTGTTTAGACAGCCCCAGAAAAGCAGAGATCATCACACACAATGGGTGCTTTGGAAGGCACATTCCATTACTCCCTCTTCCTTCTTTATCTGCTTTTTAATGCTGAACATGATGTCTTGGGATATTCCTTGGATCCGTTGGTGTCAGGTGTCCCATTTGTGCAATGCTGTCCATCAGCTATCCCACTGAGCTTGGATGCCTGATAGCTGTGGCAAAGTCCTAAGAAATTGATATAGGAGACTAAAACAGCAGTCCTTTGAAGTGGTAAAGCATTTTAAACACTGTATACAGCAGGATGGATTCAGCAGAATCCAGACCAAACTTCTCAGAGAAACTTAGAAGTACACACAATTTGTGGTGAACAACAACTCTTACAAAAGAGTTATATATGACTGGATGGGTCAGGGCAGATTTAATACAAAATTAGATGTTTGAAGCTTTAGCTTTGAGGATTTAAATTAACTATGATCACTTTATGAGCTCTAGTTAAGGGTCTAACCTAACAAAAAAAATTTTAAGTTCCAAAGTTAATTTATAACCATAAACAATAACATGACAGCAAAAGGGATATTCAAAGATAGAGGTAGAGGCAGCCTCTATTGTTCTTTCATACTGAAAAATGCAAAGAATATGAAAATTATCTAGATTATATTTGTGGAGCATTTGGCTTAGGCTAAAATTCAGTGATGCATGCTGAACTCCCAGGACTGCAGTCTTATTTATGGGTTAAGAAGAATGAACTAGACTGGCAATGCATTTTCATGGAAAATTCAGGACAGAGCAGGGAGTTTAAATTTGTCTATACTACTAGAAGGTATGGACCCATCACTATGAAGTCAGCATTTACCAGCAGCAAAGTTGTTCAGGCCAATTAATTAACATGGAAACAAAAGTGTATATGATGAAAAAATACTGGCCTGGATTTTCTGAGCCAAATACCAAATCACAGTGGAAAATTTAAATGCCAAAGTGTTTTCTGTCTTTATTTTATGCCTTTTCTCATGTCTGTGTGTGCTCCACCCTTAACCATCATTTTGTTTCTTTGCTAGAAATAGTGCTGATTGGAAAGATTAAAAAAATTCTAGAAAGTTAATACCCATAAAAAGACTATATGATTTTCTTTTGAGGATTCATTGTTTGAGTTACCCAAATCTTGAACAGTAAATAGCATGTCTATAAGAATGATGTTTCTGCAGTGTAATAGGAAATACACCAGAGGACAAAAGTTAATTGAATTAAATATTGTTTAAGATAATTTGTTCATGTCAAGCTCACATTGGTTGTAGGTAATAACTAGTTTGGCAAGATCATAATTTTGTACTTCATTTTCTTGTTCCTAGATTTTGAATAGTATATTTATCTTGTCTAATTATAATACCATCACATTCTATTTACAGAATAATAATTGGAAACAAACCCACCACCATCAGCCCACACTACTTGGTGCTTTTAACTTGTAAAATGCCAAGACTTTGTTACCCTTATAAGAAACTGCATCTAATTTTGTGGGTACTTTCCCTGGTTTCAAAAATGAATGATGGAAAATAGATTTAATGCATTTATGAAAATTTGAGTCCTGAGTGCCAGCATGCTATGAATATTATAAATATCAAAGGCATAATGAATTTTCTTCCAAAGTCTCAAAAGATTATGGAAAAATTGCCACAGTTTTCAGAGACAGCTGGTTTGTGTCCCAAAATAAGGCAGAACTGTGCATGTACTTTTTTCCTTTATGTCCTGTGTCAGTGTGAAATCCATTGGACTTACAGTGATTTCCATTTACTACAGCTTCTTTGCTTGGAGATCTATTTGGCTGAGGTTTGTAAAGTGTAACATTGTGTAGAAACCAATGACAAAACCAGAAAAATAATTGCATAATGCAATAATTTTCTCTTGAGATCATCTCCCCAGTACTTTAATATAGAGCTCCAAAGTTTTGATTATTTGATGGTATTTCATTATTGAAAGGGTATTTGAAATATTGCTAAAAATTTAAATGTTATTGCAAATCTTCACACAGTTTGATAAGATTGACTCTATTTGGACAAATACTAGTAAACAGAATTTTTGGTCCAACGCGAAATATTTTTTTGGTATTTCAAACCAAATTAGAATTTGGAAATAAAAAAAGAGGTTGAGAAAATTTTGAATGCAGTAAACCAGATTTTGAATTATCTGAAGAGTTCTTATCTAGATTTTCTGGGTAGGTTTTCCGTTGATTTTAAAGTACACTGGGAACAGAAATGATTTAACAGATTTTGTCTTCATTATGGGGCATCTAAAACTTCTCTGGGCAACCTGTTCAGGTGCCTCATCACCCTCAAAGTAAGGCTTTTTTTTTCCCTAATAGCTAACTTAAATCAAACAACTCTCAGTGTAAAGACATTCCCACTTATCCTATTGCATGCCCTTGTAAATCCCCAGGTACCTTCAGGATCTTAAGACCTTTAAGTCTCATTCTGATTGCCAAAAAAACCCTTTTTTTTTTCTCCCTAATGAATGTGTGGGTATGGTTTTAGAATTGTGTTGTGAATGTTCTCATAGCAATATCCCCTAGAAGCTGTATCCATAATCTGTGTAAGACACTGTGGGCAGAGCTGAGGCGATGTGTAGGATGACAGTGGTGGTTCTGTGCGCTCCCTTACCAGAACATGTCAGCTGGAGTGAGTTCCAGGCTCCCAGACCCCTCACTGATTAATTTGCTGTTTGCATGTTTCACTTTTCTACATAGTCTTTTAGGTAGCTAGAGGACTGATGCTCCTTGAATTTGATGAATACCTAAACAAGAATACTGCAACTACTATTGCACCATGCATGCATTTCCTTCCTATATTCTATACAGAGAAACAGAAGATGTTTCTTAACCCATGCTCTACCCCTTTTTTTGATTGGTGGTTTTTGGGTTTTTTTTTTGGTTTTTTTTTCAACTTAAAAAATTAATTTATGGCTAATAAGGAGTGCAAAAATAAAATTCAAACCACACTGTAAATAAAACATAATTACTTGACAGGTAGCAACTGCACCCAGTCAGTAGCAGATCACCATAATCAATCAGCTGGTTCAATCAGGATGAGTATGCTCCAGTCTGAAAGAGATGGATCTGCTGGCAGGCTCTTTTAATAATGTTTTAGGAAGGTGAGAGGGCATATTAAGGTGAAATATAGTAAAGCTGGATGAAATCTTCTGTTTCAGTAGTGCAAAGAAGTTGTAGAGATACATGAGCAGCAAGGTAAGTATTCTTGCTCAGTCTCTATTAGTGCTATCTAATTAAATTATTTTGTTGTCTCAAAAACATGTTGTAAAGTGGCAACAAACTCTGTATGTTGGTGAAAAACCTTTGGAACATTTTTCCAGATGATGAAGGAAGAAGATGAAGTTGTTTCCCTCCAGTCTCACCTTTAACTTCACTGAGAGAATGGATTTACAAAAATTTACATAAATTTGCAAAACCAGGGCATGTGTGTAAGCTTCTCTATGTGCTCATTGCACAATTTTACCTGTCTGGACCTTTATCTTAGCAGACACTCTGAATTTGAGCTGTAGACTTCTGGAGTCAGTAGTATTGGTTTCTGTGTTACAAAATATACCATGTCTCTAACTCAGATCTGTAGCTACAGCCTATGAAAAGCTAAGTGAATAAAAACAAATAAAAATTCTTTACCACAATCAAAAATAAAACAAAACAAAAGAAACTACCTAAAAATGTGCTTGATTGAAGTCTCTAAGTATGGTGTTCAGCTACAGCCTTTAAATACCTGACTGTGTTTGTCTCAGGCTTGAGCTGAAATGTATGCCAGACTAGACATTCTGACCAAGACTTTAAAAAGCTAAAATTTGCACCTATGTTTGTGTTCCTATTCTGACTCTGATATCAATGATATTACTATTTTCATGTATATTTTACCATTTATCAGTGTTACAGCTCTTTTGTAATAGTATTTTTCATGTATTTTTCATTTAAAAAGCATCCACTAATCATCTGCTTTAAGTAAAATTAAAATCATCAATATGTTTATCTTTTTTTTCCCATGATTTTTTCTGATTATTATAGAATATTTATGGGAATTTTTAAAGCTTTATATTTTTTCTATCCTGATAATTTACTGATAATTTATTTCATATATCCTATATGAATATTGTCTTCTGTTCTATATGATTATTACTGTGCTTTACAAGAAGCTGGAACTTGTCACAAAAAACATTCTTCAGATTTCACAGACGAGAAATCCAGAGATTAATTTCTGAAAGATCCCAAAGACTTGTTTTTAACACTAATTTGAAACTAGTATCACTGTTATCTAGACATTAGAAAGTGCTTGCTTAGTACAAGTACTATATCTGCCTTGAAATCTTCATTTTCTTCAAACCTTTTAGAAATGTTCCAATTGATTGGATGATCTTCATTAGTGAAAAGAAATTACCTAGGACAGAGAACTTTATTGGGGTTTTGCTGTCTCTAAGGGCTTTTCAAGTCCCTGTATTTGAAAAAGGTTTGCTTTAACATGGAACAGTATTCTAAGATTACCTCTCACAGAGAACTGAATAACCTGTTTCACTGTGCATGATGATTTATCAGCATCACTTTAGTCAACTGGGTAAGTTTTTCTCCATTTGCACAGAGAGCATTTCATACTTCAAAAGTATAGAATCTTAAGTCATTGTCTATCTGTCCCAGTAGGCACACCAAAGCAGGCAATAAAGACCCTATGGAATTTAATGAATGCACATACCTGTGCAATAACACTTTAAGTAATGATAATGCAAAATAAAAAAATCACATAACTTCTAAAAAACATCTTGTAGTAAATTTTTCGTGTTTCCTGGAATTTGGGCTTTTACATGTCCATATTGTGGCACATCTATACATAAATGTTTATACAGGGGACCTCAATGCTATACCTATTACTAAGCTGAAGACTTATAGCCACAGTTCTCTCAATGGCATAAATTCAGTTGCAGAGGGAGCATTTCCAGCTCTAGTTACCTGAGATATTAAAGAAGTTTTTCCTGCAAGACTAAAAAAACCTAAGAAATATTGTAGGATGTAATGTAAAGGGGTAGGAATTTTTTTTGTGGATGCAGACAAATGGCAGACCACAACATATGTAACTGCAGTGGTGATATTTCTGAAAGCATTGAAACCTAGTGGAGGCAGAAGGTCAAGAAGAAACATCAAAGAGAATGTGCTGAATCTGAAAATACTGTCAGCTATCTTATTGTGGTGCATAGGAAGGAACCTGTTAGCCTGATTTAATTCACAACCAGCCTAAACAATTTGGTGTAAAGCCAGGTGTTGGCTGTTTGCTGCTGACTAGGAAATTTCATTCTGAATGAAAAAAACCCCAAACTTAAGGGAAACGATGGCAGAATTCAGAAATTTACTGTGCTCAGTGATTTTTTTCAACACTATCACTCACATTTCTGTGGTCATAAAGACAACATAGTTATGTCAAAATACAATTTGGTAAAAAGGTTTATTGCTACAAGAAAAAAAAGTCTGTAAAAAAGAATGAAAGTGTTATATGTCAGGCAACTAGTCCAATTTAATATCATATACTATAATAAATTGCACAAATACTGCTCTTCTTTAAGGAAACATCAAAAAAGCTGGCTGATTTTCACTTAGTTTACAAACTCCCTGGGAGATCTTGAAGTTTAAGCATATTGCACAGTGTCCAGAAAGGCATTTAAAAACCTGTATTTAAGATCAGGCACTGGCAAACCTCTGTTTGAGAGGACTGTGCTACATTACCTCTGCACAAAGTGGTCCATGGTGATTAAGAGAAGAAAACAGAGCAACATTCAAAGATTGCTGGGTCACTGGGCCCTGATAAGATGGTTTGGAACCTGTTTCCTAAGATTTTTATTTTCTACATTAAGGAATGAAGGGCATAATTTTTTTTTGTTGTTTTTAGTCTGAAATTACTCTTTTCATGAGACAAACATGAGTAGAAATTAGCCAATATTTTGTTTTACACTTGATGCATCAAGAGTACAGAATTAAGTTTGGATCTTATCAGCTCCTTAAAACTGCTGCTTCATCTGTATTATAAAATAGAAAAAAAAAATTGTCTTATGAACAGTTTTGTTGAATATGGTCTGGATTTGAAAATTCATGTAGTATAGTTTACAGAGATTAAAAGTTCCTTTCTACAGCTAAGCCTGAATATAGGTTCTGGCAACTTTCTTGAAAGATTATTCCCAGCCACTTCTTATCTTTCAGAAGTGACATTATCACTCCACTGTAAATGTCAGTTAGGCTTTAGTAAGAAGGTCTAGCTCCCAATCTTATCACAGATAAAAATTGCCATTAATAGTCCTGATAATTCACTGGAGTAAGTACACCAAATTTCTAATATACCTTGAATAGTGTGTATTATTCACAGGTGTGGAAGAGAAGACTGATTATCATATTAGCATACTTTGTATATTTAAATTTATAAATGGATTGTATTAAATAGTTACAAGATATAAAAGACTTTTGTTTAAATGTCTTAGATGTTGGTCAAGACCAGAGACAGTTGCCAAACTATTTTTGTGAGAGTGAGTTTCAGACCTACAACTCCAGTCTGCTTTTTGAGAGACCCTCATATCTCTAAAGTGTCATCACTGAAAGAACTATCACCTGGAAATACATAAATGTGCTGAAAGAAATATATTTTAAATCCTGTAAAAGCTGGGCAAAAAACTAATGTACTGATTTTTTTCTCTATTAGCTCTTGAAAGAGAAGTCAGGTCAGAGCAAGATCTCTGTTAAGCTCCACTCAGATTTCAAGAATCAATTCCAGAGGTCATATTCATGATATCACTGTAAAATTTATCCACACTTTTATAGGAAAAGAAAAAAAAAAGTAATGATATGTTTGGATCTGGAAAAAATTGATTTTTTTTTTTGTTTCTGCACTATTATCTTGAATCTATGCCCCACCCACACATCTCACTCACAGTTAATCTGTGCTGACTAAAAATGCTACTAAAAATGACACACTGTGCTGTCCAGCTGAATGATTTCTATGCAATGTTTCACTCATATATTTGGGGTTCAGCCTGATGAGAAATCTCATATGACTGGGTATGAAAGAATCCCATTCTGTTCTGTAATGTCTTTTCTCATACCATTATTAGCAACTGGAGTGTAAACAATAGTTGGGAAAAACACTTATTGATGTGCTGATCGATGCTAGTGACATAAAAGGATTTACAGGCAGGCAGAAGTGAGAGTTAAATTATTTCAGTGAAATGGTTTTTTTAGTTGCAGACCTTAACCTCAGGACAGAGACTTAGAGGGGTGAGTTCAAGCAGATCAAGGAAGGTTTTTTTCAAAAAGGTAACAGACTCTGAACTCCTCCACTCAGCTAAACTTCATGCTGTTTCTGAGAAGAATTTTTCTGGGGTATAAAAATCTATCACTTGGCAGCCTGATAAAGTCACGAGATTATTTTTGAGTTGTTGAAAGACACAGGAGGAAAGTAAGGCAAAATACTCACAGTATGAAATCTCCATAGTGCACCCAAGGCCTGGAAGACTAGGTTGTTTCTTTATTTAATTTTCCATTTAACAAAAAACATGAGATTTAATAATTTAACATTAATTTTAGGGGAAAAATAGGTGTTATATTTGAAGATTTCACTGAAATTATTGGCTCTTGAAAGATAATATAGTTAATATAAGAAAGAATATAAAAAAAAATGCTACTATATGTTAATATAGGAAAGGGCAGATTCTGATTGAGTCTAATAACCACATATTAAGACCTCACACACTTTACTTGTCCTCACCTGGAAAAAAACTGGAGCTCATTTAGAATAATTCTTCGAAATAATTTTTAGCTCATTGAATGAGACCTAAAGAAAGCACAATAGCTGTATTTTTCAAAGGTTCATTCATGGAAATATATATAATCTTACATATTTATGAACCTGTGCATTTTTAACAGACCAACAGAAGAGAAAGCTATAAGGCAAAAAACAGTTCCCTTCCCCTGCTGTGCCTGAGAGGAGACTCTTCCCTTGCTGTGACACAATAACAGAAATACACTGTTTGGCTTCAGCCAAAATGACATGGTCTTTTTCTCCTCAAATAGACATCCCTTATTATAAGTTCTTCAAGTTCTGCTCTCTGAGTCTTTGAGAGGTCAGAATGACTTCAAGTAACATAAAGGAGCAATAGTGAATAAAAAGAAAAAAACCTTGTTACACATACAGTCTTAATATCCACTTAGAGTATACCAGAGCTAGTAGAAAAAATGCACTACAAATTAAGAGACACTGTATGAACCCAACCAGAAAAAATGACAGAAAATATTCAATTTTAAAATTTACACTAATATTTTACAAAAGAAAATTCACCCTGCTGTAGCTAGAAATAAGCTACAATAATGACAGCTTCTATAGTAGCTCATACTGAAATAAATAATTCTAAAGTTCAATTTTATAAAGTGAGGTTTCTCAGTTTTCTTTTTGTCTAGCTAGCAACTAACTCATTACGGCCACGATAAGGCTGGGCACAAAAATAATTATAATTTCTAATGGTACCTTTTTTTTGATTATGACAAATACTTCTCCATGTACTGAAAGGTAAAATGAATTTTAAACTGTAATTCAAAGAATCATAAAATATCCTGAAATAGAAAGGAAACGCAAGGATCATTGAAGTCCATTGATGGCCTTCCATAGAACCATCCCCAAGTCACACCATGTGCCTGAGAGCATTGTCCAAAAATTTCTTAAACCCAGACAGGTTGGTGCTATGACCACTGCCCTGGGGAGCCTGTTCCAGTGCCCAACCACATTCTGGGGAAAGAACCTTTTTCTAATACACAGTTAAACCTCCCCTGATACAATTTCAGGCTATTCTCTTGGATCCTGTGACTGGTCAGGAGAAGAGACCAGTGTCTGTCCCCCCCTTTTCTCCTCAAGAGGAAGTTGTGGACTTCAATGAGGTCTCCCCTCAGATTCCCCCTCTCCGGGCTGAGCAGACCAAGTGACCTCAGCCACTTGTCATACAACTTTCCCTCGAGGCCCTTCACCATTTTTTGGCCCTCCTTTGCATGTTGCCTAGTAGATTACAGACTTTTTTATATTGTGGTAGCCTGAACTGCACAAAATACTCAAGGTGAGGCCACCCCAGTGAAAAGCACAGTGGGACAATCTTGCCCAGCTGGTGATGCTGTACCTGACACCCCCGAGGACAGGGCTGGCCCTCCTGGCCACCAGGGCACTGCTGACTCAGATTTAACTTGCCAGCACCCAGGAACCCCAGGCTGCTCTTTGTGGCACTGTTCTCCAGAGCCCAGTTAACCAGTCTTGAATACATCCACTGGTGCTCTGATGGTGCTCTGTCCCAGGAGTAGAATGTGGAAATTTCCTTTTTTCAAACTCCATAAGGTTGATGATTGCCCAGTCATCTAATTTGTCTTGATCTCTCTGTCAGGCTCCTTTGCCCTCAAGGGAGTTCTCAACTCTTCAGGTTTTAGTGCCATCAGTAAACTTATTGTTTCTCCAAGTCCTGCATCCCAGTAATTTATGAAGATGTTGAAGATGTGGAACCCCACTAGTGACAGGTCACCAGTCTGTGTCACCCATTCACTGTGACCCCTTCAGTCCGACTCAAGCCAGTTTCTCACCCACCACATGATGTCTTTATGCAGCTGTTTGCTGGACATGTTGAAGGAACCTGTGAGAGCAACAAAAGACTTACTGAAATCAAAAAAGATGACGTCAAATGGTTTCTCTTGATCAGCTTGGTGTGTTACTTTGTTGTGAAAGGAAATTCAGCTCAACAAGCAGGATTTTCCCATCATGAAGATGCTCTGGTGACTGAGTTGTTGTTCAGGTGTTTTTCAGTAACTCTCAGAATAATCATCTCCATAATTTTACCAGCCACTGAAGTGAAACTAACAGGCCTGTAGTTTCCAGTGTCATCCTTCTTGCCTTTCTTGAAAACTGGGACAATGTTAGCCAGCTCCCAATAAATTGGGAGATTCCCAAACTTCAGATTCCCAAGACTGTTCGGAAATCATAGAGATGATTCAAAATGATATCAGCCATCTCTTTGGGTATATTCTTACATGATTCATACCAGGACCCTTAATTTCTAGGAATCCAGCTTGAGGAACAGTTCCTGCACAGCTTCAGGGTCCACTGGGAGTTTATCATTCTGGTCCTCCAGCTCAGGGCACTGAGACCCCTTTGGTCCTTCCTAACTGCTGAAGAACAAAATTAAGAAGACATTACATTTCTTTGCCTTTTTCTATCTTCTTTGTGAGGTGGGGATCATCATCAAGTGACACACCAATGTTATTTCTGGATTGTCTTTTGCTAATGACATATGTAAAAAAAATCTAGTTTTATTGTCCCGCTTCTGCTGAGGAATTCAAGCTGTTTGAAATTAATGAGTGAAGAATAAAAAATGGCTTTTTCTCAGATAGTCAGCGCTTGTATATGTCACACAAATTGTTAAGCCATATGCTAGCATTTAAGTGTTGAATCTAGAATTAAGTGAATCCCTTCATAGTGTTTCAAAAATTGCTTCTGAATCTTTTCAAATTAATTTAAACCATAAATTATCTTTAGATCTGCATAATGGGTATTTCAGTTATATTTGCAATTCACTGCTTCTTGCTTAACTCTGCATTGCCTGTGGGTACCTGAACAAAAATTATTTTTGGGCTGTAACAGAATAATTTATTCAGCACTTTAAGGATGTGTTAAGAATTTGGATAGTGTTTTAATATAAAACTACTAATGCTGTGGGTCTGTCATTGAGTAAGATACTGATTAATTTAACAGAGCTTCCCAATAGATTTGTCTGGAATGTACTTTTTGGCATCTCTGAATATTTTTAGTGATTTTAATGCTTTTGAAATATAATTGTGTAGGAAGTCTTGTCTACGTGCATCTTAAAATTCTATCATCTAAGTCTAGTCATGTCTAAATTTACTTCAGCAAATCTCTTTGGCTTTTCATTGATCAGTAGATATGTGAATCTCATATGTTGATACCAGGATCATATAACTGTTTTCTAGATTTTTTCCATGTCACTCCCTCCTGGGGCCATCAGCCCCTCCCTCAGTGATGCTGGAGCAGGGCTGGCCTACAGTGCAACCCTGCCCTCCCCTACTCTGGGCACCACTGAGCTGTGCCCACCTGCAGGCATTGGTTTCCTACAGGTCCCATCTGATGTCTGCTACCACCAGGCAGGTGATTTGAAAAGCTTCAAGTATTTTGTACAGTGTTAGACTCCCATGTTTAGGAAATGGAAATAATCCCCAAACAATACAGTCGTGAGTCTAGAAAGATATTCAGTAAGCAAAAAATCAGATAAAAGTAGTCTGTCATAGTGTATAATAAATCTGCCCAAATTTCACCTATTGTACTTCTGAGATTTTCACTGAGTGTGATAAAAATGTAGTAAGCTAAATTTAAGTGAGTTGAAATCCATGCTTGACCTCAAGAAGAGATTCAATTACTAAACAGTTCTATCTGGCAGTGGCATTAAGGCACTCAGGCTGTTTGCAGCAACAAAAGATTTTGCAGTAGTATTGGAGATCTACTGCAGGCAGAGAAAATCAACACTGGATCAGATTTCCGCAAGCTGCCCTTTCTGAAACAATGAGTGAGATGGATTTACTCCTGAATATGCCCTCCTTGGATATGGAAGAGTCCTTTGAGCACCTCATACCAGAGCAATGGACTAATCCAGTTTGTAAATGTTGTGTGGATCTGATCAGCATTCCAGGCTTGATCATACTTTATTTATCAGAATAAACAGACCCTTAGATTACCCTAAACTGAAGTTATCAGCCTAAACTGTTTAAATCTAAGAAGAATGTGGGAAAGAGGAGTAAAATTGTATTACTTCATTCTGTCTCCAAGAAAATTTACATCCTTGCAGAACTTCTTCAAAACTGCATAACAGAGTCTAGAGGACTGATTAATAAATTTAATTAAACTGACACATGGCTCATTCCTCCCAATTACTTATTTAGCTTCAAAAAGTACATCAAGACAACAGGAGTCTTTGCTATACTCATGTTTAAATCTCTGATTTGCTTTCCTTTTTAAATAGAGAGGACAGCCTGGAATCTGAACACACAAAAAGCCTCTGGGGCTGCCACTCTGAATGGACTTGTTTCCTTGCAAAATTTGCAAGGAAAGCTTACAACATGGCCACCTACTTTAGCAAATTTCAACCCAGTATTATCTGACTGCAAAGCTATTAAGTTCACATAAGTTTTAAAAGTAACAGAAATTATTTGCTAGATAGCAGATTTACAAAAAAGGGCAAACTTCTGTAAGCATACAGGTGTCATTTTTACTAAGGTTGATGCATCACATTTTGTAAAATATTTTATACACTTTTACCTACAATTCATAATAATTCAATGTCTTTAGGAAAGGTTGTAAGATAATGAAGGAAATATCTAAGTAAAATACTAATATCTTGCTTAGCTACAAGAACTGATCCTCATAAGAATTAAAGAGTTATGTTGAAAACTAAGCAGAGTATGTTGTTTAACAATATTATATTAAATGTCCATTTGGCTTTTAAAAAAATTTATATGTAAAGTTCATGAGGTACACAGTGCAGACAATTTACTCAGACAAATAAGACCCCCAACTGTTTGAATGTGATAAGAGAGTTCCTTTAATAGAGCCCTTCTACAAAATGTTACACTTGCTGTTTTGAAACCATGGGAATGGCTGTTACTGCATTATCTATGCAGCAACTACTATAGCTTATGGCAGAAACCATTCAGTTTAATGGCTTCAATGAGCTAGTTTTATTTCATTAATTCTTCTGCATTGAAAATACTAACACGAAATAAAGTAGTTCTTAAAAGGCCTCACAACTCTTCTATGATTCATATAACATGAAACATATCATATTCTTGAAATACCATTTTAGTATTGGAAAATAAAACTGTTACATTATTGTGATGTAAGTAACCTGAATTCTTTCACCATCTGGCTCAGAAGTATGGAAGACTGAGCTGGGAACCATAATCATGACACTTAGTACTGCTTATAAAGGAATAATAAAAGGAAAAACAGCTTTTGCAGGAAAAACACTTCAAATACTACAATCTGTCTTCCAGAATTTACTCTTTGAGTGTCCTTCCCATACTATATTCCTCTAGTCTGTCCTAGTTTTCTGGTACCTTATGTCAAACCATGTAATATGAACATTTTTTATGTTCAGAGTGTTAGACAGAAAGAGAACAATGTGATTTCTTTTCAAATGGAGGAAGAGACTGTAAAGAGGAAAGACCTTGCAAAGAGTTGTTACTAGAATTTAACTCTAATGTATGAGATCTTCATATTCATGCACTTTCTGAAATCTCTGATCTGCATTCCATAGGCTCCTACAAAGACGTCAGACTTTCAGAGATGGACTCAAGAATCATAGTTTCCACATATGAAAAATTTCATTATTTACTAGGCCAGTGGCACCATTGTGATAGTTACTGCTGACTGGAGTGTAAAATCATAAATTAATCCTCTTTGCTTGGATTTTTTCTTTTTTCTTTTCATGTCCTCCATGAGACCATGATGTAGAAAAGCCAGGTGAAATGGACCTCTAGTTTTTGAAAAGTGGAGACAATGAGCAGTTCATCATTCACTGTTCACCTTTGTGATGTTCATGACCACCTACTTCAACATCATCTCTTTCTCTCTCGCTTGTGCTCTGCTTTTTTTGCTTTTCCATTCTGTAGATTCTTAGTTGTGAGTTCCTTAAGATCCTTGTTGATGATGCCTTTTCTCCTCTCTGAAGATTCATTTAATTACATCCATTTTGAAATGGAAGGACAAGAGCTGTACAAAGTTTTATAGATCCACTGCAATATTAATTTGCAGCAGCATTTGTTTCCTTTGCTATCTGTAATTTTTCCTAATACATTTTAAAATTCAGCTGAAGTTTTTGTTACTATTGAATACTAG